>NC_133621.1:76401774-77001774 GCF_048593235.1 Sminthopsis crassicaudata | reverse complement strand
TGTTGGTGTAGTTGTGAACTGATCCAACAATTCTGGACAGCAATTTGAAATGTGCCCAGAGAGCTATCAAACCGTTCATACTGTTTGACCGAGAAGTGTTATCTACTGGGTCTGCATCCTACAGATAACATAAAAATGAAAACGACCCACATTTGCAAACATGTTTGTTGCAACTCTTTTTGTATGTCAAGAAATTGGAAACTGAGTTGATGCCTATTAGGTGGGAAATGGCCAAATAAATATATATATAGCAATTATTATTATTGTTTAAGAAATGATCAGCATGATGATTTTGGAAAGACATGGAGAGAATTACATGAACTGATGCTAAGTGAAGTAAGTAGAACCAAGAGAACATTGCACATAGAAATAACAAAATTATGTATTGATCAACTGTGATTGGCTTTTTTCAAAAATAGGGTGATTCGTGCTAATCCCAATAGACTTTTGATGGAGAAAGTCATCTGCATCCAGAGAGAGGAAAATGGGGACTGAATGTGGATCACAACTTAGTATTTTCATCTTTGTTGTTGTTTACTTGCTTTTTTTCTTTCTTATTTTTTCCTCTTTTGATCATTTTTTTTTTTTTTTGTACAGCATGATAAATTTGGAAATATGTTTAGAAGAGCTGCACATGTTGGATTACTGACTATCTAGGGGAAAGAAGAGGGGAGAAAGGAGGGATAAAAATTTGGAACACAAGATTTTGCAAGGGTGAATATTGAAAATTTTCTTTGCAAATAATTTGAAAAATAAAAGACCTATTATTATTGAAATTATGGCATCATTTTTTAACATAATCTCAGCTTTAAATATCTTTTGTAAATGCAATATCAAAATATCTACTCTGAAGAAATAAGGGGGGTACTAAATGGATGATAAACAAATATGTTTATATATATATATATATATATATATATATATATATATATATATATATATTGCATTTATATTATCTTTTAATGTTTTTAACCCTTTATACATATATCTTTTTATGAAATGAATGATTATGTTAAGTCCAGGCTAGCTCCCTGGAGGCCTCAGGATCAGCCAGAGTCAGGATAAGAAAAAAGATCTTGATCTTTAAGAGAAAAAGGGAGAGAAACAGGCAAACTGCTAGGAGTTTTGCCAAAGATCTCTTTTTGATTCTGGAATCCAGAATCTCCAACTTTCTCCTCCTCATCCTGTGGCCAAGTGATTCTGGCCTGTCTCACACCACTCTTTAATCCTTGTCTAGGATTAACTTAATACCAAATTGAGTAAGCACCAGTGAGAAGAGCCATTATCCAAAACATATGCTAATAGTCATTGTCTCACATTGAATAGGTAATTAGCCTTAGCTGCTCCATTGTCTGATTCAAGTACACCTTTTCATAGCTTCATCTCTCTACATTTCCTACTTTCTTTTGTTTCAGAACACAGGGGGTCACACTATCCCTGACTTCTCAGGAAGAGAGATGAAAAACACCAAAGGGAAGTGGCAAGTCAATCCAGATATTGCTAGTGGGTTTCTGGGCTGAATGGTCTTACAAGAAAGAGGTATGCGCAAACCTACCAGCATAGGAGGTATTACACAAGCACATAGCAATAACACACAGGCTATTAGTGATGACTCTCCCCACAGTTGGTGCAGGCTCAATGTGGTGTAACAAACATGAATTGTACATGCAAGTAGTGATATAACAAACAATATGAATCAGCAGGGTGTTGTAAAAGATTTCTAGAAGTCCTAGAAGGAGGGTATGTAAATAACAGTCATATATACACCTCCTTCAGCAGTCAAGAGATAGTCCAAAACCAATCTATTGTCCATTGCTTCACCTGTCAGGGAAATCCAATGATCCCTGCAAGTTTTTGAAGTCCTGAAAAAGTGTTATCATTTCTCAGATAATCCAATGATTCCTGAGGATTTTGAAGTCCAACAATTTTTGATGCACATGAGTAAAATGCCATAACTGCCATGCTATTTCAATGATGGGCACAGTCAACGATAGAACCACCTAATGTTTCTTGGGTCTTCTCCTTTGTTTCAAGGGTCTGCTCTGTCTCTCTCCAATGGACAAGGCAAATACAACTTGTTGGCATCCATTTGATTCCTTGTCCATCTGTTGAGATACAAGCAAACCCTCTCCTCCAAGCAGTTAACCTATCTGGTCCCTTCCATTCACTACTTTCTGGCTCTCTCCAACATCTCTTGGCAATTATCTAAAGATAGCAGAGCTGCTCACACTGGATACTACCCTTCCAGTGGCTTATAAAACCTGTCTTCCAGAGACAGTGCATCTTTGTCAAAAATCAAGAAGTTAATAGCATAAAGAGCTAAATTTATAAGTTTAGAGTTACCTGTGGCTCCCCCTTCCTTTTGTTTTTGGAGGAGCATCTAGATATCTGTTTCTCCTCTCTTCTATTGCCTGTCCTTGGGTTTTAAAGGCTATGCCAGTAGTGTATCAAATCTTATACTATGCACAAAAATGTGCAATAATATTTAGAAGTATATGCAGGTCCACTGTCTGTTCTTATTGCTTGTGGCACACCCATAATTGCAAATGCTTATATAAGGAATTCAGTGACCACTCAGGCTTTTTGCTACTCATATTGCAAAAGTGAATCCTGAAAAGGTGTCTACTACAATATGGATAAAAGACAGACGACCAAAATATTTATAATGGGTCACATCCATTTGCCAAATTTCACTGGATCTCAAAACACAAGGGTTATTCCCTGGAGGAAGTATAAGAGTGTGGAAAGAAAGGCAAGTTTTACAGGCTTTTACAATGCTCCTACTTTCCTCTCTTGTTATTTCAAATTATAAACATAAAGCTTAAGCATCCTGATGGTATTTAGAATGAAATTCCTGGGGTTCTTGAAATAAAGGAGTATTGGCCAACATGGTTAAAAGGCTATCTGCCTTTGAATTACCATCAAAAATAGGACCTGTAAGTCCACTATAAGAATGGACATGCAACATATAAATCTTACCTGGATGCTTTCTCACTTGCTCTTGAAGTTCCTTAAAGAGCTGATATATATTGGAGGCTACAAATTTTATTTGGGCTGTGGCAATTCTTTGTACCACACCTACTGAATAGGCAGAATCAGATGTTATATATGAATATGTAATATCTATATCTATATAGATATAGATATAGATAATAAAATATATAGATATATAATACATATATAAATATATAATAAGTAAGAGTTAGAATGATTGCATATAATTGATTCTGCTGAGTGGATTGCAAAGGAGTTCTGACTACTCTCTTTATAGTTAAGTCACAAGAGTATACACCACAAATATTATCTTTGGGTGCATCTGTAAAAATAGTTGGTCCTTTAAGAGGAACTTGAGAAATCTTTGCTTCAATAATCCATCGCCAATTATGCAATAATCTGGTTATCTTCAATGGAGATCTGTGTGTAAAATTTTTAGCTCTGGCCCACATCAAGTTGTGCATTGTAGACATGCTTCTAACATTTGTTCCTCAGGTGCACATCCCAATATATCATCCATGTAATGTAATAACATTAATTTTGGAAGTGCTTTTCTTACTGGAGTAAGCAGCAACAACATATATTTGACACATAGTAGGGTTGTTTTTCATTCCCTGTGGCAAAACTGTGCATTCATATCTTTTATAAAGTTCAGCTAAGTTAACGCTGGGCACTGAAAAAGCAAATCTTTTCATATCCTCCTTATCTAAGTGGGATAGAATAGAGACAATCCTAAATGTCTATAACCCAAAGAGGCCATTCCCTAAATAATTGAGTGGGAGATGGATGTCCAGGCTAAAGAGTTCCCATAATTTCTATCTGTTCATTTACTTTTCTTAAATCAATCAACATCCTCCACTTTCCAGATTTCTTTTTTACAACAATACAAGAGAATTTCAAGGACTTAGAGAAGGTTGGAAGTGTCCTTGGTCAAGTTTCTCCTGTACTATATCTAATAAGGCCTGAATTTTATCTTTGACTAAGGGCCACTATTCTATCCACACTGATATATCAATTTTCCATTGAATAGGATCAGGTGAAAATGTTGGTAGGTCTTCAACAGCAACCCTGCCTAAAAACTGTAGTACTCATTTGTAATCCTAATTGTTGTAAAATGTGTCTTTCCCACACATTGATGGGAATTGTTTCAACTATAAAAGGAGTAAAAACTCCTGTTTTCCCTTCAAAAGTCCATCTCGAAGGGATAGCATTAACTTCAGCTGCTATTGATCCTCCTATGCCAGACATGTAGGTGTCTGCCTTAATCTTTGGCCAATAACTGGGCCAGTTGGCACCTCTCATGACTGTATGATCTGAACCTGTATCTACCTATCCTTCTAATGGTACACCATTTATATAGATAGTGAAAATAGGATGGTCAGCTGTAACCTCTTCAGTCTATTATATTCCTGGATTCTGTTGCTTGGAGTCAGAATCTGGACAACTATCACCAGATTGCTTATTAGGAGTCTATATCAGTAAACCTGATTCTACTACTTCACCTGATTGATAAGTCACACATTGTCTACCTGTATTAATTACTGGGATATTATCTACATATTCACCAGTTTCCCACATCACTATAGGGATGGACACTGTTTTGTAAGTACTCTCAGGTCATGAAATGATAAAGCCTACTGTGTCTGAAGGCAAGGGATCCATAGGCTGGAGAGAAATAGATTTCACCTCTCCAGGGGGTATCTCAATAGTCCTAGCTTTATAAAACTCTGTCTCCCCAATTGTACCTTTTCTTCTATCAGATTGCTTATTGGCTGATTGGTCACGTCTGAGTACTGAACTTCTAAATTCCCTCTGGGTATAGCATCGGCTGCCATCATGCCCCAAGTATTTTTTGTTTTGGGCCCTGGGGTTGGGCCCCCCATTCTATTTCTCTGAATCAGTCTTCATTCTGATGCCCAATGGAAGCCTTTGTTGCATTTTAGACATGGTGTTTTGGGTCTTGTTCTCCCACCCTGTTTTCTCAATTTGTCTCTATGCCAACATTGAGTTTCAGATGCCCTACTTTACCACATTGAAAGCATTGACGAGTGTCTCTGGAAGTCCCTTGTCAAAAGGGACTTTGTCTTCCCATGTTTGGATCTTGGGAAGTCTGTATCATAACCTGAGTATAAAAGGTATTTGTGTCCACAGTGGCACAGCATCTTATGATCTCCTCTAAAGGAGCATCTTTGTGTAGTCCTAATATAATCCTTCTACAAACCTCATTAGCATTTTCTTTAGCAAGTTGCCTTATCATAATTTCTGTTACTGCATTTTCACCAATAGGTCATATGATAGCTTTCTGCAAATGTCCCACAAAATCAGCAAAGGGTTCATTTGGCCCTTGTGCTAGGTTTGTGAAAGCTTCTCCCTTGTCCTGTTTACCTGTTTACCTGTTTACATTTTTTGAAAGCAGCAAAAGCAATTTGCTCATATGCTACTATGGAGTAATTAATCTGTACTGAAATTTCTGCATAAGAACCTACACCTGTTAGTTGGTCACAGGTGATTGGAATATTAAGTCCAGTTTGACTATTTTATTGGGCTTGTATGCTACAGAGTTCATGATATTCAGAAAGGCACAATAAGTTTTGTCCAGGTTCTAAGTATGCCCTTGCTATAGATTTCCAGTCACTAGGGGTTAAAACTTCATAAACCAAATTATGTAATCACATCTTAACATAAGCTGTTGTAGCCTCATAGAGAGTGCAAGCCTTTTTCAGTTCTTTGAGGATTTCTAGATCAAAAGGAGTGTATCTTCTATTTTCTTGACCTGAAGAGTTAAGCTGTTTAATCACAGGATACATTTCTATTCTCAAATCAGCTGTATTCTGCTCTTTTCTGTGGTTTTAAATAGTGCCTTTTGCAATCTAGTCATAGGAGGTGATTGCTGGGGGTGAGGTGCTGGTGATATTATGGTACCTCCTACTTCTCCTCTTTCTTCCACCCAGGAAAGTGAAGTTGATGGAGGAGGGTCAAAGATCTGTTAGGGTGTGGGCAGAGTTGAAGCTGGCTGTGGCTGTGAGAGTGAGAATCACCATACCCTTCAATTTCACAGAAGTCCTCATGCCCTCTGGCTATATTGCCAAATCAGTCCTTTGTCTTCCTCTTTATCCTCACACTTCCTCATCTGGCTGTTCTTAAAAGTCTTCTTTTTTTCTATAACTTTTGGGATTCTTTTAGACTAATTGTATTATGTTGTATAAAAATAGAATGTTTCCTTAGAAATTGAATCACAACCTTTATCATTTTAGTATTAATATAGTTGATCTCCTACATGTTTCCAATTATATGCCTCTATTTCTTCTTCTTTGAAGAACCAAGGGGACCTACATTCTAATGTATCTAAGAGTCCACCATCTGTTCTCAACTTATAAGCAAATCTTGTCTCTTTATCAACCTAAGCATATTTTCTATAGAGCTCCCTTGGGGCGTGGTTGAGGGTGGAGGAGAATCTTTTCCTAATATCAGCTCCATTTCAGCTAGAAAAAGCTACTAATTTAGCCCTTAACAAAGTAAGTTCCTTGTTTGTTTATTAAAATATTCACCCTATTTCCTGGGTACAGGGACTTGTTCAATGAAGTTAGGAGACTTGGCCCCTCATTGGGCACCAAAATGTAAGTCCACACAAGCTCCCTGGAGGCTTCAGGATCAGTTGGAGTCAGGATAAGTAAAAGCCCTTGGTCTTTAGGGGAAGAGGCAGGCAAACTGTCAGGAGTTTTGCCAAAAATCTCTCCTCAATTCTGGAGTCCAGAATCTCTACCTTTCTCCTCCTTGTCCTGCTGCCAAGTGAGTCTAGCCTCTCTCACCTCACCCTCTAATCCTTGCCTATGATTATCTTAATACCAATACTGAGCCAGTACAAAATGTTTAGAAGAGCCATTTATCCAAACATATGCTAATAGAGCCATTGTCTCACATCAAATAGGTAATTAGCCTTAAGGGCTTGGTTGTCTGATTTACATGATTGCATAAAATAATGCCTAAAAAGCATCTTAAGTGCTTTTGGAGGGGCATCTACAGTGCTATACCAGGGGATTTCAAACACTAGAAGCAAAATATTTCTGTTGTAAAAATTCTGATTATTTAATAAAAGAAGAGAACAAATATATACTACACATACATACTATGGAGGAGCTATATCTAAAGAAGAGAGCTTTATTCTGGGAAGTCACCAAAATTGGGAATGATTTAAAGGATAAAAAATGTTGACATATTTTCTAGTAATAGTAATGCTGATGTGATTACTGTGCAGAGAAGAAGAGATTAATGATTTATGTTAGATAGCTAAATCACTAAATCTCCAAAGGGGATCATGGTTGTTTTGAGGATGATTTGATATAATGAACTTTTACTTAAGTTCAGAATGCCAGGAATGAAGTTGACAAAGTCAGTAAAAAGTTGGGGTTAGCAAGTAGGAATAATATAACCAGAGTGCAAATGTGATTTTCACCATTTCAGATGAGGAAACTAAGGTTTAGATAAAACAAATGACTTGTCTATGGTCATCCAATAAATATTGGGATTTTGATTTGACATCCTGACTATGTTTAGCACTCACTTCATTTTCCATATTTCTTTTCAAACATGCATTTCCTACCAAATCTCTCATACTTTCGCACTCTACCAATTACTACCTCCATGCCCCATAATCCAGCTAATGTCATTGGTAGTTTCAAAGGAAAAAAACCCAAATTATAGGAATTAATAAAAATTAACCATTTTGATTTTATCCATTTTTATGCTTTTCAGGTACTTGCCACCTTAGCAATTTAATGTTTCAATTCATCAGCATCAAGCAAATATCTGTTTAAAAGAAATAAGTGTCTAATATTCTTACTTGGTTGATGGGCTTTTGGGTAAAGATAGGGTTGTAGCTTCTTTTGTACCAAGAGTTTCCTTCTGACTATATGCTTGGCAAGCTCTTTTTAATCCTTAAGATTAATTTATTTTGAGGATTTTCTGAACCATAATAGTTTCAAAGTGACAAATTATGAAAATAACACAGCCTGATACATTTTATCAATTTTGCTATTATTGTCATGTTCCATTGCCAAGAGTAGATTTCCTTCCCATTTTGATGTTCTTCTAGTTGCTTCCCTGATAAAAGTGTGGCTATGATTCATAATTGACTATCTTCTGCACTATCAACTCAATTGTGAACATAAGAACTAAAGGGGCAGCATTGGTTGGAATTTTCAATTAATTTCTAAGCGGCACATTTCCATAAACCACATATTTTATTATTAGTGGTCTCCAACTACTGGACATGGGGTTAGTCATTGGTGAATGAGTGATAATGTTAAAATAAATGTGTTCATCTTAAATTGATTGGGATACACTTAACCCTTCCTAGCTGTGTGACCCTGGGCAAGTAACTTAACCCCAGCCTTAGGGAAAAAAAAAAAAAAAAAAAAAAAAGAAAATGATTGGGATCATGGAATACAGTGGTCACCAAAGAATTATTCTGTGTGTAAATTAATGAGCAATGGAGAGATTAATTTTAAATGTGATTAGTTTTCTTTAAAGAAGAAAGAATTTCATCAGGATCAAAAAAACAAATTATGCTTCTACTCTTAATTTGTCTATTGCATTAGGGGGAATTGAATTTTATTCTTTCAATCAGAATCTAAGTTAAAGTTAACATATCCTAATTTATGAAAAAAAGTACAAGTAAGCCTAACAAAAAGATATGTAACTGGAAAAGGAGGTGGCCCAGTTTATCAAAGAATGCCTGATGTTTAGTCTATATGCTCCATGGTAACTAAGTAATGTCAGCATCTCTGGAAGATGACCCTAGAACAGTGGGTCAATTTCTTATGAAAGATTTATAAAAAGAAAGGACAAGAGCAACACAGAGTGGAAATATCTTGGTTTTGTAAACTGATCTTCTAAAGAGAATATCCACATTAATAAGGTTACAGGTTCACTGAAGTGAAATCTCACATTAAACTATTGAAAAACTGAGACTCAGGGAAGATAAGTGAATTATACGAGATCACTCAAGTAAGAATCAGATGTGAAATTTGAATCCAGAGTCTTTGATTTCTGAGGCAGGAACATTTCCCTCTGGATTCTGCAGTTTCTCTTGGGAGCTCTTCTTGTTTTACACAGAATTCCAGGTATAAAAGCTGTTGAAAATCTCAGGAAACCAGTTACATTTATTTGCTTGCTTACCCCATACAGCTGGAGAAAGAGTTCTTTCCATTCTCACCTTGCAAATGATTGGAGGTGGCAATAGCCATCATGCCAGGATCATTCCTGCAATGTTGTTTGGAAACTTCCAGGAGGCTGGATGCCTTCAAGGAAAGAAATGTTAACACATGGCACACAGCAGAAGATGAATGATGATCCTACTAACCACAGAGGATGATGGGCCTGGTGAATGACCCCCTCCTGATCACAAGAAAAGTCTAGTCAGGGTGATGCAATTACTTTTTTAATTGCTCCCCCACTAATGACAATATCCTAATGAGATCAAAACCATTACACTTTTCTCTCATCTGTTCGTACATCCTTTGAACTAGGGGCAGGAGGTATTTGTTTATTATCAGAAATTGGTTTAAATGAGGAAGATTGTGGAAATGAGCAAACTAGTTGAGCAGCCCTTGAGGCTGCTATGGTTTGATTTTTGTCCTTTTGCAATCGATTGGAAGGGAGGAAAGGTTGGTGGCTCAGATCTCAACTCAAAAGAACTGAGAATTCTCCCTGCCATTTCAGATTACTATTTCTCTGGAGGCTAATGGAAATAAAGGGTCAAATCTTTCAATGTCAGAGCAGCTTGACATTTCCTTCTGTGGATAGACAGGATAACATAATGGGTGACACATTTAGTGGATGTGGGATTCCAACCCAAGGACAAACATGTTCATTTGAAACACTTTACATTTGTGTCTTTAATGTTTCCTTGTGCAATGCAGTTAATGATGTGAAATGATAGACCATTTTATAAGCTGCTTAAAATTCAGTAAATTATGAATATTTCTGGTTTCTGGATATATCTCATCAGGATCAAAAACAAATTATGCTTCTGCTCTTAATTCATCTATTGCATTTGGGGGAATTGAATTTTATGCTTTCAATCAGAATCCAAGTTAAAGTGAACATACCCTAATTTACAAATATCTACAAAATGAGATGGGGCCAATTTAAGGTAGCACCACACAGTTAATTTCAGACATAGCCACAACTGATTTTAAAAGGGGAAAGAAATGGAGAAGATCAGACGTCATTTCAGATCATAGTCTGTAAAAAATGCTAATTAAAGCAGTGGGCCAAATCCTGCAATGTCAAAGAGATGGGGGGTGGGAGGTTCCTTTCCCTGGAAACAATAATGTGCTGTTGATTTCTACATAAGTATGAATCTGACAGCTGCCAAAAAAAGGGGCAGCAAAATCACATGCTGACAAGATTTCCACTTGTGCAGTATAATGATGAAGACCTGAGAAGAATGAGCATGGTGATAGCCAGCCCACCAAAATGGGAGCAAAAAGTGACATTAGAAGCATCCTCTATAATTCAGTACATTGGTTGTATTTTTTGTTCCTTGGGTTTTTCCAACAAAAGGGTACTTAGGAAAGATATATATATTCCAAACATCTTACATTGTATTCATGCACAAAATATATATTTAAATAGTTGTAAAATGATGAGTATTAGTATTTCACTAGTGCCTAAAACTGAAGTTAGTTGAAATTATTTGGAGAGCTCAATATTGGCATGGTTTACAGTAACAATATGATAATGTTCTTAGTAATGATTATAGTCTACTTCAGAGGATCCTTTGCATTCTCTCTCTTTGATATTTTCAAAGTATGTAGGCATTTCTTTTATTTATATGCTTATGAGACACATATCATAATATGCACATATATTACATTCCTTCCCCCCATCAACTTAGCCCTGTGAAAAATCTTAATCAGTAATGTGTTAGATTTTTTTCTCTCTTCCCCCTACCAATGTGCTCTTTAGATATAAGATCTGAGTAGCTGAAATTGATCTTCTTTTATGAAATAAAAATAAATCACTTATGCATTACTCTAAAAGAAATCTTTTTCCTAGGATAATGCTAACTTTTACAAATAATAAAAGAGAAGAAATGTCTGATATGGGGCTGGCCAATAATATCATTGCCCTCACTCAGCTGAAATTGGGCAAAGGTAGAGATTAATAGCTCCTGTTACTGCTGTCCTGGCTTTCTGATTGTCTGAGGGGAGTTCTTTGAGATGAAAAGAAACTGAAACTTTACCTACAGTTATATCAGTTTATAAAAGAAGTGCAAGAATGGAAGGAGTTCTTCCAAGTTTATGTCTTAGAATTCATGTGAAATATGAAAACATGAACAGCAAGGCTCTTTGATCACAAGTTCATTTTAACTTGAATGATTTGGGCACTGGGCAATATCCCATTGTTGTAAGAAGAGAGAAATCCAAAGTTGGGGAGGAAATCTAAATTTGAATTTTGTCTCTGACATTTACTTTTCTTGTTACTAAAGGCAAGTCATGTTCTCTTTAAATACTGCTTTTTTCATCTGTCAAATGGAAAAAATCTACTTCTTATTTCATATGGTTATTGTTAAAAAGATGAATGGTAATCCTTAAGGGTGTTAATCTATATGCATTACTACTATTGTTGAAAAGGCATATTCTCTCTTGTTTGATAATGTTTCCATGTTGCAATTGGTAGAAATTTACTAGTATAATTAAAAAAAAAAAAAAAAAAAAAGTAAGTTGTTGACCAAATTAATTTTTAAAACAAGAGAAAATGGAAGGAAGGCAATTTTTAAAAGAAGGATGAATTCAGAAGGAAATGATTATGGTATAACAAAATATACTCTGTTGCTTTGCCCATAATATGATCTAGATGGCAGTACTGGTTTACAGTCCTAGAGCAAGGAGAAATACTAATGTACTAGAACTTATAGCTACAGTGAAGTCTTAGCAACCTTCCTCAAGGTTCCAGTTCACTTAGGGGCCAGAGCATAGGTCATGTGTAGTAAACACACTTCTCCTTTGATCAAAACACCTTGGAAGTACTGAATACTTATGGGTTCCTAGAAGAAAATTTAGAAATAGCTACATAAAACCCCTGAATCTTGAGACATTTTACCTTTGACCATGGAAACAGATCCCTGCTTGATAAAGAATTAAAATCCAACTAATGTATTGGGAGAAATGAGCAAAGAGTAAGAAAACAATTATGACTATAAAAAGTTACTATGGGGAGAGGAAGCTTGAACCACTCAGAAGAAGACAACAAAGTCAAAACTCCTACATCCAAAAAAAAAAAAAAAAAAAAAAAAAAAAAAAAAAAAGAAAAGAAAAGAAAATGAAACTGTTGTGAAAGAGCTCAAAAGGAATTTTGAAAATCAAGTGAGAGGTAGGGAAACAATGGGAAAGAAATGAGACTGATGCAAAAAGAAATTCAAAAAAAAGTTAATGAGAAGAACTCTTTAAAAAGGAAAATTGGCCAAATGGAAGAGGAAGTATAAAAGTTCACTGAGAAAAATTGTTCTTAAATCATTAGATTTGGGCAAACAAAAGGTATATGGGAAATCAAGAAACAGTACAATGAAAACAAAAGAATTGGGGGGGAATAAAAAACAATGTTAAATAACTCATTGGAAAAACAACTGACCCAGAAAACATACAGGAGAGATTATTTTAAAATAATTGGTCTACACTGAAATCTATGATCAAAAGTAATCCTAGACATCATATTTTAAGATATTTTCAGAGAAAAATTTCCTTATATTCTAGAACCAGAGAATAAAATAGACATTGAAAGAATCTGCAAATAACCTCTTGAAAGAGATAACAATATGAAAACCCCCAGAAATATTATAGTCAAAATCTGGAACTGCAAGGTCAAAGAGAAAATATGGCAAGCATCTAAAAAAAAAAAAAAAAAAAAAAAGCAAAAAACAAAACAAAACAAAAAAAACAAATACAAAAAAATCCAAATGTAGTGAAGCCACAATCAGGATAACTCAAATTTTAGAAGCTTGTAAGTTGAGAATTGGAATGATTGGAATATGACATTCTGGAGAGCAAAGGAGTTAGGAATATAAGCAAGAGTCACCTACATAACAAAAGTATCCATATTCCTTCAGGGAAAACCTGAATATAATTCTTCAGAAGAAAAGGGTATTCATTTATTTTATTTTTATTTTTTTCTGGTTACATGTATATTAATTTTTAAAAATACACATTTGTTTATTAATCATGCTGAGAAATAAAAATTAGAGCATAAGGGAAAACCACAAGAAGAAAAAAAAATAAAAAGAAAAAAAAAAGCAACATGGCATGTGTTAAGTCATGTGTTGATTTGCATCCATTCTCCATAATTCTTTCTCTGGATGCACATGGAATTTTCTAATCAAAGTTTATTTTGCTTTGGATCACTGAACAACTGAGAAGAACCAAGTCTTTTTATAGTTGATCATTATACAATATTGCCATTACTGTGTACATTGTATTCCTGGTTCTATTTGTCTTGCTCCACATTAGTTAATGTAAATCTTTCCAGGCCTTTCTAAAATCTGTTTGTTCATCATTAAAAATAGAACAATAATATTGCATTATTTTCATATACCATAACTTATTCAGCCACTCTCCAATTGATGGGTATATATATCCCAATTTCCAATTCTTTGCTACCTCAAAAAGAACTGCTACAAAAAATTTTTGCACATGCAGATACTTTTCCCTCCTTTATGATTTCCTTGGGATACAGACCCTATGGTAATATTGCTGGATCAAAGGGTATGTACAGTTTTATAGCCCTTTGGGCATAGTTCCAAATTGTTCTCCAGAATGGTTGGATGAAAAGATGGATGTTTAATGAAATAGAGAACTTTAATGCATTCATGAAGAAAAGACCAGTCCTGAATAGAAAATATGAGTTTCAAATACAGGTCTCAGGAGAAGTATAAAAGGGGTAGATTATCATATTCTGCTGAAAAGTAGGAAGAGAAAGGATATGAGAAGGGGGAGTGATAGAATGGAGAAAATATTTAGGGAAGCAGTAGTCAGAAGCAAAATACTTTTGAGAAGTGATAGGGTAAAAGAATAGAATAAATGTGGGGGGAAGAAAGTTAGTAATAGTAATTATGAAAGGAATTTTGCAATAGGTTTCTTTGATGAAAGCCTTGTTTTCAGACATAATAGGAACTGAGTAAAAATTGTAAAATATAAAAGTCATTTCTCACTTGATAAAAGACCAAAAGATATGGCTAGTTTTCAGATGAAGTAGTCATTTATAGCCATACAAAAAAAAATATTCAAACTTACTATTGATTGGAGAGATGCAAGTGAAAGCCATTCTGAGGTACTATTTCATCCCTATTAGATTGGTTGATGGCTTAGAAAAGGAGAATGACAAATGTTGGAGGGAATGTGAGGGAAAATAAGATGCTGATACATTGCTGGTAGAATTGTGAACTGACTGGGCCATTCTAATAGGGCAGCTTGAAATTATGCTCACAGCAGTTTAAAATCATGCATGCCTTTTGACTTAGCAATACCACTGTTAGTCATGTATCCCAAAACAGATTTTTAAAATTAAAGAAAAGGGACCTATGTGTACAAAAATATGCATAAAAGTTCTTCTCAGAGCCGACTTGGAAATTGAGGGGATGCCCCTTGGTTGGATAATGGTTGAAAAATTTGTGGTATGTGATGGGATATATTTATTCTATGGGAAATGATGAGCAGGATGCTCTCAGAAAAACCTTGAAATTCTTTCATGACTTCATGCAAAGTGAAATGTAATATGTACAAAGTAATTGAAATGTGGAATAATCAGCTATAAATAACTGCTATTCTCCATAATACCAAGATCCAGGAATACGCTAAAGATCTTATGATGAAAAATGCTATCCATACTGAGAGAAGGAATTCTTTGTGTGTGAAAACAGATTGAAACATACTTTTAATTAACTTTATTTTTTTTTTTCTCGAGGCTTCTTTTGGGGTGGTGGTGGTGGCAGGCACAGATTTATATTTTCTTTTACAACTGACTTATGCAAATATTTTTCATAACTTCATATATGTCTTCTAAATAAGGGGGTTGGTAAGGAGGAAGGAAAAGAATCTGGGACTCAACATTTTAAAAATAAATGTGAAAAAATATTTTACATGTAACTGGGAAAATTAAATATAAATAAATAAAGATTAAATAACAATTAAAAAGAATGAAGGCAAAAATATTTAAACCAAAAAAAAAAAAATGTCCATAGTCTTAAAGGATTTCAGAAGGCTGAACATCTCAAGAAAATCTAAAGAAACAAACAAACAAAAAAGTTAGCCTCCAGAGGTGATTTGGTTATCTTTCATTAATAGAATATTCCTATAAGATACTGTTTAAGTTGTCATCAGGGAGATTTGTGATGAAAAAGTATGTGATTTTGTTTCATGCAAAGGCAATAAAATATACCACATGTGTGTATGTATGTTTGTATATATATATATATATATATATATATATATATATATATATATATATATATATACACATTCTTTTATTTTAAAACACTGGTTAAATGTCACACTAATATTTTTAAAGCTGTTTATTTACAAGATATATGCATAGGTACTTTTTCAGCATTGACAATTGCCAAACCTTTTTTTCTAATTTTTCCCCTCCTTTCCCCCCTCCACCCAGATAGCAGGTTGACCAATACATGTTAAATATGTTAAAGTATAAGTTAAAAACAATATATATACATATGCATTATATATATATATATATATATATATATATATATATATATATATATATATATATATATATATATATATATATATATTATGTCCAAATACATGTCCAAACAGTTATTTTTTTTTATACAAAAAGAATCCAACTTTGAAATAGTGTACAATTAGCCTGTGAAGGAAATCAAAAATGCAGGCGGACAAAAATAGAGGGATTGGGAATTCTATGTAATGGTTCATAGTCATCTCTCAGAGTTCTTTTGCTGGGTGTAGTTGATTCAGTTCATTACTGTTCTATTGGAACTGATTTGGTTCATCTCATTGTTGAAGAGGGCAATGTCCATCAGAATTGATCATAATATAGTATTGTTGTGGAAGTACACAATGATCTCCTGGTCCTGCTCATTTTATTCAGCATCAGTTCATGTAAGTCTCTCTAGGCCTTTCTGAAATCATTCTGCTGGTCATTTCTTACAGAACAATAACATTCCATAGTATTCATATACCACAATTTATTCAGCCATTTTCCAGTTGATGGGCATCCATTCAGTTTCCAGTTTCTGGCCACTACAAAGAGGGCTGCCACAAACATTCTTGCACATACAGGTCCCTTTCCCTTCTTTAAGTTCTCTTTGAGATATAAGCTCAGTAGTAACGCTGCTGGATTAAAGGATATGCACAATTTCATAACTTTTTGAGCATAGTTACAAATTGCTCTCCAGAATGGCCGGATATATTCACAATTCCACCAACAATGTATCACACACTAATATTTTTAATTGGTTGATGTATACAAAAATGTCTGGATTCCTGACTCTTAGAATTTCCTTCAAATCTATCTTCCATAGAACTATCAAATTAATAATCTAAATTTACAAGTTTGACCATATCACTCCCTTATTAAAGAAGTTTCCCTGGCTCCCTATTGACTATAGGACAAAACAGGATCATACGACTATGGATTTTCAGCCAGAAAAGCTCTTAGATGCCTTCTAAAACAACTCTTCTACAGATCATGAAACAAAGGCCCCTGGAAATCAATGGCTTGACAAAAGTCATACAGTTTGTGTCTGAGATTGCATTAATGTCTATCAATATTAAGAACTTTAATCCCTTCTTAGTATGTCTATTTCCTGCATACCTGTCAAAATTGTACATATCCTCTTCACATACGCTATATTCCAACTAAATATTTCATTTCTTAAACAGGACATTTATGTATCCTTTCCTAGCACTCCTCTCACCCCAACTACTCCCTCTGAGCATGAAATGGACTTTCTTCTCAACCCTAGTTCTTAGGACATCTCTGCTCACCTTTGTTATGTTAGATTAACCCCTCCTTAGCCCTGAACAGGGATCCTTCTGTTTCTTCTTTGAATATTACCAAGTAGGTGCTAATATTTTAATATTCTTTAAGAGAATGTAAGTTCACTAAGGACAGAAAGGTCATTTTTTTTGCTTTTATAGCTTTACTGATTCATATAATAGCACACAGAAGACATGGAATGAATGTATGCTGTATTCCATTGCATATATACACACACACATGCATACATACATTTAAACAAATGTGTACATATGCACTTGAACAGTTTGACTAATTTGTACCTGACTTTGTTTGTGTGGGCATTATTTAATCCCTGGGAATCCTTTAGGATAAATTCTTTAACAACAAATAATTTTTGTTCCTTCTGTTAGACTGTTACTCTTAGTCATTAGGAACATTCTGCTATTAAGACAAAGATAATTCTGAGGGATTCTGCTGGAGAAGGAAATGACTGCTATAAAAAGGAAGGACATCATGAAGATTCCATACTTGTTGGGGAGGGGGACTTACCTTTTCCCAACTAAATTCAGAGGCAGAAACATGGAGAGTAGAATATCTGAATCATAGTCAATACATATGTTTCCCTAACTGTACTTAAGAGATGGTGATCAGGGCAGGAAATTTAAAGGATTAATTGCTTTCTCCTTTGCCAATTCTATCCTGAAGTGCAAACTTCATCTTAGAGTTATTTCCTCTTCTGAGTCAACAGCCTCCTCTTAGAACACTTTCTTTTTCTTTCTGTCCCTTTAAATTCTTATCATTATAAGAATACAGATGTGGAGCAGAAAGGGACTTTATAAGCCATTTAGTACAACTCCCAAATTTTATAGATATGTGAACTGAGGCCCCAAATTAAGGGACTTGAGTTGTGACAAAGACAGAAAAATGGATGAAGTGAAATATTTACCTGGGCCTTTTAACTCCAAATACATTGCTTCTTCTCCATATTTGAACAATCAAGGGGAGCCTCCTCTTCCTCACTTTCACACAGCCTCAGGCAAAGAAATTATTAGTAATAATTCCACAGGAGTTCTAAATTTGCATTACTCTCTATATGTCCTTAGGCAAAGCACTTACTTCTCTGAGCCTTAATTTCCTCTTAAGAAAGATAAACAAATTGGACCAGATGACCTTTAAAGTCTCTGTTAGTGCTTAAGTTTACAATCTATAACTATGGAACATCAATAAGCTAAGGTTCCCTGTACTAACTGACGAATAATTTCCTGACTACACAAGTTTACCTTGCAATATTAAGTTCCCCCTTTCTGGCTCAAGTGGGAAGAGATTATAGTGGTCTAAAAAGAAACTCCATTTTTTTCAATGAAGTAAATGTTTCCTGAGAATAGTGCTTGTCCAGGTTGTGGGCAGAATATAACAACATTGAATTTTTCCTCTAGGACCGAGTGAGTGTGCACACTTGGCTAAAATGTGTCTGACTGCTGAAGTGGTTTTCTTTGTTGAGCATTTTAAGGTTTGCAGTTTACTGAACTGTGAACTAATGAGATACTGCTGTAACTTCCAGAGACTAAGCTCTCTGAAGGGACCTGCAGGATTAGAAGATTAAAAATAGGACATAAGCACATATGGAATTTCAAGCTAAACCCAGGTAATCCTGCTCTTTTTTGGGGGTTATCTTAATTCCCCATTCTCCTTTCATCCCCTCGTTCTCTGCAAGCAAATTTAGATGTCTTTTTAAAGGATGGGCTTTGTTTCCATTTTTGCTATCTCAGCTGAACTATATGCTCATTGTGGAAAACATCTATTTTCTGGGTGTACCCCCTATTTTTGAATTAATTTCTTAACATTGTATTCTCTGTGCTCAGAATCCCTCAGCTACTGTAAAAAATAATTTCTGTCAA
The DNA here is from genome assembly GCF_048593235.1 of Sminthopsis crassicaudata. Taxonomy (NCBI): domain Eukaryota; kingdom Metazoa; phylum Chordata; class Mammalia; order Dasyuromorphia; family Dasyuridae; genus Sminthopsis; species Sminthopsis crassicaudata. The sequence continues at coordinate 76,982,881 of NC_133621.1, read as the reverse complement.
GTTTCCTATACTGCTCATAATTTGGGAAGCCTTGATTCGTTCACTTTGAAGTCACTCCTTTTCCAATGAGAATCAGCCTTAGTTTCTTGACCTTTAAAATAATTTATAGCAATTCTACTATACTGTAAATTAATACTGTGCTGAATATATGCTTTAGCCTACCTTTTTTTCTTGCTTCTTTATGCTTCAAGAATAAAATTTCATTGCAGGAATTTTTTTTCTTACAATTGCTTTTTTCTTTTCTCTCTTCACCTCCCAACCCCACTGCCTGCTCCAAAAAAAATCCTTCCCTCCTATCCTAATTTTCCCTTTTGGTTTAGATTGTTCTATGCATCATTTCTATCAAATGATTATTTTCCTTGTTGAGGGTAGGGACTATTGCTCTTTACTCTTTATGAATGAATGAATAAATGAATAAATAAATGGATAAATATAAGTATTAACTATAGTTTCGATCACTGTGCTAAGAACTGATGATACAAAAAGGAAAAAGTTATACAATTACAATTATCAACATGCTTATCCTCTAAATGGAGATGTCACATGTGAGAAAATTTAAAGGAAGAATAGCTGGAAAATCATGGAAGTCCTAAGGGTGTGGAAGTGGGGCAGATAGCAAGACATATATACTTATGCTACTTAAGCAGAAAAGATAACAGTGTTGAGGGATTGTCAAGGTAGGATCTAGAAGATCTTAGGAAACAGTAGCCAGCCATGAATTTAGACTTGATGGTCCTTCATCTCATCAAAAGAAATAAAGTTGGAGATTGCTCTCTCACTTAAATTGTGGGAACCAACAATCACCCCCCCAAAACAAGGGTAAATTGAATGTTATCAATATTAGTTATTTAAGAGCTTCCCATCAGATGATTTCAGATGGGTTTTAGGACAGCCTAAGACCGCGGGATTGGTCAAGTAAAAGGGGAGGTCAATTTGGGTATACTACTCCTGATGATGCTGATTTCCTTTCTCATCTAGCTGTTCAAGAACTAATCTAGGCAACATGCTTAGAGTTGCTCTTCCAAATTCCAGTGGATCATGTTAGCAACTTCATGGCTGAACTCAAACCATATGAATTACATGACAATTTGGCATTTTGTGGCAAGTCCAAAATGGTCTCTTGCTTCTCCCCTCACCCTATAACAATGGCAGCCTCCTTCAATCAAATAAAGTCCACCTTGTGGACTTTGTGTTCACTTTGACTTTTCCCTGTGTTTGGTTATGTTTTCTGTCTGTAAGTCACTCTAAAGGGGGTAGGAAAATAAGGAACATACCTTTCTTCTACTCTCCAGCATGGCTTCTAACCGGTACCTGTGTTACATTTTGCTTTTTTCACTTTATGCTTTCTTCCCTTAGCAGGTGATTAAATAACACTGTAGGGGGTGGACTTAATTAAATGTGGGCCAAGCTTCTTTTCATTGAACAAGCTTTCTATTGCAGATCTATCAAGTTCCAATCTGAAAGCATCCAGTGCTTCTATACCATTTGGATATACTAGAGGAAACTCAAGCCTAGACAGTAAATAGATTCTTCAGGGCATTCAAATGAATAGAATGGCTTAGTATGATGTGTGAATATACTCCACAAAGTACAAGTCATTAATTGGGGACAATAAATGTTGATAAGACTCAATTTCTGATTAAGCACAGCCTATGATATAAATATCCATTTTGTAAGTCCTCATGACCACTTAACTGCTCTTGCTAAAATTTTACAGTACTAGATTAATAGACCTTCTCAGACCCTAGCAATTTTATTTTCACCTATTCGGTGGTACTCCAGAAGATATCTTAGGCAAGTCAGTTCTCCTAGGTTTGCTCAGTTTTAACATGTCAAAATAGATGTTTTTTTTTTATGTAAAATAACCTCTGTGATCCTTTCTATATTTAAAATTCTATGATCTTGGACCCCAAAACTCAATAATCCTTGCTATAACTCTTTATGAGTTCTTCAGCCCTGTGACAGTTTTTTTTTCCTTATTTCCATGGAATTTGGTTCTATTCTATGAGAAACGAAAAACAAATTAAAGAAATTTCTCAAAGAACACACAGAAATGAGTAATCCCTTTCTTTATCAAAGAAAGGATCTTGAAGACCATCTAGTAATGCAACTCTTATATGAACAGGGAATGGAAGGAGAATTCCCCCTTTGTTACTTCACATACAAAGAGAATATAGTCAAGAATGTAATTCACGGGACTTATATTGGAAGTTACACTGTTAAATTTTCAGTGCTATAGCAAATGCTATAAATAAGGGCTTTATTTTAATTTTTTTAGTTGAATGCTTAGACTGAAGTAATGGAGAAAGCATTAATAAAATAAAATAAATTTAGAAGTTGTTTGTGCATATACATATATTAGATCTAGTAAATGTTTACCAAAATGCTTTGAATCTACACATGTTTTGAAATGTTAAAAGAACATTTAGTTATAGATTTCATTACCAACATCATCATCATCATCATCATCTCATTATTATTACTATTCCCCTAGATACAGAGAAGAATGTTGAGCTGAATTACCAGTTTCCTTTATAAAATGGTAATCTTCATTTTTAGTGTATTTGGGAGCACAATTTATGTATTTATAATTCTATAAACATTTGCCAAGGTAGAGGGGATTCTCATTTTCATTCCATGTTGCATTACTGTAAACCCATCATTGTGAATGGAAAAAGTTGGTTAATCAAAATCTTGTTTTGCCAAAATAAAAAAGGAATGAAGTGGTTTAACCATCATTTAACCAGCTCTTGTAATTAAGTCACTCACTTTTATTCAGTGGCAAACAAGCATCTATTAAAGCCCTAATCCTCTTGGAAAAAATGGAAACATTTCATTTAAATTCATTTAAACAGAATTACAATTTTGGCTGTTTATATAATACCCAAAGGTAAATTAATGATTTTAATGCACCATTGTTATATGTAAAAAGATATATTTGAACTAGAGAACAGAGTCAATACTATTTATAAGAATGACAAGTAATAGCTAGTAAAGAATTTAAGAAGAAATTTGTTGTACTGGATAACACTGATCTCAGACTTAAGAAAACACTGATTCACTTCCTAGTTCAGACTCACTGTGGGTAATTCATTTAACCTTCTTTCCCAGGCTACTGTAAGACTATCAGTTTCAGACATAATACTGGTCTCTATCAGTGGAAAATCCTTTCCAGGAGCTCCCTATCTCGATGAAATACAAGTTTGATAAAACTCAAAACAAGAGAGAAGTTTATATACATATTATATATGGTAGTAAAGATTATGGATTTTTTTGATTGCGTATTTCAAAATATTCCAGAGAATAAAGGGTACTATGTTGTGTTATAGACCATAAACATATTTTTCATTAATTTAACTGAAGATAATTTTTGAATAAAACTAAACTAAATAAAAATATTAAATATTATTTATTTATCCTTAGAATCTTTCAAAAGCTTAAGCTAGAACTGGAAGTTTCTATAAAAAGGAAAATTTATCATATATGGAAAGGTATATAATAATTCAAAAGAGAAAAAAAAAAGTTAGGAATGAAAGGAAGAGAAAATGGAAAAAATCCCACTAGGGACATCTTTTAAGCTATAGAATCCTAGGAATTGGTACAAGCCATAACACTTGAATCATTTAAAAGTAAATTGGACAGAACATTGCAAAAATGTACTATTAGTTCTCCAGGAGGCTTGCCCTAGATGATGTAAGAGGCCTTTTCTTATAATTTCTAATACAGCAAGAAACAAAGGCAAATTGAAGAATAGGAAAAATGAGGGATAATTAATTTGTGTTGTCTTTAATTATATTGTTTCGAAAGGACAACATTTTCTGCTGTGCTCTTATGATGTCTTGGATGGTATTCTATGAGCTTTCACACTATGAAAATTCTTTGCTTTTTCTTATTTCTATCAACAATTAACTCAAATTATGTTTCAAGGTTTGATTTTGTAAACTAGGAAATGTACTGATTAATGAGTGAAATACTGAGGAAGTAGAACACAAGGGCCCTGACATTAAGGGTCTTACATTATAGTTAATATGATCTATTCCAAGTTGAAGAACATAAAGAAGTCAGGTGGTCTAGAGGAGTAATATTAGACTTCAAGTTGGTAACATCTGATTTTGAATGCTGATGAAGACACCTAATAGCCCTGTGATGCTGAGCAGGTCATTTCATCTCTTTTAGTCTCAATTTGTCATTTGCAATATGCAGATGATGGTAGCATTTTGTACAGGATTGTTATGGGACTTAAATTACATAGTTATTATATGTAGAAGCATTTTGAAAACTTTAAGGTAATATGTAAATTCAAGAATGTTGATTGTGATGATGAAAGTTAAACACATGTCAAAAATAAGAAGTTTTAATTCATCTACTGAACTAAAGATGAATCAGTAAAGGAGGAGAGAGAGGACAAAAGTACTAAGAAGCATAATGGTTATAGTACAAGGCCACTGGATGTAGGAAGACCTAAATTTAAATCTTTGCCTAGGAATTAGCTGTGTTACTCAGGGCAAATCACTGAAACTCTCTGTACCTTGACTGCTACATTGGTAAAATGTGTGAAAGGGGATGTCTTAATTTTTAGAGTTACAGCACGTCTAAATGTATGATCCTCTGATCATTTGAAATATTTATACATAGTCTACAACTGTTCCTTCAGAGCTATACATCAATCCTTTTATCATCATGGACAGAATATTTATCAATATCAATTTTTTTATCAATATTATCAAATACTGAATAACTTCAGTATTTATTCTAAACAGTCTGTCTCCATGCTCATATCTGCATTGTCTTTCTCCTTATCTCCATGTCTCTCTCTCTCTCTCCCTTCCTCCATTCTTATTATTCTCTCTTTTCCTTTCTTCCTCTTATTTCCCTCCCTCCCTCCATCTCTCTGTCTCTCTCTGTCTGTGTCTGTCTCTCTCTCTGTCTCTGACTTTGGGCCTTTGTCTCTCTCTGTCTGCCTCTCTGTCTTTGTCTCTATATGTCTCTCTCTCTCTGTTTCTCTAATTCTCCTATCCTTTCAGTTTCTCTCTCCATCTCTCCCTTGCTCCCTCTCTTCCTTCCTTTTCATAAACTTGTATTGGTAAGATAACTTATCTACACCAATTAAATCACAAGTCTTCTTTATGATTAATTATGAACATTTTCTAAATCGTTGGGCCCTCTTACTAGTCCAACTTGTTTCCTAACTATATTGTTATAGTGGAACATAAAGGATGTGTTCAATATACCACATGGACTGGCAAAGAACAGGCCATTTTATTTATGGAGAGAAATAATTATAGCCAAAGAAATCATAAGCCACATTACAGATGATGAGAACCTGATTCTGTATCAACTTTACAATACAGTATTGTTGAAAAAGAGGCTAATATTTCCAGCCTCAGTGGAGCACAGTGATTGCAATAATTGGCCACAATAAGCTTATGGCTTAGTTGCAGTTGTGGCTATTGCTGCTGCAAGTGCTCCAGTAGATGTTCCCCTGGTATTTTCCTACATTTGCTAATGCTTACACTTTCTTTTGCCTTATACTTAAATGCTGCCTATGGAAGAAAGATACTCATTGCTTTTTGAAATATCACAGGGCTATCTATAGAGTATAACAGAGCAGAAGAAGTGCCTCATCTCACTACTAATTGGCTTAGCTAGTCAATGAATTCATGATGAGAAATCATACTTCTCTTTCTTCATCTACCTTCTCTAGATAGCTTAGTCCCATCCTAATTCTTTGAAGCTATGGGAAGAGGAGGCTTAGGAGTTCCCTTTAGTAGTTACACAGAAATCAGGCTCACAAACTAGTTTAAAGACTTTTCACCATGGCAAGATACAAGGGGGGAGCTCAGAGTGTGATAGCAAGGAGATTAGATTTATGCTGGAGCTAGTTTGTATTGGCCTATAAGCCATTCATTAAGTTTTCAGTGTGAGCATTTACATCTTAGACATTGGCAAATACGACAAATCAAGGCTTGATTTATTGTTTTGCTCTAAGATCTCAAGATCATGATGGGGAAAATGTTTTGCAGATTAAACTTAAAAATATCAGACTTTGGAGAGTTAGTTATTAAACATTTTCCAGCAAACCCCTAGAAAGAATTAAATGTACTATATAGTACAAAGGGGCTAGAATAGAAGTCTATGGTTTACCTATATCTGAACATATTGATACTACAGGAAGTTTAGAAACTTTTTATTTGGTTCTGCTTTACAATATTTTATCATCATTGCTCCTCAATATTGCCATCTATATACATTGAAAGCAAGATTTGAACACAAGTCTTGGAATCTCTCTTCATGCCCAATATAATTCTCTTTTATTGTGTTCTTATAATAGCAAAGAAAAAGATGCTTAGAGTCTTTATTCGTGGTAAAAAAAAAAAAAAAAAAACATGCAGTGTATGTCTGATTGAAGTTAGAGGCTTTGCAAGAATACAATTAAATCAGCAATACTGAACATTTACTTGGTAAAAGCTAATCAATATTTTAGTAGCCTGAGGGTGCATGTCTGCAGTTAGTGATAAGAAATGGAAATTATTATTGCTTTAAAAAAAAAAACAAACTTCAGGTCAATAAAAATGAAAATTGATATAATATAACTTATTTAAAATGAAACAAAGCAAATATTTAATAATTTGAGTTCATTATTTATCTAGTTCTTAGAGGACTAATCATGATGTTGTCTTGAAAATTATTTTGATTCTATTGAAACAGTTACTAGCGTAGCTGCTTTCTGAATTCATACTACTCTATTAAAATGGCGCTAACTACTAAGTGTTAAAATGATTCTTCTTTTACTTTTGAGGAAGGAAATGAGGTTATCCTTTATTATATATCAAGTGAATCTTTCTATTTTAAAACCTCTAGGATAATGAGAAGCAATGAGAAACAAATGGAAAGGTATTGGGACTGCAGTGAGAAGACCTGGAATATGCACATATTTTTTATTAATTTGATTAATCTATATGGACTCTAATTTTATATTATGCAAAATGAAGCAATTGGGATATATGACTCTGAAAGTCCTTTTCAAGTCCTTCTATATGGAGTCCTGAAAAGGAATAACTTATAAACCAAAAATGAAGTAGGGAAGAATGTCTGGGTGATGTCATCAAAGAAAATCAAGGAAAATGGGTTGAATTGTTTCCCTGAAAGATGAGAAATATTCATGGAACTTAGAGTAGCAATGAAAATGAACTGAAGCCTAAGACTTGTTTAAAAAGAAAAGTTTCTAATAGAGCAGACAAAATGGGAGAGTGAGAGAGAGAGAGAGAGAGAGAGAGAGAGAGAGAGAGAGAGAGAGAGAGAGAGGAGGGATCAATTCCAATGGAAACACCACTCATCTAGGTCTCATAACCATTCCCAAATATTGCCTCAAAAGAAAAACTAGGTCTACATTCTAGCCCAGAACATTAAATGCAAGCATTGAGTTTAATTTATAAATGGACTTAACATGGTGAATTTGTTCTAGTCAAAGCATTTAGGAGAGAGGGAATCATTCAGGAATGCATAGGATAGAACATTTCCGGATAGAGAGCCATATGTATTGCCAAAGTGTGTGAAGATGACATTTATTTACTCAGTCTGTTTGTGTCTAAAATCCTGTGGTGGAATCTTTGGTATGAGGGGAGAAATAGGAATTATTATCCCTTAAACTGTTAAACCATCACTAATGCTAGTACTAACAAAAAGGTTGCAAAAGGGACTGAGAATCCTTTAACTGGAATCTTGAAAATATGGCATGTCCTCTAGTCAGGAAAATAATGGGCTAACTAGAACAGAAAGAACTAAGATCAATGATCAATGATCAAATGTTTCATTTATATTTGTGTTAAAAATTATATAAATCTGTTTCCCTGTTGACTTACTTTTAACCCTTGAATGTTTCTTAGTAGCAGTGCATTCTACATAGAGAACCTCCATATCAATTCTTAATGCAGCAGGGTAATGGATATGAGAAATGCTAGAAATTTATTCCTCTTCATAACTTCTGTGTAAAAGAACTAAAGTTTTAAATGCAAAGGACTTATGAAGGAATATATTATCTATATCCATAGAAAAATCTAATAATAAGATATATGGAATAATTTTATATACATATATTTATAAATACACACATTTGACTCTAATGACAGTATTTATTTTTAATTGGGTGGGATGGAGTGGGGTGGAAGAACAAAATGGGGGGAAAGTTATATAATAGCTTTTTATATATTTAAAAGGAAGAGAGTTATATGTTATAAATGTAAAGTTTCACATGCAATAATCTTTATTTCTATTCTGTTATGGAAATGCTAATTTTATTTCTTAAGTTCAGCATAAAATAAAATAAAATAAATGAATAAAGTATTTGGGAGTTTTAGTTGTAAATTAGTTTTTTTTTTAAAAGTAAAAGCAAATAATATTATTCTCAAAGATAAAAGATAGTGCAACTTGACCTGGGCCAAGAACAGACCCCAGAAATTTAGCAGGAATTACCATAATCATTAATTACAAGCATTAATCCATGTAGATCAGAATTGTCAAAAAAATATCTTTTTTTTCTACTCTACTTTAGGAAATGATCCTAAAGTTGCCATTTATGTTGGTAATAGGTTTGTGCAGGTAGCCAAATGTGGGTTATCAATTCAAAACAAACTGGCAGTGAAATGCAAATGTTTGTTACTTTCTAGATTGTGAAGTTAGACTGATAATGTTTCCATAAATTAATCAAATCTCCATTCAGGTGTTAACATTTTTTTTTAATTTTGTGTGCTAACAAATCTTACCACAACTCAGTAAAACAAATATATGCTATATGTATGTCTATTTTTAATACTCAACTAATTTTTGGAATATTAAAAACAAAACTGACTTAAATCATATCTCCTATAAGAAAAAAAAATTAGATAATTGATGGGTAGCTTGAGGATTTATTAGATTTACCCACCTGTTTTGAACCACTATAAGAAATCTATGTCTATGACAGTTTCAAAATTAAGATTTCTATTATTTAAGTTTTAAAATGGGAGGCATTATAGTGTGGTCCAAAACCACAGAACTGAAAGTAGAAAAGAAAAGTTCTAGTGCCACTCAGCTCTGGAGTAATCTAACTGGAATAAAAACCTTGGGCAAATCTGGACATTAGTTCTTTCATAATTAAATGAGTCAAATTTATAAGGATTAAAATCATTACTCAATTGATAAATGCCCAAAGGATATATATATATATATATATATATATATATATATATATATATATATATATATATGTAGCCAATTTTCAAATAAAGATCTCTAGTTATGTGAAAAAATTCCCTAAATCAATATTGATTAGAGAAATGTAAATTAAAACAACTCCAAAGTAACAAATCACACTGATCAGATTATCTAATATGACAAAAAAAGGAAAGTAATAGAGATTGGAGAAGGTGTAAGAAAATTGGGACACTAAGGCACGGTTTGTGGAGCTGTGAACTGATCCAATCATTCTGGAAAGAAATTTGGAAGTATGCCCAGAGGGCAACCAAATTGTGTATAACCTTTGATCTAAAATTATCACTACTACATCTGCACACCAAAGAGAACATTTAAAAAAAGGAAAATAATTCAAATGTATAAACACAGTGATAGCAGCTTTGTGGTGGCAAAAATTGGAAATTGATTGGATGCCCATCATTGGAGTGGTTATAGTATAATAATATAATGGAATACAATTATTCTGTAAGAAATGTAAGAAATCAGCAGGCAAATTTCAGAAAAATCCTGAAAAGACTACCATGAACTGAATTAAATGAGCACAATCAGGAGAACATTGTGCTCAGTAACAGCAATATTTTGTGGTGACCAACTTTGATAGAATTCATTCTTTCTAGTAACAGTGATCTAAGACAAATAGAAAATGTCATCTACAAATAGAGAAAGAACAATGGATATTGAATGCAGAATAAAGCACACTATTTTCATGGTTTTTTTTTCCTTTCTTTCTTATGGTTTCCCTCCCATATTTTGTTTATTTTTTTCTTTCACAACATGACTATTTTAGAAATGTATTCCACATGATTATACATATATAAGGAGGGAGGGGACAGAAAGTAAATGTTGGAAACCATCTTAACATTTAATGAGAAAAAAAAACACTTAAGTAGGAAAAATAAATAAGGCACTTTTTGAAGTATATGAAGATTATGAATGTAGAATATTCATATATCTGGTCAATGTAGAATTTTGCTAATCTGTTTTTCATCAGTAGGCAATATGTATTCATATATGTAGGTAATAATTAACAAGGTCAAAATATTTTAAAAAAATAGAAATGGGTAGTTTTGAATGGTGTTAAGTACAAATAGAAATGCGAGCAATAAACAATTTACAAAGATTTCTCTTGCAACCTAATCTAGAAAAGCATATATTAATACTACATTCTATTATTTTTATGCATTTTGTTAAATAATTTTCAATTACATTTTAATCTTCCTCCTGGTACATAAAAGCACTAAGCACTGCAGGTAAAAATATCTTTTTTTTTTTTTTTTTTTTTACCTCTGGCCTTATAGATTTTAAAGTATCATGTAGATCTGAAATAATATAGAAGTACACTGAAATGGCTAGCAAATTAATTAATTAGGTTTTGCTCCAACATTATTACCTTTATCACATTTTTTTTGCCAATTTATTTCAGTTCTTTGCAACTCAGCTTCCTTATATATAAAATATTAGGGATTGTGAGATGAGGAAACTTCTAATTCTAAAGATCTTTTTTTTTTGATTTAATTCCATGAATCCATGGAGTAGTTCAGCTAAAGGAAAACAAGGTAGACAAACAAGCAGATTAATACATAGGCAGATAAATAGGTAGACAGGGATCAGAAGAGTTAGAGGAAGGGGAACAGAGAAATAGACACAGAGAAAGAGACAGAGAGGAAGGGGGCAGGAGGGAGAGAAGAGGGATCCAGAAACAGGGATAAAGAGAAACATATAGACTTGTTAATAACTGTTAAAATGATAACTCAAAGTTTCTTACTTTACTAGATGTTTGGTGTGTACATTTTGTGAAAATTGATATTTGCTTAACGGTTTGAATCAATTAGTTCAGAGTAGAACTAAGTATGTCTTATCAGGATTTTACCTTTATTTTTCTGACACTTGTTCTTCTTGGATGCAATAGTACAGTTTGACTATTAAATGTTATTAAGAGATAAAATCTCAGGGGGGCGGAGCCAAGATGGCGGAGAAGAAACACACGACTCAGTGAACGTCCTCACTCCCTCACAACCAATTAGATAAATTAAGTCTCAGAATTAGCCCAGGACTGATAGATACCACAAGGACTGGAAGCACGACTTACCAGCTGAAGAGAATCTGGAGTTTCAACAGGAAAGGTCAGTTCTCAGGGGAGGAATAAGAAAGACCAGCACAGACGGTGGGGTAGGGGCACACTGCGCCCATTGCGCTGGGAAGGGCTCTGGGATCAGAGAAGCCACTGAGGTAAAGGAATCTGGCACAGGCTGTTAGCTCTTCTCTGCTAATTATTTAGCAGTTCAGAAGAGAAAGCCAAAATATTTTAAAACTCAGATTAGATTTTCCCCTATCCTGGGGGGTGACTCAGCAAATCTCTTGGCACCAGGGGGTGTGGCCACAGCTACCTCCTGAGAATAGTTAAGAGACTGACAAGTGGGTGGATACGGCCCAAGGCAACACACACTGCCTAGCTTAGCTGGAGGGAGTGGAACTCAGCTCCAGGAAGTCCCAGAGAAGCGGAACCTTTGAACTAGGGACCCGGTTTCTGGCAGACACTTCCAGTTTGAGCGCAGGGGCTTCTCACGTCACCTGCTGCAGACATCCACTCCCCACCTGGACACATAGGCTGGGCTTCCTGCAGTCTTCACTATTCTACGCCCTCGAAGCACAGTAGTGCTAATCACCTCTGAGGCACCTCCAGGGAGGGGGTGGGGAACTCTCTCCCAGAGCTCTATCTTAGCTAAGGCGCAGGAGCCGCTGCATCCATCCGGTCTGGGAGGAAGCTGTTAAAGAAGTAAATAATTTCCTACCCCAGGGACAGACCCCAAAACATTTTTTAAGTATGAGCAAAAAAGCTAGAAAAACTATAGATTCCCTCTATACAGAGAAAGAGCGGGTATCCAAGCCCGAGGAAGTTAACAGCAAAGATTCAGAAGATAACAACCTAAAGGGGAACGATTCCTGCCCCCCATCACATAACTCTCTCCTAGAAGAAGCTCTTAAAAAATTGAGGGAGATCGAAGAAAATTGGGGAAAAGAAAGGGAAGTTATGATAGAGAATAACAATGTCCTGAAATTGGAGTTGGAAAAAATAAAGAATTCACAGGAGATGCAGGGAAACAAAATTAGTGAATTAGAAAAGGTTAAAAAAACACAGGAAAGTAGGATTTCTGAATTGGAAAAGATAAAAAAGTCTCAAGAAAATAGAATTTCTGAATTGGAAAAAGAAAATAATTCCCCCCCCAAAAAAATTAGGGAAATGGAAAAAAATTCAATAGAGCAAAATAATCCATTTAAAAACGAAATTGGGCATTTACAAAAAGAACTAAAAACTGTGAAAGAAGAAAATAACTCCTTAAAAGTCAGGATGGAACAAATAGAAATGAATGATTCACAGAGAACCCAAGAATCAGTCAAACAAAACAAAAAAAATGAGAAGCTGGAGAACAACGTCAAATACTTACTGGGAAAATCTATAGACCTGGAAAATAGATCTAGGAGAGATAATCTGCGGATTACTGGACTTCCAGAAAACTATGACCAAAAAAAGAGCCTAGATTCTATTTTACAGGAAATTATCAAAGAGAACTGTCCAGAGATAATAGAAACAGAAGGGAAAGTAGATGTGGAAAGAATTCATCGAACTCCTTCTGAAATAGACCCTAAAAAAAAGAACACCACGGAATATTGTGGCTAAGCTGCAGAATTACCACACAAAGGAGAAAATCCTGCAAGCAGCTAGAAAAAAACAATTTAAATACCAAGGTGCCACAATAAGGGTCACCCAAGATCTGGCTGCCTCCACATTAAAAGATAGAAGGGCCTGGAACCTGATATTCCGTAAGGCAAAAGATCAAGGACTGCAACCAAGAATGAACTACCCAGCTAAGTTTAGCATCTTTTTCCATGGAAGAAGATGGTCATTCAATGAAACAGAGGAATTCTATATGTTTCTAAGAAAAAAACCAGACTTAAACAAAAAATTTGATCTACATCCACAAGACTGAAGAGAAACAGAAAAAAGGTACACAGAACCCTTGAGAACTGTAACTCTGTTGTGGGTATATAAAAAATACTCAAGGATAATTTGATTTTACTGATATAAAAGAAAAAAAGGGGGGTATAGTAAAGGGAAGGAGTGATAAAAAGAGGGAAACTACATCCCAGGAAGAGACATAGAAAATATACCATATCTGAGGGAACTTAGTGAGGGGGAGAATCATTGTGTGAATCTTACTCTCATCAGAAGAGGCTCAAAGAGTAAATAATTAACATATTTGTTTTTCAGAGAATTTTCTCTCGCCTCATTAAAAGGGGGGAGAGGAAAAGGGAAAAGGAAAAGGAGAATAAGTGAAGGGACTTGGAGGGAGGGGGGAGGGATCCTAAAAAAAAAAAAAAAAAAAAAGAGGGAGGGTTGCGCGTCACAAGGGGGGTCGGTAAATTAAATATCGGGGAGGGGGATCAGGGGGGTCAAGGGAAAAAAGCATAATCTGGGGATAATATGATGGCAGGAAATACAGAATTAGTAATTTTAACTGTAAATGTAAATGGGATGAACGATCCCATCAAACGGAGACGGATAGTAGATTGGATCAAAAAGCAGAACCCTACAATATGTTGCCTACAGGAAACACACTTAAAGCAGGGAGATACATACAGAGTAAAGGTAAAAGGTTGGAACAGAGCCTATTATGCTTCAAGTAAAGCCAAAAAAGCAGGGGTAGCTATCCTTATCTCAGATCAAGCAAAAGCAGAAGTAGATCTTGTTAAAAAAGATAAGGAAGGAAACTATATCCTGCTGAAAGGTACCATAAATAATGAAGCCATATCAATACTAAACATATATGCACCAAGTGGTATAGCATCTAACTTTCTAAAGGAAAAGTTAAGAGAACTGCAAGAAGAAATAGACAGTAAAACTATAATAGTGGGAGATCTCAACCTTGCACTCTCAGATTTAGACAAATCAAACCACAAAACAAACAAGAAAGAAATTAAAAAAGTAAATAGAACATTAGAAAGACTAGGTATGATAGACCTTTGGAGAAAACTGAATGGCAATAGGAAGGAATATACTTTCTTCTCAGCAGTTCATGGATCCTATACAAAAATTGACCATATACTAGGACATAAAGATCTCAAAATTAAATGTAGGAAGGCAGAAATAATAAATGCCTTCTTCTCAGATCACAATGCAATAAAAGCTACATTCAGTAAAAAGTTAGGGGTAAATAGACCAAAAAGTAATTGGAAACTGAATAATCTCATCTTAAAGAATGACTGGGTGAAAGAGCAAATTATAGAAACAATTAACAATTTCACCCAAGATAATGATAATGATGAGACATCATATCAAAATCTTTGGGATGCAGCTAAAGCGGTAATAAGGGGAAATTTTATATCTTTAGAGGCTTATCTGAAGAAAATTGAGAAAGAGAAGATTAACGAATTGGGCTTACAACTTAAAAGGTTAGAAAAAGACCAAATTATAAACCCCCAACCAAAAATTAAACTCGAAATACAAAAATTAAAAGGAGAAATCAATAAAATTGAAAGTAAAAAAACTATTGAATTAATAAATAAAACCAAGAGTTGGTTTTATGAAAAAGCCAATAAAATAGATAAACCTTTGGTAAATTTGATCAAAAAAAAGAAAGAGGAAAATCAAATTGATAGTCTTACAAATGAAAAGGGGGATCTTTCCACCAATGAAGAGGAAATTAGAGAAATAATAAGGAGTTACTTTGCCCAACTTTATGCCAATAAATTTGATAACTTAAGTGAAATGGATGACTTCCTCCAAAAATATAGGCTCCCTAGATTAACAGAGGAGGAGATAAATTGCTTAAATAGTCCCATTTCAGAAAAAGAAATAGAACAAGCTATTAATCAACTCCCCAGGAAAAAATCCCCAGGGCCAGATGGATTCACATGTGAATTCTACCAAACATTTAAAGAACAATTAGCCCCAATGTTATATAAATTATTTGAAAAAATAGGGGATGAAGGAGTCCTACCAAATTCCTTTTATGACACAGACATGGTACTGATACCTAAACCTGGTAGATCGAAAACTGAGAAAGAAAATTATAGACCAATCTCCTTAATGAATATTGATGCTAAAATCTTAAATAAGATATTAGCAAAAAGACTTCAGAAAATCATCTCCAAGATAATACACTATGATCAAGTAGGATTTATTCCAGGAATGCAGGGCTGGTTTAATATTAGGAAAACTATTAATATAATTGACCATATTAATAATCAAATTAATAAGAACCATATGATCATCTCAATAGATGCAGAAAAAGCATTTGACAAAATCCAACATCCATTCCTACTAAAAACTCTTGAGAGTATAGGAATAAATGGATTATTCCTTAGAATAATCATGAGTATATATTTAAGACCGTCAGTAAGCATAATATGCAATAGAAATAAACTGCAACCTTTCCCAGTAAGATCAGGAGTGAAACAAGGTTGCCCACTATCACCATTACTATTCAATATAGTACTAGAAACGCTAGCCTCGGCAATAAGAGCCGAGAAAGAGATTCAAGGAATTAGAGTAGGAAATGAGGAAATTAAACTATCACTTTTTGCAGATGACATGATGGTATACTTAGAGAACCCCAAAGACTCTGCTAAAAAGCTACTAGAAATAATTCAAAATTTCAGCAATGTGGCAGGATACAAAATAAATCCACATAAATCTTTAGCATTTTTATATATCACTAACAAAATGCAACAGCAAGAGATACAAAGAGAAATCCCATTCCAAACAAATGTTGAGAGTATAAAATATTTGGGAATCCATCTACCAAAGAAAAGTCAGGAATTATATGAGAAAAATTACAAAACACTTGCCACAAAAATAAAATCAGATTTAAATAATTGGAAAGACATTCAGTGCTCTTGGATAGGCCGAGCGAATATAATAAAGATGACAATACTCCCCAAACTAATCTATTTATTTAGTGCTATACCAATCAGACTCCCAAGAAACTATTTTAATGACCTAGAAAAAATAACAACAAAATTCATATGGAAGAATAAAAGGTCGAGAATTGCAAGGGAACTAATGAAAAAAAAACTCAGAGGAAGGTGGTCTAAGTGTACCTGATCTAAAGCTATATTATATAGCAGCAGTCACCAAAACCATTTGGTATTGGCTAAGAAATAGACCGGTAGATCAGTGGAACAGATTAGATACAAAGGACAAAAAAGGGTACATCTATAGCAATCTAATCTTTGACAAACCCAAAGATTCCAACATTAGGGATAAAAATTCATTATTCGGAAAAAACTGTTGGGAAAACTGGAAATTAGTATGGCACAAATTAGATATGGATCCACACTTAACACCATATACCAAGATAAGATCAAAATGGGTCCATGATTTAGGCATAAAGAGGGAGATAATAAATAGATTAGAGGAACAGAGGATAATCTACCTCTCAGACTTGTGGAGGAGGAAGGAATTTATGACCAGAGGAGAACTAGAGATCATTATTGATCACAAAATAGAAGATTTTGATTACATCAAACTAAAAAGTTTCTGTACAAATAATACTAATGCAAACAAGATTAGAAGGGAAGTAACAAATTGGGAAAATATTTTTAAAAACAAAGGTTCTGACAAAGGTCTCATTTCCAAAATATATAGAGAACTGACCATAATTTATAAGAAACCGAACCATTCTCCAATTGATAAATGGTCAAAGGATATGAACAGACAATTCTCAGAGGAAGAAATTGAAACTATATCCACTCACATGAAAGAGTGTTCCAAATCACTACTGATCAGAGAAATGCAAATTAAGACCACTCTGAGATACCACTACACACCTGTCAGATTGGCTAAGATGACAGGAACAAATAATGACAAATGTTGGAGGGGATGTGGGGAAATTGGGACACTAATACATTGCTGGTGGAGTTGTGAAAGAATCCAGCCATTCTGGAGAGCAATCTGGAATTATGCCCAAAAAGTTATCAAACTGTGCATACCCTTTGACCCAGCAGCGCTACTACTGGGATTATATCCCAAAGAAATACTAAAGAGTGGAAAGAGACATATATGTGCCAAAATGTTTGTGGCAGCTCTTTTTGTTGTAGCTAGAAACTGGAAGATAAATGGATGTCCATCAGTTGGAGAATGGTTGGTTAAATTGTGGTATATGAAAGTTATGGAATATTATTGCTCGGTAAGAAATGACCAGCAGGAGGAATACAGAGAGGATTGGAGAGACTTAAATCAACTGATGCTGAGTGAAATGAGCAGAACCAGAAGATCACTGTATACTTCAACAACAATACTGTATGAGGATGTATTCTGATGGAAGTGGAAATCTTCAACATAAAGAAGATCCAACTCACTTCCAGTTGATCAATGATGGACAGAGGTAGATACACCCAGAGAAGAAACACTGGGAGGGGAATGTAAATTGTTAGCACTACAATCTGTCTGCCCAGGTTGCATGTACCTTCGGATTCTAATGTTTATTGTGCAACAAGAAAATGATATTCACACACATGTATTGTACTTAGACTATATTGTAACACATGTAAAATGTATGGTATTGCCTGTCGTCGGGGGGAGGGAATAGAGGGAGGGGGGGTAATTTGGAAAAATGAATACAAGGGATAATATTATAAAATATATATATATATATATATATATATATATATATATATATATATATATATAAAGAGATAAAATCTCAGTCTATTATTCATTGTTTACTGAAAATTACAACCAGATAGCTGCAACATTGAACTTGAATAGACTGAGTATATCTTGATTTTACTATTTCCACTGGTTTCTTAAAGAATTTCCTATTCTATACATTTTCAATAAAGCAGTAGCTGTTTTTAGTGTCCTTGATATAATATAACATCCTAGAGTATCTCCTACATTATAAAGGAAAGACTGGTTTATGTTAATTACAGTTTAGATATGTTTGGATAATATTCTAATACTTACAATATTAGTTGGTAACAACAAAGGTTGTATATGATAATCCTTTATTGACCAGAACACAATTTCTAAGTCTTCTGTATGTTTTTATAAATGTTTATACATACATATATACATATATACATATATGTACAGAAATATTATAATGTTTGGGGTGAAGCATAGACAGAAACTATCATATTTAAAATTGTCTTGCTAAATTCTAAGTTTCATAATGGATTTTCAGTTAGGAAAAGTTTTAAAAAATGATATCATCAAGAGCAATAAATAAATTACTGCAGTTGAGCCTCTAATAGATCAAGAGTATGGCCAAACAAATGTTTCTAATATCTTATAATTGTGGGAAAACATTAAGAATTGATTACTATGATTCATTTTAAACATACATCCACTTTGGAAAAAAACTTCATATCCTCCCCATAGCCTTATTTATGAGAAATAATAAATAGCCTTAATATGCTGGCACAGGGTAATAAACAAAATTTTAAAATATAGCAACAGACACATTTGTCATTGTGAAATAATGTTATAAAGGCTATTTGCTTATATTATTAGATAAGACCTTTCTATGTAGAAAATACCCTATACTCTGATATAATTGGGCATATTTTAACATAGTCTTGAAAAGTTATTTGGGAGCCCTCCCCTGCAAAATATTCTTTAGTCTTTTTGATTCAAAATCAGCTCATTACTTACTATACAATGATTCTTCTCATATGTGTGGTTATTGATATATACAAACATCATAATATCATTACTTTTTTACAAGCAAAAAACTTATTTCATTAATATATGTTGAATTATGAATTCCTTCATTGGTAATTGTTAATGAGGAAATTTCACACAATTTATGATTTTAGAGAATTACTTTGTTGTAGAGCGCCGAAATTCTGGAAAAGTATACTCTAAACACAGATACTTACAACAGGGTATTTACTCAGTGTGATTGATGAGATAATGATTCTCTAGTTTATATATACACATACATATGTATACTTACATATATAAAACAGCATAAGATAATCACATATTATATGGTGATGTAATGGTTCTACATTTGACACTTGCTCAGTGTGCTGTAGTGATGTAATTATAATAAGGTATGCAAGGTCTGGGAGGACTTGAAATAAGCAGACTCTGAGAGAGACTCCAGTGAGTGTGTGCTCCAACTTGAGCTCAGACACAGACACTGAGGAGACAGAGACAAAGCTTCAGACAGAGAGGAGACACAGAAGACAAAGACAGAAACAGATCCTCAAGTAAGCTAGTCTGGACATTACATTTTGGTGTCTAAATGTGGAGCACTGAAAGACGCATACTATATTTTGAGGCTCTGGACTTAAGGACCTACCCTCAGCAGTTCAACGGACATGATCATAAACTCAGTGGAGAAGTCCCTGCAACCCAATAATAGGGTGAATACAAAAATAGACAAACAGGAAACTTTGGTAAGGGTTAAACTTTTCACTTTCATTTTTTTGCAGCTGAAATGGGGCAAATGCTAAGAAAAGAGCCTTCCCCACCCCAAAGGAAGTGTAGCATGCATAGTTAGATTAATAAAGAAGCAAGGTTTGTTGGTAACTTGGAAGCATATCACTGATATTAGAGTGCATGGCTCCTTGTCTCTCTAAAGAAAAAAAAAAAAAGAGCCAAATGTGGAAACTAGTAGGAGAACAAATAATTGAATATCATGAAGCTAAGGGTCCTGATTCAATTCCTGAGGAATACAATAATACAATTAATTTTAAGGAATCCCAAAAGTTTTAAAATAAGGAAAATATTAATATGGACAGTCACGCAAGGATGTATGAGGAGAAAGAGCAGAAGGGTGATAGTACTGACAAAACAGCTGAAAAGCATGAAGAATTGGACAAGAAAAGAGTTAAGAACAGTGCTGATGAATTTAATGAGTATGGTGCTTCTCAGCAGGTGCTCTTAGAGCATTCCCCATCTCCTGACCCAACACCCTAAATTTTGCCTTCATGGCAAAGGGAGGAGGAAGAGTGGGAGGTGCAGCGACACCATCCATACAGCAGGTTTGTCTGCTCCCTATAATGCAATTACAAAATGCATGAGTTAAAGCTAAAGAGGAAGGACATGATACAACTAATTTTTGACTAGAAACATATCCTGTGATCAAAAAGTTTTGCTCTTCAAGTCAAGAAAGAAGAAGATATATTCCTTTTAATCTGGAAATTATCAAAGATCTGGAAAAGGCTTGCACTCTTTATGGGTCTATATTGTCTTATATTAAGATGTTATTAGAGAATTTAGTGTATGAAATTTTAGCCTCTAGTGATTGAAAATCTATAGCAAAGATATATTTAGAACCTGGAGAAAACTTATGGCTTTCTAAGTATAGTTAACTCTGTAAAATACAGCCCAATGAAATAAGCAACCTGGAGTTAATATACCAGTTACCTTTGAATAACTATCAGATTTAAATCCTTATGTAGACACTTTAGCACAGATTAATTACTCTATAGCAGCATATGAGCAAATTGCTTCTGCTGCTTTCAAAAAATGGGGCACCCTCCTGAGGAAACAAGATAGAGGGGAAGCCTTCATGAAAATAACACAAATGAACCCTTTGCTGATTTTGTGGGACACCTGCAGACATCTGTGATATAAACTATTAATGAAAATGCAGCAACAGAAATTATGATAAGAAGACTTGCTAGAGAAAATGCTAATTATGTTTGTAGAAGAAATATACTAGGACTACACAAGAGCACTCCCTTACAAAAGATCATAAGATGCTGTGCCACAGTGGGCACAAATATCTTTTATGACCAGGCTATGATGCAAACTTTTCACACCTGAACATGGACAGGGTCCCTTTTGGCAAGGGACTTCCAAAGAGACTCAGCCAGTGCTTTCAATGTGGTAACATAGGACATCTGAAAGCTCAATATTGGCATAAGAAGCAGGGTAGGAAAACAATGCCCAAAACTCTATGTCTAAAATGCAACAAAGGCTTTCCATTGGTCATCAGAATGTATATTGACTCAGGGAAAGGGGAAGAGGGCTCAGCTCCAGGGCCCCAGGCAAAAAACACTTGGAGCATGATGGCAGCCGATGTCACACCCAGAGCATCTTCAGAAGTTCAGTACTCTGACACAATCAATCAGCTGAGAAGCAACCAGAGGGTGGGGGGGGGAGGAAAGAGATTATAATTGGGGAAAATAGAATTGTATGCAGCTGGGAGTGCTGAGATATCCCCTGGAGAAGTGAAATCTGTCCCTGTCCAGACTATAGATCCATTGCCTCCACATACAGTAGGCTTGACTATTTCACCTCCTGAGAATGCTTACAAAACAGTGTCTATACATACACTGATTTGGGAAACTGGGGAATGTGTAGCTAATATCTCAGTTACTAATACAGTTAGACAATATGTGACATCACCCAGGAGAAGTAGTAGCATCAGGCTTACTACTACACACTCCTGATAGGCAATTTACGTAGATTTTGACTCCCAGCAATAGAATCTAGACTTCAGCCATTACAGCTAACTATCCTATGCTCACTATCTATGTAAATAGCATACAATTGAAAGGGTTGGTAGACATAGGTGAGAATTGTACATTCATTAGAGGTGCCAATTGGCCCAGTCATTGGCCAAGGATTAAGGCAGAGACCTATTTGTTTGGCATAGGAGGATCAATAGCAGCTGAAATTAGTGATATCCCTCTAAGATGGATATTTGAAGGTGAAACAGGAGTTTTTACTCCTTTTGTAGTAAATAAAATCCTCATAAATCTGTGGGGAAGAGACATCTTACAACAGTTAGGATAAGTACTTCAACTTTTTAGGCAGGGCTGCTGTTGAAGACCTGCCTGCATTCTCACCTGTTTCCATTCAAAGGAAAACTGATACACCAGTGTGGGTAGAATAGTGACCCTTAGCAAGTGATAAAATTCAGGCCTTATTAGATATAATAGAGGAGCAACATGACTGAGGACACTTACAACCTTCTCTAAGTCCTTGGAAATCACAAGTATTTGTTGTAAAAAAGAAATCTGGACAATGAAGGATGTTGACTGATTTAAGAAAATGAACAGATGGAAACTATGGGAACTCTTCATCCTGAACTTCCATCTCCAACTCCTCTGGATGAGGAGAATATGAAAAGTATTTCCTTTTCACTATCTAGTGTTAATTTAGCTGAGCCTTATAAAAGATATGAATGGAAAGTTTTGCCATAGGGAATGAAAACGTGTCAAACGTATGTTGCTGTTGCTCTTACTCCAGTAAGAAAAGAATTTCCAAAAGTTATACTGTTACATTATATGGATGATATCTTGGGGTGTGCAGCTGAGGAGCAAATGTTAGAAGCATGTCTACAAAAGACCATGGGAACTAAGGAACTACAAATTGCATATAGACACAGAAAAAAAAATCAAAGACACTCCTTTAAAATATTTAGGATATGAAGTATATCCTTAGGTGGATAAGCTTTCTTTAAGAATAAAGAAGTTGCACACCTGAAATGACATTCAGAAATTGATAGGAGATATCCAATGGATGCATCCAGTGTTAGGCTTAATTACCCATCAATTATAACACTTACAATTATATGACATTTTAAGGGGAGATCAATGCTTTTAACTCACTGAGACATCTTACAAAAGAAGCTCAAGAGGCTTTGAGAGAAATTCAACTGGCTTTATCCAATGTGGTTGAAAGAGTTACTCAAAAACTCTTGGAAATATAAGTTTTTGCTACAAAAGAGGCACCTACAACAGTCCTTTATCACAGAGACAGTGTGATAGAGAGGGTGACTCTTCCAACACAACCAGACCAAAGCCTTACTCCTTACCCAGTGCTTGTGGCTCGAATTTTATTAAATACCATTAAGCAAGTAGTACAAATATCTGGTACAAGACCTGACAAGATATACACCATTTATAACAATACACAAATTCATGTATGCTGTGAAACATCCCAACATCCCAGTGTGGCAAATTTTATTGGTCACAGCTCCAAATTTTACGCACAGTCTCCATTAAAGATAACTAGACATATAATCAGCAATGGATTTTTGAAGAAAAGGTTTCTACGTTTCCTCTTAAAGGACCAATTATCTTTACAGATGCATACAAACATCACATTTGTGTTGCATTCTCTTGTGACTTAACTATAGAGTGATCATAACTCCTTTTCAGTCCACTCAGCAGAATGAATTGTATGCAATCATTCTAGCTCTTATTATCCAGGAGATGTAAATATAATATTTGATTCAGCCTATTCAGTAGTTGTGGTACAAAGAATTGACACAGAACAAATAAAATTTGTAGCTTCTAATACATTATAAGCTCTTTAAAGAACTTTAAGAACAAGTGAGAAAGCATCCAGGTAAGATTTATATCTTTCATGCCCACTGTCATATTAGACTTCTAGGTCCTACTTTTTATGGAAATTCAAAGACAGATTGCCTTCTAACCATGTTGGCCAATACTCCTTCATTTCAGGTAGCACAAGAATCTCATTCTAAATATCATCAGGATGTTAGAGCTTTACATTTGCAATTTGGGATAAAAAAAGAGGAAACTA
The DNA here is from genome assembly GCF_048593235.1 of Sminthopsis crassicaudata. Taxonomy (NCBI): domain Eukaryota; kingdom Metazoa; phylum Chordata; class Mammalia; order Dasyuromorphia; family Dasyuridae; genus Sminthopsis; species Sminthopsis crassicaudata. The sequence continues at coordinate 76,959,132 of NC_133621.1, read as the reverse complement.
GGAGCATAGTAAAAGCCTGTACAGCTTTCCTACCCTCCCACCAGGGAAAAACTCTCATGGTTTGAGACCCAATGAAATTTGGCAAATGGATGTGACCCATTATAAATCTTTTGGTCATCTGTATTCTATCCATGTTGTAGTAGACAACTTTTCAGGACTGACTTTTGCAATACCAGCAGTAAAAGAGATTGCCCAAGAACTCACTGAATTCCTTATAGAAGCTTTTGCAATCATTGCAATATTGCCACAAGAAATAAAAATAGAAAATGGACCTGAATATACTTTTAAATATTTTGCACACTTTTGTGCACAGTATCAGATTTTCACACCATTGGTATACCTTCTAATCCTCAAGGACAGGCAGTAGTATAGAAGAGAAACAGAGACATCAAGATGGTCCTCTAAAAACAAAAGAAAGGGGGAGCCTCAGGTAACCCTAGAGAACTTCTAAACAGCACTTTATACTATTATTTTTCTGATTTTTGATAAAGACGCATTAGCACCAGCAGACATGTTTTATTACCCACTAGAAGGTCAGTATCCAGTGCGAACAGCTCCAGTATCTTTAAATAATGACCAGGTGATATGGAGAGATCCAGAAAGTGATGAATGGAAGGGACCAGATAGGTTAGCTGCTTGGGGGAGAGAGAATTTTCTTGTATCTCTACATTTGGAGAAGGAATCAGATGAGTGCAAATTAGCTGTATTTTCTTTGTCCATCAGAGAAAGATGAAGAAGACCCTTGAAAAAAGGACACGTCCCAAGAATCATCTGGTGGTTCCATCTCTGACTACATGTGCCACTGAAAAAAGCATGGTTCTTAACCCAGTGTGTATGGCAATTGACTAATGATCATCAAAAAAATGTTAATGAGACTGCTGCAGTACTTCAAAATCTGCAGTAATCATTGGATTCCCTGACACATCAAGTAATGGACAATAAATTGGTTTTGGACTTTCTCTTGGCTTCTGAAGGAGGTGTATGTGGTTATGTTATTTATATCTCCTTTTAAGACTTATGGACATGTATAATTCCTTATGTTGATTCATATTGTTTGTTATATCCCTATTAGCCTGTGTTATATTTCTATGTGCTTGCTTAATACCTCCCATGCTGATGGATTTATGTATACCTGTTTCTAGTAAGACCCTTCAGCCCGGATGAAATCTGTTAACAATATTCTCATTTCCCTTTGGTGCCCACCTTCCTTCCTGAGAAATCACTGAGGGAGGAATTGCCTCCCTTTGGTATTCTCACTTCTCTTCCTGAGAATTCAGGGAGGGTGTGACCACATGTGTTCTAAAAAGAAAGAAAGGAGGAGGTGTAGAGGGGTAGAACTTTGGGAAAGTGTACTTGAAAAAAGGATATTTACAACAGGATTTTTACTCAGTGTGATTGATGAGATAATGGTTCTCTAGTTTACATATACTTAGTACTTAGTATGGAGATGTAATGATTCTACAGTTGACACATGCTCAGTGTGCTTAGGTGATGTAATTGTACTAAGGTATACAAGAGCTGAGAGGACTTGAAATAAGCAGACTCGAGAGACTCGAGTGAATGTGTGTGTTCAAACTTGAGCTCAGACATAGACACAGAGGAGTCATAAAGGAGGATTCAGACACAGAAAATAAACAGAAGATGGAGACAGAAACAGAGATCCTCAAGATAGCTAGTTTGGACATTACACTTTGTGGAAGGAAAAACTTGAATGACTAACTGAGTTATACAACTAGTATAAATCAGAATAGGCACTTGAATCTTAGTTTGACTCCTAAGACTTTCCGAGACCAACAAGCAATCAACACAACACATTACACCTTGTAAGATTTTATTTTCCTCCTTTGATGACTCATTTTAGCAATTAATCTTGTGCTCTTGAAAGTTCTGGTAACAGAGCCCAAGTCATAATAGTCTCCAAACAGCTGAAAAGGTTTTGAATACAGATTTGGCATTGTACGTGTATGCTGTTTGTGGACCAGCCTGTGTAAGTTTCAAGTTTTATCAGAATGATCAGGTGAAAGATGGTGGGGTAGAGAATGTGAGGTTTCATTACATCATAAAATTGTGGATTCATCATGATAAATCAATATTGGTAAGTTTGCTGGATAATGATACTACTTTATATAAAAACCTAATCTATTAAGAATCATTTTTAAATATCAACAGACTAAAGAAAGTTCTTTGGAAACACTTCCTAATACCATGGATCTTATATTTGAATATGCATGTATATACAAAATGAATATGAGGTGAATTTTTTGGGTGGAGGGAAAGGAGTTGGTAGAAAATTCAAGAAAAAGCAATAATAAGAGGCAGCATTTTATTTGTGTTTTGTAGAAAAGTAGGTATTTTTTGACATGGAGGTTGAGTAGGAAATTTATTCCGTATATGATTTACTAAACAAGAATACACAACCTAAAATCTAATTCTGCATATCTACCAGTTTATAGGAGTAATACTTTGAAATAGATGTGAGGGAGGAGAACATTTCTACACTGTCCCTTCATCTCTCTCCAAGAGACATTCCTGATTCAACTGTATATATGAATTAAAAGAAGGGAAAAACAAAAACAAAAAACAAAAACAAAAAAAACCACTAAATTTCTATTACTCAAAGACGATGTTAAACACTAACAGGAATAATATACTAAGAAAGAAAAAGTTGCCACAGTTATAATCCAAATACAAAAGAGTATAAATGTACTAAAGTGCCCTGAGAAATAGTCTTCATGCTCAGTCCATTGGATAGACTGGCACATTTGTTAGTGGAACTACAAAACTTATTCCAGTAAGATTATTATTGATGTGAATGGAATCTGTGCCTCTGGTATTAAAGAGGCTATTCCCAGGTTAGCTTAATTCATGTTAAAATGGGCTTAGACTCAGAGGATCAGAGGCAGAACTCTTTGAAAAATATAGGGACTCTGAAGCTGTAAAGATTGCAACTCCATTTTTTATTCTAGCTAACACTAGTAGCCTTTCACTTAAGTATTCCTTCCCCTAATTCTTGTATATGAGTAGCTTGTGATCACAAAGTGAATATAAAAATTAATTTATTTATAGAAATATTCATAATCTTCTCCAGTTTTTAATATCCATAAAGATTTTCAAATGCCTACATGAATCTAATGCCTCATTAATTTGGATGTCCCCTTCAGTGATAATCACAGCTTATACATGGCTGTCCACATTGCGTGTTCAAGGCTATGCCTAATTGAAGCCAGTCTTCTGATAGTTTATGTTCAATACTAAAATGCAATGTGATCATCTAATATGTAGACCATCTAACAATTAACAAAATATAGTCACAGAAAGGGAAGGATATTAAACAAAAATATGCATTTGGCACACCAAGAAATGACATAATTAACTAACTAAATCTCCCATACCTCCAAGTTTCATGAATTGTCCACCAGCCAAATCTGAATGAACTAAATATTTGATAGTTTTATACTTAAGAGACCAAGAAATTATATAAAGACCCTGATTCAATGATATTTCAACTATAAATTCAAAAATCAATGTAGAAAAATTAATCTAATAATCTTAAGAATGAGGAATTTGAATATTGCTCCTGCGACATTGTGAGACTCTTGTATATAAATTATGAGACCAAAAATAAGAAAAAATTTTCCTGACATCGTAAAGATGTTGGTTGCCTACCTATCATTAGATATGAAACTATCTTATGTTCTTTTATTATTATACATTTCCCAAAATGTGTTTCTCTTACTACTTTTCCAACAAACTCCTTGATTATATGTTTCAGTGGACTCACAAAACAAAAATAATAACAAATGTGGTTTTTTCTAACTCTCTGTAAAACTGATTCCTTTTCAATTTTTTCAGAAACTGGTCTCCTCCATCTCTCACCGCCATATAAAAACAGTTGTATAAAATTGGTATTAAAATGATACTTTCTTTTTCCTGGTAGAAGCTTGGGTCATAAAAGGTACTCTACAATTTCCCAAAAGTAATCCAGACTGCTTCTTCTTCCACAAAATAAATATAAGATCTTTAATGATAGTTTTATTTTTTGTTGTTATTGTTTTTCTGATTTCACATCATAATTTGGTCAATAGCCATTCTTTATTCACTTGGTTTTTCCAGTGTAGATTTTCAAGACAACCTTTTTTTTCAGTAGTTACAGATACAGTTTTCTACAACTAAAACAATGTCAATTATACACAGAAGCTTTTAGGAACACTTCACCACCAACAGATGAGCTCTTTTTACTTTGAACTATGCTGGATGTACTCCATCGAAGTAATGAACACCTTGGTTAACTATACACCTCCTAGTTTTATGCTTCATTTAATGCCTATGATCAGAGGGCTGGTGAACAATCCAATTCTGGTTTGGTAAGAAAAAGGAGGGATCAATTAAATTTTATAATAAAATAAAATTCTGATCTTATTGTTGAAACTAGATTCAGGGAAATAATGTTATATAAAATTATTTTCAGTCTATAAAATTATGGATAAATAATAGTTATTATTGTTATTTAGGATAATGTTTTTTTTGCAACAGCAAAATGTTAACAATGGAAAAAAGGGTTAACACTCAGAGACAAGCAAAAGCTTTATCTGCAGTTGTTCATAATTGTGACCTTAGGCAGGCTGGTGAGTCAGCTTCTCTATGTCTCAGATTCCACATGTGTAAAAATAAGGATAGTAATAATAATAATAATAATACCTCAATTAACTAATTCTTTATTTAGGGTAATGATAAGTGGTTCAATGACATCATGTATAAAATGTTTTTGAAAAAAAAATTAGCTACTGAAGTTTTTTTCTTATTATAGTAAATCTATCCGTAATGGCAGATATATTCCAGGGCAAGCAGTACCTAAAAGAGTTTGACATTTTGCATCAGAACAATATGGCCTATCCTAGTCAAAATTATTGATAAAATAATCTTTTTGTATTATTATCCTCCTTTTAAGGTTTCTCTTCCTCTTTGGTTATTTCAGGTTCTCAACTATCATGTCTGGCTCAAATAAAGTTCTATGCCCTCAATTATTCAAATACCTCTTTTCATTTCAAAATGGCTTATCCCTTTCCTACTTGGTTTTTCTAGGTGATTATTTAACTTATCTGACAGAATAATTATTTTGTTCTAATGTTTTAAGGGAGGAAAAGTGATTGAAATTTTTTTTCTATGTAATATATTAGCATTTCAATAGTAGTATTATAGTAATAATAAAGTCTTTGTGGTTTTTTAAACACAAGAAGTTTGCAAAATATTTTTGTGACTATTATTTTATTTGACTCTAATAGCAACCTAGTAAAGTTATTAGATCACCTTAATTATGGAAGGATGTGATGTAGCTCCTTTAACTGTTTGGTATTCATTCATCTGTAGTTTATCTACATTTTTTTATCCCATAGGATATTTGCATACATCTATACACATGCACATATAAAATATATATATATATATATATATATATATGTATGTACATATATATATATATATATATATATGTGTGTGTATATGCATGTGTGTATGTATACACATGGACACACATACAAACACACACATATGAATAAAATGTATGTATGTACGTACATACACCCAAAGGCAAATATGCATCCTTATGTTCACATTTTAGTTAGGATCATCTTTTCTCAGCATCTGAATGCTTTTTTTTTTTTTTTTTTTTTTTTTTTTGGTGGCCTTGAGTGCCATAAGTCATTATAGTGATGTTTTAAAATGTTTATTACCACTAAAGGGTTTTAATCAACTTGAGTGTGCTTATTTAAATTCTAATCTTTTGTGACATCTCTCACTCTCTCTCTATTTCTCTCTGTGTGTTTCTCTCTGCTGTTCTCTTCTTTTCCTATTCCACCATTTTCTTTCTTTCTTTCCTTTTTTTTTTTTTGGTTCCCCTAAGGTTCATCCCATTTTGTCAGATTGAAGCCAAAATCGCCTGGGACCATGCAGATAATTCAATAAACTGCTTAAGAAAACAATCTTGCCCTCCTCTCACAAACTGATTCCCAGCCTTCGTTTTCACATAGTTGTTATCCCAATCAATACTGGTATGCGAGTAATTAAAGGCTCCCAGGTTTACATGTTTGGCCTTCTTGAAGGCCTGCCTTATCTATGAAAACACTGCCTGCCGGGTTCACTTCAATCGCCCTTGAGTTCTGCAGTCATGTTTAACTCGCTCAAGCTGCCTTTGTTGTTGCTTATCCCCAATCAGTCTGTTCTGTCTGGTGGAATACTGAAATCACCCTTGCTAGTGCAGGATCAGCACTTACTTGCATCTGGACAATAAGTGACATTGCCATTTGGTTTTCTAGCTCTTATCTGGGGAGCAAATAGAACCCTCCCTTAATTTTGCTTGCCTGCATTCTTCTTGCTGAGTGTTGACATCTCCTACTGAGTGGCTTGAAGCAACCCCATTCTGGTGCTTTAACTTTTCTTAAGCCTGCCCTGTCAAATGTCTGAATGAAAAGTAGAAATTTTAAATATGAGACTTAAAACCTCTGAGAATAAGGGGGTTTGGAAGATTACAATCTACCTAAAAATTATCAATTATCATTTAAAATATTTGCATGGGTTAATAAATAATAGCTTCTGTTGTTTGTTTCTCCCTTCTCCTGAGTTAATAAAAAGACAGATGGACTAAGGGTGTATCTTATTAGAAATTCAACATGCTCTGCACTCCTAACATTGCAGGATTTTATAAAAAATCTCTGAGTGGAGACAATGTAGTATTGTGGAAAAAGGAAAAAAAAAAAATTGAAATCAAGATGACCACATTGTTTTAAATGCTTTTATTTACACATTCTGGCTGAGTGACAGGGGGTAAGTCAACCTCTCAATATGCTAAGACATTTTCTAAGACTTTTTTTAAGTTGAAATAAGTGTCAAAGTACATAAGCAGAGGGAATTTCCTAAAAGAAGAATTCCTTAAATAATACTAATTGCCATAGTTCCTATCCTTTTGAATAAGTAAAATATGCTGTATAATGTCATATGTCTATGTCATAGAAGGGAACATTGAGACCTAGAGAGCTTAACTAAAAGATCCAAGTCATATTTGTCTGTGTATCCTCAATGCTGAACATAGTGACTGGCAAAGAATTGCTTTACCAATACCTACAAATATGTCCATGTCTCTTCCATCAACAAATTATATTTGCTTGAGTTGTCCATCCCTGTTCTCATCACATATCTCTCCCCCTTTCACTCGTAAACTCATTGATTATGCTACATATAATCATGATGTCCATTCTATTCCTTATTATTTTCTTTTTAACACTTCTTTGGTTTCCAACCAAATCATTCAGAAGAAATATTTTCTCCAAAATCAACAGTGATGTCTTAATTGCTAAATTTAATGAAAGTTTCTTAAACATTGCCTTGTTTGATAATTTTGCAGCCTTTAAACTATTATTCTTCCTTTTCTCTGTGCTACATTAATCTCTTTAGGATACTTGGACACTGCTGTCCTGTGGTCTTTCTCCTGTCTTTAGAATCACTCTTTGAGTCCCCTTTGCAGTATCTTCACTCAGATTGTACTGGCTAACCATGGGTTACCATTGCATGGTTAATCATGACAAAACTATTTCCAGACTCTTCTTTTCCCAAAATAATATTCAGCTGGTTATCCCATCAACCCCAATTAATTCAACTATCATTTCCATGCAGATGATTCTCAGAATCATTTACCACTTACCTCTTCTTATAGCTTCTATTCTCACATATCTAGCTACCAATTGGATGTCTGAAATAGGATGCCCCTTGAACATTTTAAAATCAACATATATGAAACTGAATTCAAAATTCCACTCTCCAAAACCTTCCCATTTTCCTGACTTCTCCATAACTGTAAAGAGCATCACCATGTTCATATTCAGGTAACCACAAAATCAATTAAATGTCATCATCCATTGCTCATCTCTTTCAAACCTTCTCCCCATATCCAATGTGCTTTCAAGTTCTATTGTTTCTGGCTTTTCTTCATCTCTTTTACGTTCCCTCAATCCCTACTCCAGACACTGCAATCAGTCTCATTCAGGCTCTTATTAACTCTTCAATGGGCTGTCAAAATGATTACTCTAAAGAAGATGTGCCATAGATTGTAGAGGCTCCCTTTCAGCTCCAGAATAAATTATAAAACCCTGTTTTGTTTTTAAACCTCTCCACAATATGGTCCCTTCCAATTTCCAATCTTTTTTATTCCTTACTCCACTATGTTTTTACATAATTCACTGACTTTCTACTAGTAACTCAGACATCCCATCTCAACTGTGGAAATTTTGAGTGACTGTCATTCATACTTAGAGCACTTCTCCTCCCCAAGTCTTCCCATTTTCCCTGGTTTCCTTCAAATACCAACTAAAAGTACACCATTTACCAGAAGTCTTTCTTATCCTTCATATTGTTTATGCCTTCCCCCATTAGATTATCTCCAATTTTCCTGTATTTTTCTTGTTTCCATATAGTTGCTTATGTGTTACCTTTCCTCATTAGATTGTGAGCACCTTTCAAGAAGGAGCTGCCTTTTGCTTTTCTTTTTTACCCCCGATATTTGTCACAATTCCTGGCACTAAATGGCACTTAATAAATGCTTTCTTACTTGATGCAATAGGTGATTACTAAAAATATTTTTTCAATTATAGGCAAATGTATTGTTTGAACTGAAATCGTTAAGATACAAAATTTTCATTGTATATTTTGTTCACTACAATGTACGGGGACAGTGACTCTTTTTTTCCTGTTACTGCCACCAGTGGGACTGAGAAATATTCATAAATATCACCAGCAGCACTGTAGCATAGGCAGAGGAGGATTATGAAACAGAGATAATAATCATAGTAAAAATAATGGAAGATGTAATAAAGAAGAAGGGAATGAATTGGAGGTAAAAATGGTATAGAGAAATAGGAACTTGATTTTTGAGCATCTGGGCTGAAATTCCATTTTTCCCATTTTGTGAGCTTAGGCAAATCACTGCCTCTTTGAGAGTCAAGTTCCATCTCTATTAAATTAAGATGTTGGACTAGATAATCATCAGGATCTCTTTTGAACTGAGAATAAGTTTGTGGTATCACCAAGAAATTTCCTGAGATGCAGCTTGGTAACATCCCTGACATTGGTTGGCTTTCCTGAAATGATTAGTTAAGACTTGATGTTGATTGCTGACAAAAACAAAACAAAACAAAACAAAACAAAACAAAACAAAACAAAACAAAACAAACAAACAAAAAAAAATTACCTTGTCTGAAAACTTAAAGCCATCCATTTTTGGCAATCCTTCAATAAAATTGCCTCTTCCAATTTCAATAATCTAAAACCTAACCAGGTAATTGTCCATATTAGCAAGGACAGGGGAAGAGTAAGGCAGGGAAAAAAATCAATACACGATTATAAAATTGCATTTCTTATCATCCAATGGTCATGCTATCCATGGAAAATCTAGTTATCAGAAGACATCCAACCTTGACAAGGTTAGTGTGGATTTGTGGTATAGAGGTTTGTATCTGTGCTTTTTTTTTTTTTAATATCATTATTATTATTATAGAGCTTCAGCATGTACCTTTTAATTTGGTTGTCAGGGGAGACGGGAAGCAATAATTAAGGCTAAAAGATGGAGAATGGAGGCCTTATTAAAGGATATATTGAAGATGGGAATTTGATCTGAGAATTAGATTATGATTAGAGCTGTTAATGCAGCTGTGGCACTCTTGAGTGACAGAGAGGCAGATGAACTGAGCAGGCAATTATATCTACAGGAGCCTCCCCTAATCTTTACAATCCCAACCTCACAGTCACATCCATTTAAATTAATTTTTGTGAAGGCTGCAAATTTACAGCTTCACCAAATTGGAAATTTGTTTGTTTATTATCCACAGGAAATATTTTTTTTAGGGGAGCAAATAGCAGTGAAAGCCATCTTGTCTGTCTCACATGTCTCTTTAACTTGCAGAATTAATAATATGAGATTAATCTGAAGGCTGCTGCCTTTATGAAAACTGATTGATTCTCAGCAGCTGAACATTATTATGATTATCAGTGGGAAGGTCAAAGGGAAGACATGTAAAAGTCATAGCTGATTCATGAGTTCCCTATATTAGGCAAAGGATAAAAAAATGAGGCTTGTGTTGTTCAGTGTTATAAGAGAGGAATCAGTCTTCCTTGCATTACAGAAACGGAAATTTTCGGGAAAGGATTTTAAACAACTTCGGACATAGTTATTTCAAGATGTCTGTTCTGTAGAGATAGCAATAGTTCATTACCATGCATGCTGAAAACCTATTTTAAGGAGTTCTTTGCTGCACAAAGATTAATTTGCCACTTCATTTTTTCCTCCCCCAGCACCACTAATATAAATAATGGTTGTAGTTTAAATTGGCATTATATTTTGATAGCCTAGTTTTGAATATATAAAGGAATATACTGCAGAGCTGTTCACAAACTTGTAAATGGAGACCAGGAGATGGAGGTCTTCAAGTCCAAAGTTTATTTTGGACTTCCCAGTGTGAATAGGTAATAGAGGGTGGGGTAAGCTCTCAATTTAAATCCTATTTGTTGTTCTTATATAATTGTTTGCAAAAGAGGAAAAAAAATCCTACTATACATAAAGGTATTTTGCAAATGTGCCAAAAAGGGAATCTCTCCTCTCTGTCTCTCTGTCACTCTGTCTCTGTTATCCTCTCTGCTCACACACAATCTGCATATATATATATATATATATATATGTGTGTGTGTGTGTGTGTGTGTGTGTACATATATATATATAAACACACAATACACACAATTGTGTCTATATTCACATATATACATACTACTTGCATGTATATGTGTATATAGACACATGCACATACATATAAATATGCATTCATGTGTGTGTTTCTATTGCTTGAATTGTGACATAATTCTTCAAACAAAAACAGTATTAATTATTGTATATTCCTAAATACTTTTTAATTTTTTTAAATTTTATTCATTTGTCTAATTTTGTGGGTTTTTTTCATTTTTGGGGGGAGAGGAAACATGAACTGCTTCCAATAACATAGTAATCATCAAAACCTCCACCACAGTTTTTTTTTTTTTTTTTTTTTTTTTTTTTTTTAATGACCTTGTTATAAATACTTTTCTGGTTTTTATATTATCTTTGTTTTGATTAATGAACTTATTTAGTATTCACTACCTGTGATATATAAGCAAGTAGAATTTGGTGGGAAGGAAATTATGTCTTTGAATATATGGTTCAAGATTCTCCTTTCCTATTAAAGGATCATATTCAAGAGAGCAGCTTGAATTAAAAACTACAATATTTGTACAATAGAGAGCTATTATTCTAACCCACTAATCTTTCTCTAGGAATAGTTTGGTCAACTCTGAGGTCCAACTCTCTTGCTTTCATTGCTGGTAGAAATTAAAGTCTACCTTGGGAAGGGTGAGTGAAAAAGACTTCCCCTCTTTACATGTACACACATATGTATGTGCATATGTGCATATGTGTATTGGTTACACATGTATGTACACATACATGTGCATACTTTTTTCTTTATTTTAAATAAGGAGAGAACCCTAAATATCCCCTATGATGCCATACTTTTTTCAACTTATTTTTCTTCCTCTTGGCCTGGCAGCTAGTTAAATGGAATAGTAAAATATGTCAGATTTTTGAAGTGAGTTTTACACTTAGTAAAATGCTTACTAAGTTCAAGGCTAGCAGGCATTTGGAAGGAGGCATTCCTTGGCTGTGATATTTTGTCCACAACATAAATCACAACTGTATCTCCAAACTCTCACTTCCAGGAACAGTTTTCTACCCCTCAGCAAAAAGTATTATAGTAAGATATTGAACACAGGAAAAGACTAAAGAATCAACAAATTAAAAAAAAAGTTTACAAAATATTAAAAATGAAATCTTTTTTTTTATTAAGAATTTTTTTTCACAGTATATATGCATGAGTAATTTTTTTATTATATTATCCATTGTATTCATTTTTCCAAATTATCTCCCCCTCCCTCCATTCCCTCCCCCCGATAAAAGGCAAGCCCATACATTTTCCATATGTTATAATAAAACCTAGATACAATATATGTGTGTAAATCCCATTTTCTTGTTGCACATTAAGTATTAGATTCCGAAGGTATAAGTAACCTGCGTAGATAGACAGTAGTTCTAACAATTTACATTCACTTCCCAGTGTTCCTTCTCTGGGTGTAGTTATTTCTGTGCATCATTGATCAACTGGAAGTGAGTTGGATCTTCTTTATGTTGAAGATATCCACTTCCATCAGAATACCTCTTCATACAGCATTGAAGTGTACAGCGATCTTCTGGTTCTGTTCATTTCACTTAACATCAGTTGATATAAGTCTCTCCAAGCCTCTCTGTATTCTTCCTGCTGGTCATTTCTTACAGAGAAATAATATTCCATAACCTTCATATACCATAATTTACCCAACCATTCTCCAACTGATGGACATCCATTCAACTTCCAGTTTCTAGCTACAACAAAAAGAGCTGACACAAACATTTTTTCACATACAGATCCCTTTCCCTTCTTTAGTATTTCTTTGAGATATAAGCCCAGTAGTAGCAGTGCTGGGTCAAAGGGTATGCACATTTTTATAACTTTTTGGGAATAATTCCAGATTGCTCTCCAGAATGGCTGGATTCTTTCACAACTCCACCAACAATGTATCAGTGTCCCAGTTTTCCCACATCCCCTCCAACATTCATCATTATTTGTTCCTGTCCTCTTAGCCAATCTGACAGGTGTATAGTGGTATCTCAGAGTTGTCTTAATTTGCATTTCTCTGATCAGTAGTGATTTGGAACACTCTTTTATATGAGTGGATATAGTTTCAATTTCATCATCTGAGAATTGTCAGTTCATATCCTTTGACCATTTATCAATTGGAGAATGGTTTGATTTCTTATAAATTAGGGTCAGTTCTCTTTTGCTGCTTCTCTTCAGTCTTGTGGATGTAGATTGAATTTTTTGTTTAAGTCTGTTTTTTTTCTTAGAAACATATGGAATTCCTCTATTTCATTGAATGACCATCTTCTTCCATGGAAAAAAGATGCTAAACTTAGCTGGGTAGTTTATTCTTGGCTGCAGTCCTTGATCTTTTGCCTTTTAGAATATCAGGTTCCAGGCCCTTCTATCTTTTAATGTGGAGGCAGCCAGATCTTGTGTAACCCTTATTGTGGCACCTTGGTATTTAAATTGTTTTTTTTTCTAGCTGCTTGCAAGATTTTTTCCTTTGTGTGGTAATTCTGCAGCTTAGCCACAATATTGCGTGGTGTTCTTTTTTTAGGGTCTATTTCAGAAAGAGGTCGATGCATTCTTTCAACATTTACTTTCCCTTCTGTTTCTATTATCTCTGGACAGTTCTCTGATAATTTCCTGTAAAATAGAATCTAGGCTCTTTTTTTGCTCATAGTTTTCGGGAAGTCCAATGATCCGCAGATTATCTCTCCTAGATCTCTTTTCCAGGTCTATAGATTTTTCCAGTAAGTATTTGACATTATTCTCCAGCTTTTCTTTTTTTTTTTTTTTTTTTTTTTTTTTGTTTTGTTTTGTTTGACTGATTCTTGGGTTCTCAATGAATCATTCATTTCTATTTGTTCCCTCCTGAATCTTAAGGAGTTATTTTTTTTCATTCACAGTTTTTAGTTCATTTTGTAAATGCCCAATTTCATTTTTAAATGAATTATTTTGATCTATTGAATATTTTTCCATTTCCCTAATTTTTTTTAGAGAATCATTTTCTTTTTCCAATTCAGAAATCCTATTTTCCTGAGACTTTTTTGTCTTTTCCAATTCAGAAATCCTACTTTCCTGTGATTTTTTTAACCTTTTCTAATTCACAAATTTTGTTTCCCTGAATCTCCTGTGAATTCTTTATTTTTTCCAACTCCAATTTCACAGCTTCCCTTTCCTTTCCCCATTTTTCTTCAAACTCTCTTAACTTTTTAATAGTCTCTTCTAGGAGAGAGTTATGTGATGGGGGGCAGGTATCGTTCCCCTTTAGGTTGTTATCTGCTGACTCCGTGCTGTTAACTTCCTTGGGGTTGGATACCTGCTCTTTCTCTGTGTAGAATGAATCAATGGTTCTTTTTTGCTTTTTACTCATATTTAAAAAATCTTTTGGGGTCTGTCCCTGGGATAGGAATTTATTTATTTCTGTACCAGCTTCCTCCCAGAACGGATGGATTCAGTGGCTCCAGCGCCTGAGCTAAGAGAGAGTTCTGAGAGAGAGTTCCCCACCCCCTCCCTGGAAGTGCCTCAGAGGTGATTAGTACTTCTGTGCTTTGAGGGTGCTGTGTATCCTAGCGACTTTCCTGAGGTTTAAGACTGAACAGTAAAGGTGACACAAAGCCCAGCCAATGCCTCCCATGGGGCGTGGATGTCAGCAGCAGCTGATGTGAAAAGCCCCTGTGCTCAAACTGGAAGTGTCTGCCCTGAAACCATGGTCTCTAGTTCAAAGGTTCAGCTTCCCTGGGACTTCCGGGGCTGAGCTCTACAGCCTCCAGCCAAGCAAGTCATTATGTATTACCTTGGGCTGCGTCCGCCCGCTTTTCAATCTCTTAACTACCCCCAGGTGAAAGCCTGGACAGCCTAAGTCGGCCACACCCACAGTGCTGAAATCTGCTGAGTCACCCTCAGGATTGGGGAAGATCCAGTATCTGACTTTAAATTTTAAAGTGGCTTAATTTCTCCTCTGAACTGCTGTTTTATAAGCAGAGAAGAGCTAACAGCCTGTGCCAGATTCCTCTATCTCAGTGGCTTCTCTGATCCCAGAGCCCTCCCCAGCTTTATTGGCACAGCATGCCAGCATCCAACCGTCTGTGCTGGCCTTTCTTCTTCCTCCCCTGGGAACTGACCTTTCCTGTTGAAACTCCAGATTCTCTTCAGCTGGTAAGTCGTGCTTCCAGTCCTTGTGGTTTCTATCAGTCCAGCGCTATTTCTGAGGCTGATTTAACTTATTGGTAGTGAGGTAAGAAGGGCGCTCACAGAGTCACATGTATCTTCTCTGCCATCTTGGCTCCGCCCCCTAAAAATGAAATCTTTTAAAATAAGTATACATTTACCGAATATACAAAGAAGGGAGGAAATTGTTCTAAGCCTTATCAGAAGATTTGAAAGTGCTCTGAATGTATTTATTGTGGAATACTGCTGGTAGCTGAAGATTTCCTAAAAAACAATAATTGGGAGAGAATTATGGGAAGATGGCAGAATAGATCAGAAAATTCCAAGCTCTCCAGATCTCCGTTACAAAGACTAAATGACACCTCAAGGCCATATAGAATAGGTAAAAATAAACAATAATTGGCACATAAGAGTTCTTCTCCTGGAATAATCTAAGAAGATCAGAAGAAAGATACTGGAACAGACATTCGACTTCGAGAGGTATAAGCACCTCCAGACTATTTCATTGAAAACAGCAAATTGTGAGTCCAGAGGATAGTCAAGTTAGGCCCTGCCATGGAGAACATTGAGGAAAGCTCTGCTGATAAGGCACATCAATCCCACTTGTACTACTAAGACATGGCCCTGGACAAATAGTAAATCAGCAAACACTCAGTGAAGGCAGAAGCAGTGGGCAGGGATGCTGTTGGCTGCCTTCACTTACAATAGGGAAAAGTTTTGATTTTAATTTCCAAGTTCTAGGCCAGAGGAAAAAAGTGAAGGATGACCTGAGGCCAGAGATACCTACACACCAGGATTAGAGGGATTATACTAATAAACTCCTATATAATTGTGTAAGTAAAGGAGAAAGAACCCAACTAAAGAAAGTTACTCTGGGAATAACCGAGACTGAGATTCATCTTCCAAGGAAGATATTAAAACAAACAAAAAAGTCTCTCTTAGCCAAAAGAATATTAAATAATCACCTACCACAACATTCATAGAAGAGCCCCCAAAAATCAAATTCATATGAGAGAGGTTGAGAAAAAAAATTAAATAAGTCAATTGAAGAAAAAGATTATGAAAATAAAGTCAACCAACTAGAAAAAGAGATAGAAAATGTTAAGGAAGAAAATGATTCCTTCAAAATTAGAATTGGGCAAGAAGTCAGTAAAATTTAAGAAACCATGAAATAATAAAACAAAATATAAAGCTTAAAAAAGAATAAAAGACAATGTGAAATATTTTACAAGAAAAACAAATAATATGGAGAATAAATCAAACTGTATGTCTAAGATTGTGATTAGCAAATGCATAGTTCAAAAGAAAAACTAAGGTAGACATAAATAGCTGGTGATTGCAAAAAGGAAAAATATAGAGGGCCAGAACTTTGGGGAAGTATACTTGAAACAAGGATACTCACAAAAAAGTTGTTAACTCAGTCTAATTGATGAGATGATGGTATATAAATGTGTGTGTACTTAGTATTTAGCATGGTGATATAATGGTTCTCTCGTTCCCACATACATAATGTGCTATAATGATGTAATCATACCAAGGTATTTAATGGCTGAGAAGGACTGAAAATGAGACATTGTAAAGGGCTAGAACTGAGCAGATGCACTTAACCTAGCACTTAAGGGTAATTACCAATTGGACAATTCTCTATTAACATGTTTGGAGGATGACCCTACTCAACTCTATGCTGCTTTAATCTGTGGGTGTGATAAGAGAAGGGAGGAGAGATCAGCATGTAGAAAAAGAGAAGAAGGATCATTTCTTGGGCAGTGGAGAGAGAGGAAGGAGGTATGGAGATCTAATCCCCTGACAGCGACCCCAAAAGACCAAGAATAAAGACTTTTACTTATCCTGACTCCAGCTGATTCTAAGATATCCAAGGTACTAACGTGGGAACAACAGGAAATCATATATCTGACCACCCTCCTGGTGGCTCTTCTGCCTCCTGCACTCCTCCACTAAGATCAAGAATGAATTAGTCAGTCAGACAGATAGTGGAGGATAGATTAAGTGAAGGAGACTGTGAGAGTGAGTATGCTAGCTTGATCTCAGACTCAAGATTCAAGAATGATAACTTTAGACTCTATTCCTGACAAATCCTCATGGTGACTATCCTGCCTTCATCACTTCTCCACCTAAAGACCAAGGCCCCATCTGATGGATCTCCAGAAAGCTACCCTGAACATTACACAAAACTGTATAAAAAAAGGTAAATGTCTTATAAGAATGAGGTGCAAAAGGAAGGACTGACAATATGTCAGCCATATTTCTTTTTTTTTTTTATTATATATATATATATATATATATATATATATATATATATATATATATATATATATATATATATATATATATATATATATATATTTTATAATATTATCCCTTGTATTCATTTTTCCAATTTACCCCCCCTCCCTCTATTCCCTCCCCCCGACGACAGGCAATACCATACATTTTACATGTGTTACAATATAGTCTAAGTACAATACAATTTTTCCCCTCCTTGCCCCCACCCACTCCCCTAGATGGCAGGTAGACCAATACTTGTTAAATATGTTAAAGCATATGTTAAATGCAATATATGTATACATGTCCAAATGGTCATTTTGCATTTTTGAGTCCTATATTTGGAAGTCAAATTTTTTTGTTTAGATCTGGTTTTTTCATTAGAAACAAGTGGAATTCACCTGTTTCATTAAATGTCCATTTTCTTCCCTGGAAGAAAATGCTCAGCTTACATGGATAGTTTATTCTTGGTTGCATTCCTAGTTCTTTTGCATTTTGGAATATCAGATTCCAGGCCCTTTGATCCTTTAATATGGAAGCAGCTAGTTCTTGAGTGATCCTTACTGTGGCTCTTCAGTATGTAAATTGTTTTTTTTTTTTTTTTTTTTCTGGTTGCTTGTAATATTTTTTCCTTAGTCTGGTAGTTCTTCAATTTAGCCACATATTCCTTGGTGTTTTTATTTTAGGGTCTTTTTCGGAAGGTGTTTGATGAATTCTTTCAATGCCTATTTAACCTTCTGATGTTATTACCTCTGGGTAGTTCTCTTTGAAGATTTCCTGGAAAATAATGTCTAGGATCTTTTTTTTTATCATAATTTTCAGAAAGTCTGATAATCCTCAGATTATCTCTCCTAGATCTATTTTCGAAGTCTGTTGTTTTTCCAAGCAGATATGTAACATTTTTTTTTATTTCTTTTTATTTTTTTATTATTTTTGGTTTTGCTTGATTGATTCTTGATGTCTCAATGAATCATTCATTTCTATTTGTTCAGTTCTGATTTTAATGAGTTATTTTCATTGGCTTTTTAAATTTGTTTTTGTATATGTCCAATTGAGTTTTTAAATTTTTTTCCATTTCACTAATTTTTTTTTAACTGAGCTATTTTATTTTTCCAATTCCCAAATGCTATTTTCCTGAGAGTTCGTTTTTTTTTTTTTTTCCAATTCATAAATTCTGTTTCCCTGCACTCCTTGGGAGTTCCAATTCTCATTTCAGGAAATTGTTTTCTTTTCCCACTTTATCAGATTTTTCTTTTAGTGAATAGCTTTTCTTTCCTTTCCCCATTTTTCTTCTAGCCCTTTTTAAAGATTTTTTATAATTTCTTCTAGAAGAACCTTGTGTGATGGGGACCAGGTTATATCCCCCTTTGGGGTATGGTCTGGAGACTGTCTGCTATTAGTTTCCTCAGGGGTGAAAACCTGCTTTTTTTCTGTATAGAAGCTATGGCTGGTTACAGTTCTCTTGGCTTTTTTTACTAATTTTTCTTAAAAGTCCTTGGGATCTGCCTTTAGGCTATAGAAGTTACCAGCTTTCTCTGCAGAGCAGGGATAGATAGATGGACAGCAATTGTCCTGCAAACATTGTGGGAGTGCTCTGGGAAGAGCCCTGCACTGGACGCTTTTATGCTCTGGGAATAGTTTTGGGGATCAGTGGCTACCCTGGGGCTAGCAGCTGAGGGGCGAAAATGTCACTGCCCTGGGCAGAATCCTATTGTGTGCAGATTAGCGGCTGCCTCAGAAGAGCCCTTCACTGGAAGTATTTCTGTGGTAGGAAGCACATCAGTAGAAGTTCTATTGCTCTGGGCAGAACCCTCTTGCTATGCAGATTTGTGATTGCCCTCAAATTAGAGGCTGCCCCTGCTGAGCCCC
Organism: Sminthopsis crassicaudata; assembly: GCF_048593235.1. NCBI lineage: Eukaryota > Metazoa > Chordata > Mammalia > Dasyuromorphia > Dasyuridae > Sminthopsis > Sminthopsis crassicaudata. Next base: position 76,940,065 of record NC_133621.1, on the reverse strand, counting down.
CCTGCCTTGCAGTAGTGTGGCTGCCCCAGGGAAAAGCCCAATGCTGCACAATGGGTCTGCACAGCTGTGCTGTGGTCTGTGTTGAGTCACTGGCTTCCATACTGTGTGGGTGTAGCCAGATCCTATTAGACTCTAGCATTTTTTGGAGTACACTCTACCTTTGGCTTTAATTTCTTTGCTGGTCTACTGCTTTGCAACCAAAGCAGAGCAGCCGAATTGTGGTAGAGTCCAACCTATAAAATCTCTGCCAGGGTAGATATTGACCCACTCTCCCTTCCCCCACCCCCCTTTCCGCCAGTCTGTTCAGTATGCTCACCTCTGGTTCTATCTCTTTGCTTGTGCTAGCCTGCTCCCACCAATCAGGACAAATCTTTTCTGATGATCTTCCAGATTATCTTCTGCTGCTAAATTGTTGTACTTCCAATATTTGTAGATTTTACCAGTCAAACATTATTTTTGAGGCTGAGTTTGGTAATTAGCAGTGAGGGTATGAGAGGAGCTTAGAATGTTGTGTGTCTTCTCCTCCATCTTGGCTCCACCCCCAATTTTTTCTTTTAAATGTTGAATCCACTCCTATATTCTGCTGTGTATATGACAATTAAAATTTTATATACTTTAATTAAGTTTAAACCAAATAAACTATAAATTTTAAAAATCAGGATGTATATATTATGAAAATTTCCTAACATTCTTCATTTTAAAAGATTGTTTTCCTTTTTTTTTAACAGAAAAAAATCAGTTATCTGATCATTAATTTTATTAGCATCAGTGTCAACTCTCTTATTTATAATCATTATTGATGTTTAGAAAAGTTGGAGTGAGGTTTTTAGGGTATGTCCTAGGAAAGATAGAGAGTATTAGTCCATATAATTTTTTTGCTGATTTAGATGGACCAAGTGTCAGAAATCTAAGAAATACCAACTTGATTACACAAGAAAATGAAATTAAGCAAAGTATGTTATCAAGGCTGGTTGTAGAAATACCAATTGCTTAGTCACTTTTTATCACTAAAATCCAAAGGGCAATTATATTGCAGAAATTCCATAAGCTCCTCTATTTGCTAAAGATAATATATTACATATTTTTTATTTTCAAGCAGTATCAAAAATTATTATCTATTACGCAAACATAGGATACTCTCTCTCCTTGATAAGAATGGGGAAATACCTCTTGATGCTCTTAGCTAACAGGAAGAATAAAGCATTTCTTCAAACAAAGAAAAAGATGATAGGCAGAGAAACAATGAGAGATACAGACAGATTGATAGATAAGCAAATAAATATGGCTTCAGTGGGGAAAAGGAAAGATTTATAAAGTAAAGGATGGACTATTATTAGAAGGATAAATTCATAGAGTAGAAGAATGTCATATAGAGGAGTAAGGAAGAAAAAAGAAAAGCTGTGCACTCGAGACTGAAGACAAAGGAACAAAACAACAGCAAATAAACAACTTATATTGTTTATAAGCTTTCTTAAATAGGATAAAACTGGATTTCCAGAAACACAACTGCTTACTAAAACTAATGAATGAATATATAGAAGGGATAGAAGCATTGCTTCAGGACACATGGGGCACTGATAACTGATAACATGTGTATTTGTGCTCTGCTTCAACTTTATTTATTTATTTGAAATCTGCAATGGAGAATTATTTTTGTCTGGAAATGAGAGGGGAGAAAAACTAGTGAAATTGTTAGCCAAAACAACTGATAATTTTGAGATCATTTAATTTGTCCTTCATCAGTTCTAGTCATCTAATACAGAAGAATTAGATTCTTGGGCATTGACAAAATGCACAACTATGGTAACAAAGAAACATTGAGCTATTTCCAAATTATTATCAAAAAGTATGATATATGTTGCTATAATAGAGTAAGGAAAATAATCTGATTTTCAAAAGAGAGCATTCTTATAGAAAAAAAAAACAGTAAAATGTAAAGAAGATAGAAATATAACAGAAAGACTAGCTAATCTCAAAATAATTAATAATAGTAGTCTCCAGTTGAATGCCTTTAATTTTTTGCTATATAGCACTTGCATTAGGGTACCTACTCATCTAGGCACCTATTATTGCAATAATTTAAATAAATCATTTCTGACTCATCAGTGACTCAGTGGAATTCATGAGCTAACTCTTCTAAAGGCAGTCTCTGAGCAATGACCAGCTAGGCTTATTCATCTCAAAACTGTTAAGATAAAATTTCTTGCCAGTGGATCATCAGACTAGTTTGAGATCTCCAACAAAACTCCAGAAGGGAAATAGTGAATCCATGAACCTCAGAATAATGCAGCAATTGGCTACATCCACTCAGCATATTAAGGAAGCCAGCCACAAGGCAGTAGCCTGTCACTTGTAGAGGAAGCTTGGAACAATCTACCCTTTTCCCTAAGAGTAGGCATAAATCTTTAAAAATGAGCAAAACAAAAAAAACAAAACAAAAAAAAAAAAAAAAACAAACTCTGTCCGCAGGTATTTTTTAATTTTTATTTATTTATTTATCTATTCATTTATTTATTTATTTATTTATTTATTTTTTTGTGGAGACAGGGAAGAACAGACCTCAATCCCTGAGGACACTAATGGAACAACATCTCCAAATAGAGTCTTAAAGAATAATATAAGTTGTTCTCCATCTCAGAAGGCTGTCTTAGAAGAATTCAAAGAGGATATTAAAAGAGAGTTAGAAGAAAATTAGGAAAAGGAAATTAGAACTCTGGAAAAGGAAACACAGAAATTGTCAGAAGAAAACCACTTTTTAAAAATAGTTTTGGCAAAGTGGAAAAAAAAAGAAAACAACTATGAAAAACAGAATATTTGAAATAGAAAAAAACAAATGAACAAAACAACTAATTAAAAGTTCAATTGCCAGATGCAAAAGGATATAAAAAAGCTAACCAAAGAAAATAATTCAGTAAAAATTAGAATTGAACAAATGGAAGCAAATAACTCAATGAGACATCAAGAACCAGTTTAAAAAAAAAAAAAGAAAATAAATAGAAATAGATGTTAAAAACTTCATTGGAAAAGCCATTGATTTGGTAAATAAATCCAGGAGAGACAATTTAAGAATTATTGTACAAGGCAACATCTTTCAGGAAATCATCAGAAAACCTGTCTTGATGGCCTAGAACCACCAGGCAAAATAACCATTGAAAGAATCCACTGATCACCTCCTGAAAGAGACCTCAAAATGAAAATTCAAAGGAAATTTAGTGGGGGGCAGAGCCAAGATGGCAGAGAAGGCACACACTCTTTAAGGTCTTCTCATGCCCTCACTATCAATCTTTAAAGTCAGCCTCAAAAATAGTGCTTGACTGGTGAAATTCATGAAGATTAAAGGTGCAACAACTTAATCAGCTGAAGATAATCTGGAAGACCACTAGAGCAGTTTTTTCCTGAGGAGTGGGAATAGACCAGAGGCAGACAGGGAGATAGGAAAGTCTGGCGACCTGAGCGGATCAGGGATGGGGGTAGCCTCTATGGCTAGAAGAGCAGTAGAAATGACCCTACCATATGCTGACTGCTTTGCCTTGATTGTAAAACAGGAGACCAGCACAGAGATTAGACGCAGAGGTACAGGGTACTCTAAAAATGCCAGAACTGTACCCCCTCCACCCAAACTGGAAGTGACTCAGCAAAGACCAGCACAACTGTGCAGCTGCAAGCTGAAGCATGGCCATGGCAGCAGCAAATCTACACAGCAGGGGGGTGCAGCATGGAGAAGTCTCTAATTTACACAGAGTGGGGCTCAGCCTGGGGCAACAGAACTTCTGCAACCAATTGTGCTTCTGGGTCAGAGACACTTCTGGTCCAAGCAGAGCTATTCAGTTGGTCAGCTGCTAATACCCACAGTCAGCTTTGGATTGGGGTAGTGACACTTTAACTGCTCAGACTCTTACCTCAGGGCAGTCATTAATCCACACAGCAGGTTCTTAGCAGGGGATCCCCCACAGCTGGGCAGTGCAGACCTGAGTAACTTCTGTTGGGGAACTATTTCCCAGAGCACTCCCATACCAGGCCAATTTTTGTAGGTGTTTGACAGGCCATCCATATAGCTATCCCTCTTCTACAGAGGAAGCTGGTAACCTCCTGGCCCTCAAGGCAGACAGTCTCCAGAAAAGTGTTGGTCCCCAACACAAAAGGCTCTCTTATTAAAAATTTTAAAAGAGAGCTAGAAGAAAAATGGGGAAAGGAAAGAGAAGCTATGCAAGAGAGTAACAACTTCCTGAAAGGTGAATTGGAAAAAATTCCCAGGAACTTCAGGGAAACAGAATTTGTGAATTGGAAAAAATAAAGAACTCTCAGGAAAGTAGGATTTGTGAATTAGAAAAAAAACATAGTGAAATGGAAAAAAAATTCCATAGGGCAAAACAATTCATTTAAAAACTCAATTGGACATATACAAAAAGAAATTCAAAAAGCTAATGATGAAAATAACTCAATAAAAATCAGAACTGAACAAATAGAATTGAAGGATTCCCTAAGACACCAAGAATCAGTCAAACAAAACCAAAAAAAAATGAAAAAAAATAAAAAGATATATTACCTATCTACTTGGAAAAACAACAGACCTGGAAATAGATCTAAGAGAGATATTACAGGAAATCATCAAAGAAAACTTCCCAGAGGTAACAGTACCAGAAGGGAAAATAGGCATTGAAAGAATTCATCAAACACCTGAGAAAAGACCGTAAGGGAAAACAAAACAAAACAAAACAAAATTCCACAGAATATTGTGGCCAAATTTCAGAACGATCAGACTAAGGAAAAAAAATTACAAGCAGCTGGGAAAAAACAATTCAAATATAAAGGTGCCAAAATAAGTGTCACTCAAGATCTGGCTGCATCCACATTAAAGTACCAAAGGGCCTGGAATCTGATATTCTGAAAAGCAAAAGGGAATGCAACCAAGAATAAACTACCCAGCTAAACTGAGCATTTTCTTCCATGGAAGAAGATAAGAATTTAATGAAACAGATGAATTTCATTTGTTTCTAAGAAAAGAAAAAAAAAAATAGATCCAAACAAAAAGTTTGATCTCCAACCAAGAGAAGCAGAAAAAAGTACAAGGAACTCTTGAGAACTATATTTCTGTTGTGGATATACATAAAGTCCACATGTATAGTTTGATTTTACTGATATAACATAAAAAGGGAAATAGAAATGGAAAGGGCATAGTATCAGAAAAATGGAAAAGTGGAGATAAAAATAGGGAAACTACATCCTATGAAGAGGAAAAAAAATATCATATCCGAGGGAATTTATAGATGGGGAAGAACATTGTGTGAATCTTATGATGGCAGGAAATACAGAATTAGTAATTCTAACTGTAAATGTGAATGGGGGTGAACTCTCCTATTAAGCAGAGCTATATAGCAGACTGGATCAAGAGTCAGAACCCTACAATATGTTGTTTATAGGAAACACATTTAAAGCATGGACATACATACAGAGTAAAGGTAAAAGGCTGGAGCAGAATCTACTATGCTTCAGGTGAAGTCAAAAAAGCAGGGGTAGCCATCCTTATCTCAGATCAACCAAAAGCAAAAATTGATCTAATTAAAAGAGATAAGGAATATATGAAAATATCCTTCTAAAGGGTAGCATAGACAATGATGCAATATCAATATTGAACATATATGCACCAAGTGGTATAGCATCTAACTTCCTAAAGAAGAAGTTAAGAGAGTTGTAACAAGAAATAGACAGCAAAACTGTTATAGTGGGAGATCTCAACCTTTCACTCTCAGAATTAGATAAATCAAACCAAAAAACAAATAAGAAAGAAATTAAAGAGGTAAATAGAATATTAGAAAAATTAGGTATGATAGATCTTTGGAGAAAACTGAATGATGATAATAAGAAGTATGGTTTCTTCTCAGCAGTTCATGGAACCTTTACAAAAATTGACCATATATTAGGACATAAAGATCTCAAAATTAATTGTAGGAAAGGAGAAATAGTATAGGATATCTTTTCAGATCACATTGCAATAAAAACTACATTCAACAAAAAGTTAGGAGTAAATAGACCAAAAAGTAATTGGAAATTAAATAATCTCATCTTAAAGAATGATTGGGTAAAACAGCAAATTATAGACACAATTAATAATTTAACTCAAGATAATGACAATAATGAGACATACTACCAAAATTTGTGGGATGCAGTTAAATCAGTAATAAGGTAAAAATGTATATCTTTAGAGGCTTACTTGAATAAAATAGAGAAAGAGAAGATCAATGAATTGTGCTTGCAAATTAAAAAGCTAGAAAAAGACCAAATTAAAACCCCCCAGTCTAATACTAAACTTGAAATTCTAAAATTAAAAGGATAAATTAATAATATTGAAAGTAAAAAAAAAAAAAAAAAAAAAAAAAAAAAAAAACAATTGAATTAATAAATAAAACTAAGAGTTGGTTCTATGAAAAAAACCAGTAATGTAGATAAACCTTTGGTAAATCTGATTAGAAAAAGGAAAGAAGAAAATCAAATTGTTAGTCATAAAAAATGAAAAAGGGGAACTTTCCACCATTAAAGAACAAATTAGAGCAATAATAAGGTGTTACTTTGCCCAACTTTATACCAATAAATTTGATAACCTAAGTGAAAGGGATGACTACCTCCAAAAATATAGGCTTCCCAGATTAATAGAGGAGAAAAGCAAATTGCTTAAATAGTCCCATTTCAGAAGAAGAAATCAAATAAGCTATTAATCAACTCCCTAAAGAAAAAATTCTCAGGACCAGATGGATTTTCAATGTGAATTCTACGAAATATTTAAGGAACAATTAGACCCGATGTTATATAAACTATTTGACAAATAGGGAATGAAGGAGCCCTACCAAATTCCTTTTGTGACACAAAACAGGTATTGATACCTAAACCAGATAGGTTGAAAATGTAGAAAGAAAACTATAGACCAATCTGCTGAAAGTATATTGATGCTAAAATCTTAAATAAGATATTAACAAAAAGACTGCTGAACATCATCCCCAGGAAAATACACTGATCAAGTAGGATTTATACCAGGAATGCAGGGCTGGTTTAATATTAGGAAAATTATTAGTATAACTGACTATATTAATAATGAAATTAACAAGAACCATATGAACATCTCAATAGATGAAGAAAAAACATTTGATAAAATCCAACTTCCATTCTTACTAAAAACACTTGAAAGTATAGGAATAAATGGACTAATCCTTAAAATTGTCAGGAGCATATATTTAAAACTGTCATTATGTATCATATGTAATGGGGATGAACTGGAAACTTTTCCAGTAAGATCATGAGTGAAACAATGTTGCCCCCTGTCACATTACTATTCAATATTGTATTAGACATGATAGCCTCCGGAATGAGTCATAAATAACTACAACATATATATATATATATATATATATATATATATATATATATATATGTATGTATTATAAATATTATTATATTTTATAAATATTATTATATATTATATATATGACATATATGCATTATAAATAAATATATATATATGTAAGTATGTATGTATGTATTTATATAATATATTTATTTATGACTCATTGCTGGGGTTAGCATTTCTAATATATATATATGATACATACATAATTATATAAATAGATTTTATATATATATATATATATAATATATATAGGCATAAATTAAGAGATTAAAAGAATTAGAGTAGCAGGGCGGAGCCAAGATGGCGGAGAAGATACACACCACTGTGTAAGCTCCTTTCTTCCCTCACAACCAACTAGATTTAATCAGCCTCAGAAATAGCGTTGGACTGATAGAATCCACAAGGACTGGAAGCACGACTTACCAGCTGAAGAGAATCTGGAGTTTCAACAGGAAAGGTCAGCAGCTCCCAGGGGAGGAAGAAGAGAGGCCAGTGCAGATGGTGGGGTAGTGGTACACTGCGCCGGTCGAGCTGGGGAGGGCTCTAGGATCAGAAAATCCACTGACATAAAAGAATCTGGCACAGGCTGTTAGCTCTTCTCTGCTTATAAAACAACAGTTCAGAGGAGAAATGTAAGCCACTTTAAATTTAAAACTAGATTAGATCTTGCTGGATCCCAGGGGTGACTCAGCAGATCATGGCACCAGGGGTGTGGCCAACATAGGCAATCCAGGCTTTTACCTGGGGTAGTTAAGAGATTGAAGAGTGGGCGGCGAGGTAACTCATAGTGCCTGGCTCGGCTGGCTGGAGGCTGTGGAACGGAAGCCCCAGAGAAGTGGAACCTTTGAACTAGGGACCGCGGTTTCTGGCAGACACTTCCCAGTTTGAGCGCAGGGGCTTTTCACGTCACCTGCTGCAGACATCCACGCCCCACTAGGACACATTGGCTAGGCTTTGAGTCGCCTTTACTGTTCAGTCTCAACCTCAGGGAAGCCACTAAAACACAGCGACCTCAGGGCACAGCAGTGCTGATCACCTCTGGGGCACTTCCAGGGAGGGGGTGGGGAACTCTCTCCCAGAGCTCTCTCTTAGCTCAGGCGCTGGAGCCACTGCATCCATCTGGTCTGGGAGGAAGCTGTTACAGAAATAAATAAATAATTTCCTACCCCAGGGACAGACCCCAAAAGATTTTTTAAGTATGAGCAAGAAGCCCAAAAAAACCATAGATTCCTTCTACACAGAGAAAGAGTGGGTATCCAACTCCAAGGAAGTTAACAGCACAGAGTCAGCAGATAACAACCTAAAGGGGAATGATTCCTGCCCCCCATCACATAACTCTCTCCATGAAGAGACTATTAAAAAGTTAAGTTTGAAGAAAAATGGGGAAAGGAAAGGGAAGCTATGAAATTGGAGTTGGAAAAAATAAAGAATTCACAGGAGATGCAGGGAAACAAAATTAGTGAATTAGAAAAGGTAAAAAAATTACAGGAAAGTAGGATTTCTGAATTGGAGAAGATAAAAAAGTCCCAAGAAGATAGGATTTCTGAATTGGAAAAAGAAAATAATTCTCAAAAAAAATTTAGGGAAATGGAAAAAAATTCAATAGAGCAAAATAACTCATTTAAAAATGAAATTGGGCATTTACAAAAAGAACTAAAAACTGTGAATGAAGAAAATAACTCCTTAAAAGTCAGGATGGAACAAATAGAAATGAATGATTCATTGAGAACCCAAGAATCAGTCAAACAAAACAAAACAAAAAAAAAAAAAAATGAAAAGCTGGAGAATAACGTCAAATACTTACTGGAAAAATCTATAGACCTGGAAAATAGATCTAGGAGAGATAATCTGAGGATCATTGGATTTCCCGAAAACTATGACCAAAAAAAGAGCCTAGATTCTATTTTACAGGAAATTATCAAAGAGAACTGTCCAGAGATAATAGAAACAGAGGGGAAAGTAGATGTTGAAAGAATTCATCGAACTCCTTCTGAAATAGACCATTAAAAAAGAACAGCACGGAATATTGTGGCTAAGCTGCAGAATTACCACACAAAGGAGAAAATCCTGCAAGCAGCTAGAAAAAAACAATTTAAATACCAAGGTGCCACAATAAGGGTCACACAAGATCTGTCTGCCTCCACATTAAAAGATAGAAGGGCCTGGAACCTGATATTCTGAAAGGCAAAAGATCAAGGATTGCAACCAAGAATAAACTACCCAGCTAAGTTTAGCATCTTTTTCCATGGAAGAAGAAGGTCATTCAATGAAATAGAGGAATTCCTTATGTTTCTAAGAAAAAAAACAGACTTAAACAAAAAATTTGATCTACATCCACAAGACTGAAGAGAAACTGAAAAAGGTACACAGAACCCTTGAGAACCATATCTCTGTTGTGGATATATAGAAAGTACGCATGGATAATTTGATTTTACTGATATAAAAGAAAAAAAAAAGGAGGGGGTATAGTAAAGGGAAGCAGGTAGTATCAGAAAAAGGGGAGGGAGTGATAAAAAGAGGGAAAATACATCCCAGGAAGAGGCATAGAAAATAAACCATATCTGAGGGAATTTAGAGAGGGGGAGAATCATTGTGTAAATCTTACTCTCATCAGAAGAGGCTCAAAGAGTAAATAATTGTCATATTTGTTTTTCAGAGAATTCTCTCTCACCTTATTAAAAGGGGAGAGGAAAAGGGAAAAGGAAAAGGAGAATAAGGGAAGGGACGTGGAGGGAGGGGGGAGGGATACTAAAAAAAAAAAGGGAGGGCTGCGCATCACAAGGGGGGTCTATAAATTGAATATTGGGGAAGGGGTTCAGGGGGGTCAAGGGAAAAAGCAAAATCTGGGGTTAATATGATAGCACGAAATACAGAATTAGTAATTTTAACTGTAAATGTGAATGGGATGAACGCTCCCATCAAACGGAGATGGATAGCAGACTGGATCAAAAATCAGAACCCTACAATATGTTGTTTACAGGAAACACACTTAAAGCAGGGAGATATATATATATATATAGAGAGAGAGTAAAGGTAAAAGGTTGGAGCAGAATCTATTATGCTTCAGGTAAAGCCAAAAAAGCAGGGGTAGCTATCCTTATCTCAGATCAAGCAAAAGCAGAAGTTGATCTAATTAAAAGAGATAAGGAAGAAAACTATTTCCTGATGAAAGGTAGCATAAACAATGAAGCCATATCGATACTAAACATATATGCACCAAGTGGTATAGCATCTAACTTCCTAAAGGAAAAGTTAAGAGAGTTGCAAGAAGAAATAGACAGTAAAACTATAATAGTGGGAGATCTCTACCTATCACTCTCAGATTTAGACAAATCAAACCACAAAACAAACAAGAAAGAAATTAAAAAAGTAAATAGAACATTAGAAAAACTAGGTATGATAGATCTTTGGAGAAAACTGAATGGCAATAGAAAGGAATGTACTTTCTTCTCAGTAGTCCATGGATCCTATACAAAAATTGAACATATATTAGGACATAAAGACCTCAAAATTAAATAGAGGAAGGCAGAAATAATAAATGCCTTCTTCTCAGACCACAATGCAATAAAAGCTACATTCAGTAAAAAGTTAGGGATAAATAGACCAAAAAGTAATTGGAAACTGAATAATCTCATCTTAAAGAATGACCGGGTGAAAGAACAAATTATAGAAACAATTAATAATTTCACCCAAGATAATGACAATGATGAGACATCATACCAAAATCTGTGAGATGCAGCTAAAGCAGTAATAAGGGGAAATTTTATATCTTTAGAGGCTTATTTGAAGAAAATAGAGAAAGAGAAGATTAACGAATTGGGCTTACAACTTAAAAGGCTAGAAAAAGACCAAATTAAAAACCCCCAACCAAAAATTAAACTTGAAATACAAAAAGTAAAAGGAGAAATCAATAATATTGAAAGTAAAAAAAAAAAAAACTATTGAATTAATAAATAAAACCAAGAGTTGGTTTTATGAAAAAGCCAATAAAATAGATAAACCTTTGGTAAATCTGATCAGAAAAAAGAAAGAGGAAAATCCAATTGTTAATCTTACAAATGAAAAGGGGGATCTTTCCACCAATGAAGAGGAAATTAGAGAAATAATAAGGATTTACTTTGCCCAACTTTATGCCAATAAATTTGATAACTTAAGTGAAATGGATGATTTCCTCCAAAAATATAGGCTTCCTAGATTAACAGAGGAGGAAATAAATTGCTTAAATAGTCCCATTTCAGAAAAAGAAATAGAACAAGCTATTAATCAACTCCCCAGGAAAAAATCCCCTGGAACAGATGGATTTACATGTGAATTCTACCAAACATTTAAAGAAGAATTAGCCCCAATGCTATATAAACTATTTGAAAAAAATAGGTAATGAAGGAGTCCTACCAAACTCCTTTTATGACACAGACATGGTACTGATACCTAAACCAGGTCGATCGAAAACTGAGAAAGAAAATTATAGACCAATCTCCTTAATGAATATTGATGCTAAAATCTTAAATAAGATATTAGCAAAAAGACTTCAGAAAATCATCTCCAAGATAATACACTATGACAAGTAGGATTTATTCCAGGAATGCAGGGCTGGTTTAATATTAGGAAAACTATTAATATAATTGACCATATTAATAATCAAATTAATAAAAACCATATGATAATCTCAATAGATGCAGAAAAAACATTTGACAAAATCCAACATCCATTCCTACTAAAAACTCTTGAGAGTATAGGAATAAATGGATTATTCCTTAGAATAATCAGGAGCATATATTTAAGACTTGCAGTAAGCATAATATACCATAGAAATAAACTGCAACCTTTCCCAGTAAGATCAGGAGTGAAACAAGTTTGCCCACTATCACCATTACTATTCAATATAGTACTAGAAACCCTAGCCTCGGCAATAAGAGCCGAGAAAGAGATTCAAGGAATTAGAGTAGGAAATGAGGAAATCAAACTATCACTCTTTGCAGATGACATTATGGTATACTTAGAGAACCCCAAAGACTCTGCTAAAAAGCTATTAGAAATAATTCAGAATTTTAGCAAAGTGGCAGGATACAAAATAAATCCACGTAAATCCTCAGCATTCTTATATATCACCAACAAAATGCAACAGCAAGAGATACAAAGAGAAATTCCATTCCAAACAAATGTTGAGAGTATAAAGTATTTGGGAATCCATCTACAAAAGAATAATCAGGAATTATATGAGCAAAATTACAAAACTCTTGCCACAAAAATAAAGTCAGATTTAAATAATTGGAAAGACATTCAGTGCTCTTGGATAGGCCGAGCGAATATAATAAAGATGACAATACTCCCCAAACTAATCTATTTATTTAGTGCTATACCAATCAGACTCCAAAGAAACTATTTTAATGACCTAGAAAAAATAACAACAAAATTCATATGGAAGAATAAAAGGTCGAGAATTGCAAGGGAACTAATGAAAAAAAAGTCAGAGGAAGGTGGTCTAAGTGTACCTGATCTAAAGCTATATTATATAGCAGCAGTCACCAAAACCATTTGGTACTGGCTAAGAAATAGAACGGTAGATCAGTGGAACAGATTAGATACAAAGGACAAAAAAGGGTACATCTATAGCAATCTAATCTTTGACAAACCCAAAGATTCCAACATTAGGGATAAAAATTCATTATTCTGAAGGAACTGTTGGGAAAACTGGAAATTAGTATGGCAGAAATTAGATATGGACCCACACTTAACACCATATACCAAGATAAGATCAAAATGGGTCCATGATTTAGGCATAAAGAATGAGATCATAAATACATTACAGGAACAGAGAATAGTCTACCTCTCAGACCTGTGGAGGAGGAAGGAATTTATGACCAGAGGAGAATTAGAGATCATTATTGATCACAAAATAGAAGATTTTGATTACATCAAATTAAAAAGCTTGTGTACAAACAAAACTAATGTAAACAAGATTAGAATTGAAGTAACAAACTGGGAAAATAGTTTTATAGTTGAAGGTCCTGATAAAGGCCTCATTTCCAAAATATATAGAGAACTGACTCTAATTTATAAGAAATCAATTCTGCAATTGATAAATGATTAAAGGATATGAACAGATAATTTTCAGATGATGAAATTGAACTATTTCCACTCATATGAAAGAATGTTCCAAATCATATTGATCAGAGAAATGCAAATTAAGACAACTCTTGAGATAACACTACACACCTGTCAGATTGGTTAAAATAACAGGCAAAAATAATGATAAATGTTGTAAGGGGTGTGGAAAAACTGGGACACTGATACATTGTTGGTGGAGCTGGGAAAGAATCCAACCATTCTGGAGAGCAATCTGGAATTATGCTCAAAAAGTTATCAAACTGTGCATACCCTTTGATCCAGCAGTGCTACTACTGGGCTTATATCCAAAAGAAATACTAAAGAAGGGAAAGGGACCTGTATGTGCCAAAATGTTTGTGGTAGCCCTCTTTGTAGTGGCTAGAAACTGGAACATGAATGGATGCCCATCAATTGGAGAATGGTTGGGTAAATTATGGTATATGAATGTTATGGAATATTATTGTTCTCTAAGAAATGACCATCAGCATGAACACAGAGAGGATTGTAGATACTTACATGTACTCATGCTGAGTGAAAAGAGCAAAACCAGGAGATCATTACACACTTCAACAATGATAGTGAATGAGGGTGTATTCTCATGGAAGTGGATATCTTCAACAAAGCGAAGATCTAATTCAGTCCAAATTGATGGAAAGAATCAGCTATACCCAGAGAAGGAACACTGGGAAATGATTGTAAATTGTTTGGATTTTTGCTTTTCTTCCCAGGTTATTTTTACCTTCTGAATCCAATTCTTCCTGTGCAACAAGAAATTCGGTTCTGCATATATATATATATATATATATATATATATATATATATATATATATATATAGTATCTAGGATATACTGTAACACATTTAACAATTTAACATGTATGGGACTGCCTGCCATCCCAGGGGCAGGGGTGGAGGGAAGTAGGGAAAGTTTGGAATAGCTGTGAGTGCAAGGGATAATATTGTAAAAAATTTACCATTGCATATGTACTGTCAAAAAAGTTATTGTTATAAAATTAATTTTTAAAAATGTATAAAAAACAGTGGGGAAAAATAAAATAAAATAAAATGGTAAGAGTTTGAAAAAAAAGAAATTTAGCTAAATTCCAGAATTATCAGATTAAGGAGAAAATACTGCAAGCAGCCAGAAAGAAACAATTCAAATATGAAGGAGCCACAATCAGGATGACTCAGGACCTAGCAACTTCCACTTTAGACGATAAAAGGGCCTAGAATATGATATTCTGGAGGCCACAAGAGAAAACTTCTTGGAGGAGAATTATTTCTAACTCACTATAAGGAATATAGAGCTGTCTGACTTGTCTGTCCTATGATATAATACAATATATATGAATTTCCCAAGCACTATTTTATTATGTCTTAATAAATATGTTTGATTGTTAAAATTAAAAAAAAAATCTATCAGTGACTTCTCTATAAAAGATGCCAAGGCAGAAATACTGGGGCAGAAAAATAACCTGGGGACCTATGTTCTAGCATTGGCAACAAATGCCATTTAGCAGGTGTCACCAATTTACCAGTTTTTGGTCATAGGTCTAGGGCTGAGAGGCACAGTCACAATTAACCAAAACAGTACTAAGCAGAGAACAAATTCCAGAACAGAACAGAAACTCTAAACATTTTCCCAGAACCTAAGCTTGTAGTGATAGATTCAGGCAGGGGATAAGGATTAAAGGGAGGTAGCAGTTCTGTCTTTCTGAATTTGCAGAACCCTCAGGGAGGCGACTGTGTCTCCTCACTGGATAGTGGCTGAATCCAGCAACAGCAGTCTAGTGAACATGAACTTTACACAACTAAGACACTCAGCTTGCAGAATGCAGAGCATGGGGCAGTGAACAGAACTCTCCTCACCACACCATTTCAGAAGCACTGAAAAACTTGTAGCTCCCTTGGAATAAGCTGGGAAAACAGCAGGAGGACATAAAAGAAGTGAGGTTCAGGACAAACATTCCAATTCAGAGTGAACAGAGTCTAAAAGGAGCATAAAGTCCAAAGTCCAAAGAAGCAGCCTGAGAGAATGAACAAATTGCCCAGAAATAGAAAGGCTTGACTAGTCTATCGGTATTTAAGCCCAGCATTGTACTAGCTCAGCAAATACAATTTGCTTAGTCAAGTCCACCAGTTGATGAAACTATCTAGTTGAGATGCTAAGCTCTATAAAGATCAAGGTACTCTGACCCAATCTTCTCTTTCACTGTCTATCTCTTTTTCTGTATGTGTGTGTGTGTGTGTGTGTGTGTGTGTGTGTGTGTGTGTGTGCCTGTTTCTGTTTCTCTATGTCTCCCTTTGTCTCTCTATGTCTCTCTCTTTTCATCACACACACACACACACACACACACACACACACACACACACACACAAATGCATACACAAACTATGGCCAATGCTATTGCAAGATCTCCTGATACTCAGGTCATTATTTTTTATTTCTTTTTTCTTTTTTTTTTTTCTTTTTCTTTTTCTTTTTCTTTTTTTTTTTTTTTTTTTTTTTTTTTTTTTTTTTTTTTTTTTTTTTTTTTTTTTTTGCTGGGCAATTGGGGTTAAGTGATTTGCCTAGTTATACAACCGGGAGTGTTAAGTGTCTGAGGACAGATTTGGACTTAGGTGCTCCTGACTTCAGGGCTGGTGCTCTCTAGCCACTATACCACCTAGCTACCCTTCATTATTTTTCTGTAAATATAAGTGGTTAATCTTTTTCAGTCATAGTTGTCATCTAATACAGCTATGTGATATCCCTGAGGATACAATTTCCCTTTTTTGTATTAGGTCCTCTGGTTTAATCTAACTTGTTACCTAATCTCCACTATTATTACATAAATGGTGAGAGTGAAGAGAAGGATTTGGACATCTTTTCTAACCTTGAGTTCATTGCATTTTCTAGTATACTTCATTGACTTTCTGGCTGCTATAAACCTAAAATCAGGAAGACCACAGTTCAAATTTAGCATCTGATAATTTTCTGGTTATGTGACCTTAGAAAATCACTTCTTCAGCTTCAGTTTTCACATGGGAATAACAATAACACTACCTCCTGGAGTCATTGTAAAGATAATATGTGCTAACATTTTTAAAGCACTTTGAAAACAATAAAGCACTAAATAAATGACATAGTTCTTGCTTTAATATCGCTTGAATATACTGCCAGTCCACTAGGTTTTGTATTTCAAAGTATATTAAAATAAAGCATATTAAACTCAGAGATGTGTTGTTTTTCCTCATTAAATTGATTTAACATTGAACTTCTAATTCCTGGATTCAATTTTTAAGCAAATACAAGAACAAATGCACAGACATTTGCAAGTGTGATTTTTTTTTTTGTAAAGTCAGTAAAGTGTTTAAACTGGCAAAAAATAGTCAATCTGAATATAACTGTAATTTAATTTAACAGCACCAGGGATAAAACAGATGTTTCAAATAGTACCTGCTAATACTGACTTTATAATGTATCATTATACTAATCCTCATTGAGTGTAGTGGGCATAATCATGGAATATATAATATATTTTTCTCCTATACAAGAAAAATTCATAAAACAAGTATTTTTTCTTTCATTACACACTAATATAACAACCTTCTACTTTGAGTACAAGAGCAAAAATGTTCTATATCAACAAGTCTAAATAAGAAGTAAATGAGACCTTCAGTGACCATAACTTTTTATCAAAACTAGATAATATACATATGTATACACACATATAATATATATACATATATATATATATACATATACATAAATATTGCTCAACAATCTTAAAGCACTAAATAAATGCAAACTTTAAAAAAATCAGTAATTATTCATTAATGAAGATAATGGGAGGAAACTAGAGTAGTATTTTGTTTGATATCCTTTTATCTTTAATCCTGATATAATTTTCCTCTATCTTCTTTTCCTTTCCTTATAGAACTCTATGCCATATTTGAGAAGTTGTGGTTTTGAACTATTTAGACTCATTCTGTTTCTTGCCAAGTGTAGGAGCAATGGATAGAATTTGGAGGAATAAAGTAGAATATGGTGTTTCAGGGGAAGGGAGATAAATTATGGGGTTCATTTCCAGGTCTTTGAATGTTAAAGTTGGAATGTTAAAAAAATCAGGAATTCATATTTTGTGTTTATATTAGATTAGATGATCTCCAAGGAAGTTCCTAGTCCTAAGCCAATATACTCTCTCTTGGCAAGATAAAATAAAAGACAAAATCCATTCAAAATTTCAAAAATGCTGGTAAAACAGAAGCTATTGATTATATGAGATTCTTATGTACTTTGAGTTTCTATGAGGAATTTCTGACTAATTTCAATATGAATATTCTTTTCAATGTTTGGTCCTTAATTGGGGGGGGGGGGATTCCAGAGATATCAAAACAAGTAGCACAGTAAGGACTAGAATTTGTTTCAAACATATATTAGAGGCAAAAGCAATTCAACATTTTATCCCAAACACAATCCAAAATGTACAATACTTCACTTGATTTAGTTCAAATGAATAAAGAAATAAAAGAAACAATATGAACAGCCAACAACAAAACCATAAACTGTAGGCTATATACAATGTAATACAGCCAAAGTAAAGCATGAAATATTGATCAAAGTTAAAAAATGCCCAAATTATAATGATTTTATTTAAAAAGGCCAACATAATACCAACAATATCACAATTAAAAGACACCTGCTAGTTTTTATAAGTCCATAGATCTTGTGCATGGAGTTTTTTTTTTGTTTGTTTTTGTTTTTGTTTTTTTTGTTTTGTTTTGTTTTGTTTTGTTTTTTAGGTACTGGGGTGATTTTCCATTTCATTCTTAAATGTTTTAAGGTAAATAGAAGTTACATGGCTTGTCCAGGGTCACACAACTATTAAATGTCTTAGCCTTGTTTTGAACTCTGATCTTCCTCATTCCAGACCCAATGCTCAATATACTGAGCTATTTAGCTGTCTCATAAAGGGATATTATTCAGATGATTATAACTCTTCATAAAAAAAGTATACAATATTGCTCTATTTAGGTTTTCATTTTCTTTTAAGGATTTTGCCTATCTTCTAAATTATGTTAATTGTAATGAATGAAAGCTGCTTTCTACTAAAACAAAACTTTTTATTTTTTTTATTTTTTATGTTTATTGTTTTATTTATACAATATGCATTAACAACATAGAATGATATAGCATAACATAGATAACTAATATCACTTAAAAGAAAATTTTAGATTAATTATATCAATAAATCATACATATTATATGAAAATATCTCTCTATAGCTTCAGAATCTAATCTATTTTTTAAAATTAATTTTATAATTATAACATTTTATTTGACAGTACATATGCATAGGTATTTTTTTTTTTACAACATTATCCCTTGTACTCCCTTCTGTTGTGAATTTTTCCCCTCCTTCCCTCCAGCCCCTCCCCTAGGTGGCAGGCATTCCCATATATATTAAATATCTTATATTATATCCTAGGTACAATATATATGTGCAGAACCGAATTTTGTTGTTGTTGTTGTTGTTACAAAGGAAGGATTGGATTCGGAAGGTAAAAATAATCTGGGGAGAAAAACGAAAAAAAAATGCTAACAGTTTATACTCATTTCCCAGTGTTCCTTTTCTGGGTGTAGTTGATTCTGTCCATCATTGATGAATTGGAATTGTATTAGCTCTTTTCTATGTTGATATCCACTTCTATCAGAATACATCCTCATACAGTATCATTGTTGAAGTGTATAATGATCTCCTAGTTCTGCTCGTTTCACTCAGCATCAGTTGATGTAAGTCTCAACAAGCCTCTCTGTATTCATCCTGTTGGTCATTTCTTACAGAACAATAATATTCCATAACATTCATATACTATAATTTACCCAACCATTCTCCAATTGATGGGCATCCATGCATTTTGCAGTTTCTAGCCACTACAAAAAGGGCTACCACAAACATTTTGGAACATACAGGTCCCTTTTTCTTCTTTAGTATTTCCTTGGGATATAAGCCGAATAGTAGCACTGCTGGATCAAAGGGTATGCACAATTTGATAACTTTTTGAGCATAATTCCAGATTGCTCCCCAGAATAGTTGGATTCTTTCCCAGCTCCACCAACAATGTATCAGTGTCCCAGTTTTTCCAC
This sequence comes from Sminthopsis crassicaudata, assembly GCF_048593235.1. Lineage (NCBI taxonomy): Eukaryota > Metazoa > Chordata > Mammalia > Dasyuromorphia > Dasyuridae > Sminthopsis > Sminthopsis crassicaudata. Next base: position 76,920,429 of record NC_133621.1, on the reverse strand, counting down.
ACCCCTTAAAACATTCATCAATATTTTTGTCTTTCATTTTAACCAATCTGATAGGTATGTGGTGGTATGTCAGAGTTCCCTAATTTGCATTTCTCTGATCAATATGATTTGGAACATTCTTTCATATGAGTGCAAATAGTTTTAATTTCATCATCTGAAAATTGTCTGTTCATATCCTTTGACCATTTATCAAATGGAGAATGGCTTGATTTCTTATAAATTAAAGTCAATTCTCCGTATATTTTGGAGATGAGACCTTTATCAGAACTTTTAACTGTAAAAATGTTTGCCCAATTTGTTACTTCCCTTCTAATTTTGTTTGCATTAGCTTTGCTTGTGCAAAAGCTTTTTAATTTGATGTAATCAAAAATTCCTATTTTGTGATCAAAAATGATCTCTAGTTCTTCTTTGGTCACAAATTCCTTTCTCCTCCACAATTCTGAGAGGTAAACTATCCTATGTTCCTCTAATTATTTATGATCTTGTTCTTTATACCTAAATCTTGGACCCATTTTGATCTTATCTTAGTATGTGGTGTTAAATGTGGGTCCATGCCTAGTTTCTTCCTTATTTTCTAATTTTTCCAGCAATTTTTGTCAAATAATGAATTCAGAAGTTGGGATCTTTGGGTTTGTCAAACACTAGATTGCTATTTTTATTCACTATCTTGCCCTGTGAACCTAACCTATTCCACTGATGAAGTAGTCTATTTCTTAGCCAATACCAAATGATTTTGGTGACTGCTGCTTTATAATATAGTTTTGATCTGGTACAGCTAGACCACCTTCATTTGATTGTTTTTTCATTACTTCCTTTGAAATTCTTGACCTTTTTTTCTTCCATATGAATTTTTTTGTTATTTTTTCTAGGTCAATAAAATAGTTTCTTGGGAGTCTGATTGGTATAGCACCAAATAAACAGACTAGTTTAGTGAGTATTGTCATCTTAATTATATTCACTCGGCCTGTCCAAGAGCACTCAATGTCTTTCCAATTATTTATATCTGACTTTATTTTTGTGGCAAGTGTTTTGTAATTTTGCTCATATAATTCCTGACTTTCCTTTGGTAGATATATTCCCAAATATTTTACACTATCGACAATTATTATGAATGGAATTTCCCTTTGTATCTCTTGCTCTTGGATTGTGTTGGTAATGTATGAAAATGTAGAGAATTTATGTGGATTTATTTTGTATCCTTGCAAATTTGCTAAAGTTCTAAATTATTTCCAATAGCTTTTTAGCAGAGTCTTTGGGGTTCTCTAACTATACCATCATTTCATCTGCAAAGAGTGATAGTTTGATTTCCTCATTTCCTATTCCAATTCCTTTAATCTCTTTCTCAACTCTTATTGTAGAGGCTAGCATTTCTAGTACTATATAGAATAGTAATGGTGATAGTGGGCAACTTTGTTTCATTCCTGATATTACAGGGAAAAGTTCCAGTTTATTGCCATTACATATGATGTTTACTGATGTTTTTAAATATATGCTCTTTATTATTTTAAGGAATAGACCATTTATTCCTATACTCTCAAGTGTTTTTAGTAGGAATGGATGTTGGATTATATCAAATGCTTTTTCTGCATCCATTGAGATGATTATATGGTTTTTATTAAGTTGATTATTAATATGGTCAATTTTACTAATAGTTTTCCTAATATTAAACCAGCCCTGTATTCCTGGTATAAATCCCACTTGATCATAGTGTATTATCCTGGGGATGATTTTCTGAAGTCTTTTTGCTAATATCTTATTTAAGATTTTAGCATCAATATTCATAAGGGAGATTGGTCTATAATTTCCTTTCTCAGTTTTCAGCCTTCCTTGTTTAGATATCAGTACCATGTCTGTGTCATAAAAGGAATTTGGTAGGACTCCTTCAATCCCTATTTTTTCAAATAGTTTATATAGCATTGGAGTTAGTTGTTCTTTAAATGTTTGGTATAATTCACATGTAAATCCACCTGGTTCTGGTGATTATTTCTTAGGGAGTTGACCAATAGTTTGCTCTATTTCTTTTTCTGAAATAGGACTATTTAGACTACTTACTTCTTTTTCTGTTAATTTGGGCAAGCTATAATTTTGAAGTATTCTTCCATTTCATTTAAGTTATGAATTTGTTGGCATAAAGTTGAGGAAAGTAGCTCCTGCCTATTGTTCTAATTTCCTCTTCATTAGTGGTGAGTTCTCCCTTTTCATTTTCTTTCTTTTTTTTAATTGAAAACAAAGTCACTTTATTATAAAAATTTTGACAGTATATATGCATGAGTAATTTTGTTTATAACATTATCCCTTGTAATCATTTTTTCCAAATTATCCCCTCCCTCCCTCTATTCCCTCCCCTAGATGACAAGCAATCCCATATATTTTACATGTGGTACAGTATAACCTAGATACAATATATGTGTGTAAATCCAATTTTCCTGTTGCACTCCCTTTTCATTTTCAAGACTAACAATTTGCTTTTTCTCTTTCCTTTTTTATTTTTTTTATTTTTTTAAATTTTATTTATAAATTTTTTGATAGTATATATGCATGAGTAATTTTTTTTTTATAAAATTATCCCTTGTATTCATTTTTCCACATTATCCCCTCTCTCCCGCTACTCCCTCCCCTTGATGACAGGCAATCCCATACATTTTCCATGTGTTACAATATAATCTAGATACAATATATGTGTGTAAATACCATTTTTTTTATTGCACATTAAGTATTAGATTCCTAAGGTATAAGTAACCTGGGTAGATAGACAGTAATTCTAACAATTTACATTCACTTCCAGTGTTTCTTCTGTGGGTTTAGTTGTTTCCGTCCATCATTGATCAACTGAAAGTGAGTTGGATCTTCTTAATGTTGAAGATATCAACTTCCATCAGAATATATCTTCATACAGTATAGTTGTTGAAGTATAGAAAGATCTTCTGGTTCTGCTCATTTCACTCAGCATCAGTTGATTTAAGTCTTTCCAAACCTTTCTGTTTTCATCCTGCTGGTCTTTTCTTACAAACAATAATATTCCATAACCTTCATATATCATAATTTACCCAACCATTCTCCAATTGATGGACATCGATTCATCTTGCAGTTTCTAGTCACTACAAAAAGAGCTGCCACAAACATTTTGGCACATGCAGGTCCCTTTCCCCTCCTCAGTATTTCTTTGGGATATAAGCCTAATAGCAGCAATGCTGGATCAAAGGGTATGCATATTTTGACAACTTTTTGGGCATAGTTCCAAATTGCTCTCCAGAATGGTTGGATTCTTTCACAACTCCACCAACAATGTATTAGTTTTCCCACATCCCCTCCAACATTCATCATTATTTCTTCCTGTCTTTTTAGCCAATCTGACAGGTGTATAGTGGTATCTCATAGTTGTCTTAATTTGCATTTATCTGATCAGTAGTGATTTGGAACACTCTTTTATATGAGTGGATACAGTTCCAATTTCATCATCTGAGAATTGTCTGTTCATATCCTTTGACCATTTATCAATTGGAGAATGGTTTGGTTTCTTATAAATTAGGGTCAGTTCTCTATATATTTTGGAAATGAGACCTTTGTCAAAACCTTTCCTTTTAAAAATATTTTTCCAATTTGTTGCTTCCCTTCTAATCTTGTTTGCATTATTATTGTTTATACAGAAATTTTTTTAGTTTGATGTAATCAAAATCTTCTATTTTGTGATCAATAATGATCTCTAGTTCTCCTCTGGTCATAAATTCCTTCCTCCTCCACAGGTCTGAGAGGTAGACTATTCTCTGTTCCTCTAATGTATTTATGATCTAATTCTGTAAGCCTAAATCATGGACCCCTTTTGATTTTATCTTGGTATATGGTGTTAAGTGTGGATCCATATCTAATTTCTGCCATACTAATTTCCAGTTTTCCCAACAATTTTTCCAAATAATGAATTTTTATCCCTAATGTTGGTATTTTTGGGTTTGTCAAAGACTAGATTGCTATAGATGTACTCTTTTTTGTCCATTGTATTTAATCTCTTCCAATGGTTGACTGGTCTATTTCTTAGCCAATACCAAATGGTTTTGTTGACTGCTGCTATATAATATAGCTTTAGATCAGGTACACCTAGACCACCTTCCTCTGACTTTTTTTTTCATTAGTTCCCTTGCAATTCTCGACCTTTTATTCTTCCATATGAATTTTGTTGTTATTTTTTTCTAGGTCATTGAAATAGTTTCTTGGGAGTCTGATTGATATAGCACTAAATAAATAGATTAGTTTGGGGAGTATTGTCATCTTTATTATATTCGCTCATCTGCAAAGAGTGATAGTTTGAATAGTAATGGTGATAGTGGGCAAACTTGTTTCACTCCTGATCTTACTGGAAAAGGTTCCAGTTTATTTCTGTTGCATATAATGCTTACTGATGGTCATAAATATATGCTCTTGATTATTCTAAGGAATAGTCCATTTATTCCTATACCCTCAAGCATTTTTAGTAAGAATGGATGTTGGATTTTATCAAATGCTTTTTCTGCATCTATTGAGATGATCATATGCTTTTTCTTAATTTGATTATTAAAATGGTCAATTATACTAACAATTTTCCTAATATTAAACCAGCCCTGCATTCCTGGTATAAATCCCACTTGATCATAGTGTATTATCCTGGGGATGATTTTCTGAAGTCTTTTTGCTGATATCTTATTTAAGATTTTAGCATCAATATTCATTAAGGAAATTGGTCTATAGTTTTCTTTCTGAGTTTTCAATCTACCTGGTTTAGGTATCAGTACCATGTCTGTGTCATAAAAGGAATTTGGTAGGACTCCCTCAATCCCTATTTTTTGAAATAGTTTATATAACATTGGAGTTAGTTGTTCTTTAAATGTTCGGTAGAATTCACATGTAAATCCATCTGGTCCTGGGGATTTTTTCTTAGGGAGTTTGTTAATAGATTGTTCTATTACTTTTTCTGAGATGGGACTATTTAGACTACTTACTTCTTTTTCTGTTAATTTGGGCAAGCTATATATTTGAAGGTATTCTTCCATTTCATTTAAATTATCGAATTTAGTGGCATAAAGTTGAGCAAAGTAGCTCCTAACTATTGTTCTATTTTTTTCTTCATTAGTGGTGAGTTCTCACTTTTCAATTTTAAGACTAACAATTTGTTTTTTTCTCTTTCCTTTTTTTAATCAGGTTGGTTTTTTCATAGAACCAACTCCTAGTTTTATTAATTAATTCATTGTTTTATTTTTAACTTTCAATTTTATTAATCTCACCTTTTATTTTTATTATTTCAAGTTTTCCTGTTTGTCTGGGGGTTTTTAATTTGTTCCTTTTCTAGCAATTTTAGTTGTAAGCCCAATTCGTTTACCCTCTCTTTCTCTATTTTATGCAAGTAGGCCACTAGAAATATAAAACTTCCCCTTATTACTGGTTTGGCTGTATCCCACACATTTTGGTATGATGTCTCATTATTGTCATTTTCTTGGGTGAAGTTATTAATTATGTCTGATTTGCTGTTTTACCCAATCATTCTTTAGTATAAGATTATATAGTATCCAATTATTTTTTGGTCTATTTTCCCCTGACTTTTTATTAAATATAATTTTCATTGCATTGTGCTCTGAAAAGGATGTATTTACTATTTCTGCCTACTGCATTTGATTTTGAGGGTTTTATGTCCTATCATATGATCAATTTTTGTATAGGTTCCATGAACTGCTGAGAAGAAAGTATACTCCTTTCTGTCTCCATTTAGCTTTTACCAATGATCTATCATATCAAACTTTTCTAGTATTCTATTTACCTCTTTGGCTTCTTTCTTATTTATTTTGTGGTTTGATTTATCTAATTCTGAGAGTGCAAGGTTGAGACCTCCCACTATTATAGTTTTGCTGTCTATTTCTTTTTGCAGCTCTCTTAATTTCTGTTTTAAGAATTTAGATGCTGCACCACTTGGTGTGTATATGTTTAATATTGATACTGCTTCATTATTGATGCTGCCCTTTAGCAGGATATAATGCCCTTCTTTATCTCTTTTAATTAGATCAATTTTTGTTTTTATTTGATCTGAGATGAGGATGCCTACCCCTGCTTTTTTGGCTTCACCTGAACCATTGTAGCTTCTGCTCCACTTTTTTACTTTTATTTTGAATGTATCACCCTGTTTTAGGTGAGTTTCCTATAAACAACATATAGTAGGATTCTGGCTTTTAATCTAGTCTGCTAACTGCTTCCTCCTTATGAGGGAGTTTACCCCATTCACATTTATGGTTAGAAGGACTAATTATATATTGCTTGCCATCCTGTTAAACCCTGCTTATGCTTTTCCCCTCTCCTTCCCTCTTACCCCCCTACCCAGTATTAAACTTATGAATACCACTTGCTTTTCACAGCCCTCCCTTTTTAGTATCCCTCCCCACCTCAAGATTCCTGTACCTATTTTACCCCTTTTTTTCACAATTTCTGTATTTCCTTCCCCTTAGCTTACTCCTTCCCTCTCACTTTTCGATGAAGTGGAAGAAGTTTCACCATAAATCGAAATTGTCTATTGATACACACTATGTTCATCTCCCTCCTTTCTTTCTGTTAAATATAATAGGATACCTTTGCCTCTTCATGAGATGTAGTACCACCACTTTACACTTTTTTATGATATAATTTCCTTTCCACCTCTATTTTCTAGGACAAATTATACATGCTCTTTACATATATAGTTCTCCAGATTTATTTTTACCTTTTTAGAAATCTCTTGAGTTCTGTATTTGAAGATCAAACATTTTGTGTAGATCTGTTTTTTTCATCAAGAATAGATGGAATTCATTTATTTCATTAAATGTCCATCTTCTTCCCTGCAAAACAATGTTCATTTTTGCTGGGTAAGTTATTCTTGACTGCATACCAAGTTCCTTAGCCTTTCAGAATATCATGTTCCAGCCCCTTCATTCTTTTAATGTGGATGCTGCTAGATCCTGGTTTATCCTTATTGTGCATCCTCCATATCTTAATTGCTTTTTTCTAGCAGCTTCCAATATTTTTTTCCTTTGTCTTATGGTTCTTTAACTTGGCCACTATATTTCTTGTCGTTTTGATTTTGGGGTCCCTTTCAGTAGGTGATCAATGAGTTTTTTCAATGTCTATTTTACCCTCTGTTTCCAAAACGTCTGGGCAGTTCTCTTTGATAATTTCCTCGAAAATAGTGTCTAAGCTCTTTTTTTCCTCACATTTTTCAGGGAGTCTGATTATTCTCAAATTGTCTATCCTGGATCTGTTTTCCAGGTCTGTTGTCTTTCCAATAAGGTACTTGACATTCTTTTCAATTGTTTCATTTTTCTGGTTTTGCTTGACTATTTATTGGTTTCTCCTTGAGTCATTCATTTCTACTTGTTCGAGTCTAATTTTCAATGATGTATTTTCTTCACTCACTTTTTTATATCTTTTTGTAATTGTCCAATTGAGTTTTTAAGTGAGTTTTTTTCTTCTATGGAATTTTTTCCCCATTTCATCCACTTTATTTTTTAGAGAACTGTTTTCTTTTTCCAGCTCACTAATCCTGTTTTCCTTGGAGTTGTGTACCTTTTCTAATTCACTAATTTTTGTTTCTCAATGATTTGATTTCTTTATCCACTTTGTCTTTTAATGCGTGCGATGACTTCTCCAGACTCTCTTGCCAAGCTTCCTTTTCCTTTACCCATTTCTCTTCTAACTCTCTTGTGAGAGCCTTTTTGATTTCCTCTATGAGAGTCTTATATATTGAGGAGCACATCATATCCCCCTTCCTCTGGAGACAATCTGCTTTTAGTCTCCTCAGTGTTTAAAGTCTGCTCTCTCTCCATACAGAAGCTGTAAATGGTTAGAGCCTTTTTAAATTTTTCGTTCCTTTTGTCAGAGTGGAAATCGAAGAAAAGAAATTGACAAGAGAAACAATTGGTCTGTTTTTTTGGGGGGATATGGCTGGAGTGTATTATTAGGCTTCCTCTACAGACTTCAGGAGACAGCAGAAAGACATTAACAGGACAGTGATGTCTGTGCTGCATCTGTCCTCTGAGGCTCTAAGAACATGCTGTGTCACTCCTGGTGGGGGTGGGGATGGCCGGGTCCCAAGAGAAGCTAGCTTTCCAGGGTTTTATTCTTTACCTCTGGTGTTTACATCCTCTCCACTGCTTCTGGCTTGCTGCCAAGATGGAACATCCACATTGGGGTAAAAGTCTTTTTGCAGAAAGGGAAGAGATTGCACCCCTCCCCCCCTCCAGTTTGAGCTGTGTGAGTTGCCTGTCTTGCTCTAGCTGCCTGGTCTCAGTCTGCACCCAGTGTGTTCGACCCTCCCCCAAGCAAACACAGACCTTTTCTGACGAATTTCAAGGATGTCTTCTGTTGGTCATTATTTTTGGGTTTCTTTTCTGGTCAAGCATTAATTCCGAGGCTTGTCATGAAGTAAGTCCTGAGAGAAAATGTGGAGCTGAAGCAGCTGTCTTGTAGCGTGCTCTCCTGGCAGTTATAATTACTAGTCTGTCCTAGACCCACCAGAGTACCTTTGACCACTGTCCTTTGCAGTGTGAGCTCTACCTGGCTCGCCTCCTCTGAGGCCTTCTAAGGTCTCTGGCCACAATCTCTTGAATCTATAGCTTAATAACCGGTAGCGCACTTTAGAACAACCACGTGTAATCTTAAAAGCCTTTATTATACCTACTCACATAATGCCCTAGCTGATGCCCTGACTTGTTGGTTCCCGAGTGAACACCTGGTCAGAAGACTCACGTGTTCACTACCAAAATCCTTACCTCTTTCGGCTACCCATCTTGGCTTGGCCACCCAGGCTAGGAGCCAGGGTGAACAGCACGAGGTTAAAGAGCGCGGTTGCTGCCTGCAGTGGGCTTACATAGGGCCTGTGAGGTCACACACACAGCCAATCAGCGAGAGAGTCACCCATTACAAAACTATCTCAATATGGCCAGGATCCCGCCCAAGGGCAGTCCTAATATCCACAGAAATTACTTCTGGGCCTCAATCTCCCGATGCACTGTGTCCGCCCATTTAAAGGGCCCTTACAATTCCCTTTCTCTTGTTTTGCGGGAACCGCACATCTCACCAAGCTAAACTTTTAGCACCAGCTATAGTTCACTTGATCCATGAGATGACAGTGTTATGCCCAAGGAGGTACAAAGCAGCAGATCAGTAAACAGAAGTATGACAATGAGAACCAGGCTCAACAGTGGCCCAAATGTTCAACCCATTCATCAAAGTCATACTCGAGATAATAGGCCAAAGAGGTTGGATGCCAATGAGGTAGGATGTCAACACTGAGGTGGGAAGTCAACAAGGTAAAACATCACAATTCTAGTTAACAAATATCAGTAGGTAGGTTGTCACAATTCTAGTTACATTTATCACAGTTCTAGACCAATTCTAGTTTCTTACAATTTTCTGTTGCACTTTTCACACTCCTAGAACAATTCTAGCTTATCACAATTCTCAATTGCACTTGTCACAATTCTAGAACAATTCTAGCTTATCACAATTCTCTATTGCACTTTTCACAATTCTAGAACAATTCTAGCTTATCACAATTCTCAATTGCACTTGTCACAATCCTAGAACAATTCTAGTTTATCACAATTCTCAATTGCACTTTTTCACAATTCTAGAACAATTCTAGTTTCACAGGTGCACATAAGCAAAGTCATGTCCAGTAACATTGTCTCAATAACAATGGCAGGTGGGTGTGTTGGTTTTTCACCCACTAATTTAAAAGCATAGTCCTTCAATAGAAAGCATAGGGCAAAGCCTCTTCCCAGGCCACCATACGGCAAGTAGCCACGGGAGGAGCAAGCAGGCCCATTGTCCATTTACAGTCTTTATATTGCGTATCACCCAAAACAGTCCATTTCAGCTGCAACACTGGAACTGTGTCTGCTGTCTCTGGTGTCACGGTCAGGAGGGACGTTGCTGTCATCAGCGTCTGAAGGGCTGCGGACATCTGGCTGGTCCCTCTGGACTGTTGTCTGGTCCTTCTCTTGGATCCCCAGGTTACAAATGTCTCTGGTGGGGATGAACTCTGCTGCTGGATCTGCACCTAGGAAGGAATGTACCCAGGGCCCAACTTGGGCCTTTCCAAATGCCATCCAGGCCTTTCCACATCACAGTGGAAACAAAGTTGTTGTCAAAAAGATCAAAAGTCAGACAAAAGTCAGTCAGTTTGTCACTTAGCTGCACTTTCTATGTATGCCCGAAGTGCATTGCTAAGGTAAAAGGCAAAGAATTCAAAAGTGTAAAACCAAAATAACTTTAAAATGTAAAATCAAAAATGTTTAAAAATGTAAAATCAAAATTTAAAAATTGTAAGCAATCACATATCCCAAAATTCCCTTCTCTTGTTTAGAAGAGAAGATCTTGGGGATAGTCTGTGCAGTAATGACTTTATGAAAAAAGAACACTCGGCTATATCCCTGAATTCTTTTGCCTAAAATTCAAAGTTTGAGTTTCTGATACCGAATTGTACTCCAGGAGTGTGAATCAATAAATCTGATATTTTCCTCCTGGGTCAAAGATCACACACTGTCTATTTATTCTAGTGATTAAAACAGCAATTTTCCAACCCATTCTAGACATAAACACTGTTTTATAAGTACCCATAGGGGGTTGGGAAATCAAGCTCACCTGTGGAAGTGGAAAATCCACGAGGTAAGAAAAGAGGAGTTTCAACTCTCCAAAGACGATCCTAGCAGTTTTATAAGTATAAAACTCCACTCTCTCTAACTGCAAGGTCTTGTCCCTGTAAGGTTTCTTAGAAATTAACTGAACTGTATTTTTAAAACTTTTCTGATTATACTCAATACCCCACAATTCCTTTTTGCCTTGGGGCATAAAGCCTACTCCTGTCTTTTGAAATGAAGACACAGGAGTTTTGAATGGATTAATGGGCAGTGCTGATAGCATTATCGCCCTTCCTTTTTCTCCTCCCCCTTCTCCCTTGGCCCAAGAAGGTGAGGCAGAGGGAAGAAGAATTGGAAAATTCCCCAAAGGCTGATTTAAAATCAAACCTGAGCTTTGCACATAAAAAGAACTAAACTTCTTCTCAATGAAAGAGTAATCAATAAATTCCTTAAAACAACAATGCACAAGGTAAACCAACAAAATGCTAAGAAGAATTTCTACAACTGAAGTCCATGTGATTCGTTTATTTCCTTCCTTAGTTTCAGCCACTGGTTTGAACTCTTCCTGTTCTATCTGTAGTAACCTAGCTTTTTCTTCTTTCTCTATCTCCATCTGTAGTTTAACCTGCAATTCCAGCAACTCTTGCTGTGGCATTTTATACTCTCTACTGTCATACAATCGCATTAGCTCTAGGTTGCTCCCTCTCCTAGCTCTATTTACTGGGTGTGGGGATAGCCTTTGTGGAGCTTGATTACAAGCTTCCTGCTGTTCTTCAGTGGTGATCTTTGTTAAAAGATCTTCCATCTGGCTCTTTAACCTCTTTATATAATATGCATTATGTTCAGCTGTGTCCTTGAGTCTGATCCCAGATTTACCTGGGTCCATATTGCTTCTCTGTCTTCCCTCTTAAGTGGCGTTTCTACCGGATCTTTCAGAATCTTAATTCTGAATATTAAATATTTTCAAAACCTGATAATTTCTGATGCGTCCACGTTGAGCGCCACTGTCTGCCTCCATGCCGCCATCTTGGCCGGAAATCCTCCCTAAAACAAAACTTAGTAATTCAATGAGAAAAAGAATATGGAAAGTTTAGATATGAGGAAAGAAAAAAAAAAATCTTTGTAAATTCAGTTTGAATTTTGAATAATGAGGTAAAAGACATAAATGGTTTATATTACTGTAGACAAGGCAGGTTTGTTAAAATCAGTTTAAATTAGATTTTACTTTCAACTCTGTATGTACTTATTGGACACATTGAATATCTACTGTGCTAAGTTATGGGGATAATAAAATCTCTTAAAATCATTCCTACACTCAGGAATTCTTCTGGGAGAAAAGCCACATAAAATCAAAGCTTTAATTTATAGTTGTAAGAGACCCTACCACTTAACTCTTCTGTCCACTTCATTTTTCCAGATGAGGAAACTGAGGGTCAGAAAAGTGAAATAACTTCCTCAAATTTGTTATAAAGGAAGTAAATGGCATTGCCGATATTCAAAACTCTATTTCTCCCCTAAATTTAATTTCAATATATTGCAAAAATCTGCCTCCTGTCATCCCTCCCTCTCTCACTTTCTCCCTCTTTCTCTGTCCCTTTTGTTATCTCCTTCTCCTCCTCTCCTCCCTCCCTCTTTCTCTGTCTATCTGTCTCTCTCAGAGAGAAAAAGGTGGGTTAGACATGCAGACAAGAAACACTTAATTTGAGCTTTAAAGAAAGTTAGGGGTTGTAGGAGGCAAAAGAAGAAGGAAATTACTCCAGGAATAATTATGGTATATACTTCAGCTTCTTAAACTGGTTTGTGACCCTATATGGGGTCTCATAACTAAATGTGGAAGTCACGAAATTATGATTTGTTATCTATAAATGTTTGATTTGTATTCCTATTTTATGTCTCTACCCAAGATCATGTTACAATTTCTCAGGTAAGAAAGGGTCATGAGTGGAAAAAAGTTTAAGAATCTCTGTTCAACAAAAAGGTTCACAGAAAGCAAAATGGCATAATTAAGGAATATTGTTAAGGTTAGTTTGGATAGAACATAAAATATGTGATAGAAAAATAAAACAACATTTTATCAGAGTGGAAAAACAAAGATGGAGCAATTGTTTAGAGGTTTAAATATCCAAAGGGAAGTTTTTAACTTTTCCTAGAAATGAATGGTATGTTTCTTTGGAATAATATAGTACTATGACAATATATTTGAAAGAAGGAGAGGATAGATTAGATTCAGAAAGGTGAATTGAAAATCTTCTGCTGTTTTTTTTTTTTTTTTACTTAAATCTAGAACAGATCAAAGCAATTCCAATAGGTGTGATGGAGGGAGCCATTCATATCCAGAGAGAACTATGGAGACTAAATGTGGATCAAAGAATAATACTTTTACCTTTGTGTTACTTTTTATTTGCGTATACTTTTTTTTCTTTCTCAACTTTTTTTTTTCCCTTTTGATTTTTTTTTTCTGTAGCGTGATGAATAAGGAAATATTTTTTACATGGGAGAAGAATTTTACATGTTTATTTGCTGCTGCTTTAAAGGTCCTGCTTTAGTAGTGCTGGGGTTAGGCTAATGAAGCCTGTAGTGGGATTTCATGCTGGACTCCCATATCATTTCCATAGACCTTTTCTGCTGACCTTCCAAATCCTCTTTGCTGTCTTTGGCCTGAAAGATCTGGAAGCCACCAATACTGCTTCTCATTCAGAGGTAATTAGGTCAGTTTCTCCTTTGCTGACACTGGGGCAGGGGCTGAGTTTGGAACTGTGCTGAAGTGACCTGCACTAGGACTGCACAAAGGACTCCCATTCTGGTGCCACAGACATTTTCTGCAGACCTTCCAAGTTGTCTTAGGCTGGAAAATGTTCTACTCCATCTGTTTGGGTGATTTGCCTCTGGAAACTTTGTTAAGGGTCATTATTTAAGGGAATAAGGAGCAGTTCAGGATAAAGGCCTGGCAAGTTCCTGCATTTATTCTGCCATCTTGGCCCCACTTCCTTAACATTAAAGCATTAAGCATTAAAATTAAAAGTGGAATGGTTAATGACTTTGTTCACATGCCCAATAGTATCTGGATTAGAACTATTTGTCTCCCCAAAATAAAGAAGTTTAAATTGTTTGATAATAGTTTTCATTTTCAACATATTGAATTTTAAATGATTGTGCTACTTCTCTATTAAGATATACAGCTATCATTTCATATAAGGAGCTTATTTGAGAAAAATTGAAAACAGAATATGCATATTTTAAAAGCTTTTGCATAGAAATGATAATTAATTACAAAATCACCAAGAAAGAGTATAGATAAAGACAATGACACAATCTTATATTATACCCAACAAAAAGCATAATATCTGATTATTCTGCAAATAATTTTTACAAGGTTGATAAGAGAATATATGAGAAATGAATGTATGACAAATAAATAGATCACCAAAACAAAGATGAAAGAATTCATATGGTAATTAAAGGTGTGAAATGATCCACCAAGGTCAAGAATGGCAAAAACTGAGAAAGACCATCATCATTGATAATAAATATATTCTTGAGAAATTTACAAATCACATGACAAAAAGATGATAAATTAGGGCTTTCTCTAGCTCTCACAAATTCTCTAACAAAATAACATCAATTACAGTTTTGCCCAAAGAATTAGAAAGTGGGAAGCCCAACAAAATCATAGATTTACAAATTATAACAGAATAAAAACATAAATATCCAATGCAATCACTCACTCACCTCTCCCACCCATGAGGAGAACAAGATTATTACAATTATTCCTGCACTATTGGAATTTACATTCTATTGGGAGGAAAACAACATGAGATCATAGATTTTACTTACATGAAAGTATTTCCAAGCCTAGAAAGGCATATAAACTAATGTTCAGGCTTTTATTTGGGGAGCCACTCAGAGATATTTTTTTGGCTATAATCTCTGAATTTCACTCCATCTCCCTCCGCTGATCTTTCTATCCACCGAAGTTTTGTTGCTATAGGCAGTAGACATTGATTTTCTCAGGACATGCCAAGTGGGAAGGGATTTGGGAAGGTCAGTCTTCCTGCTTCCTGGAGTGTCTATGTTTGGAAATTCCAAAGTGAAGAAATTCTGCCTAAAATAAAACCTCAAGTGGCAGATGCTAATTTGTTCTAGTCATAGGGGGAAAAAGATTAGAAGAAAATGGGATAGAGAGATAGCATAGTTTAAGTTGATTTGAAAGAAGAGTTACTAGCATATAACAGATAATCTCTCTCTCTCTCTCTCTCTCTCTCTCTCTCTCTCTCTCTCTCTCTCTCTCTCTCTTTCTCTCTCTTTCTCTCTCTCTCTCTCTCTCTCTCTCTCTCTCTCTCTCTCTCTCTCTCTCTCTCTAAATCAGCTCAATAGTAGATGGCACACAATCTGGGTCACTGACATCCCTAAAATGAAGTGGGAAATGAAGACAAATTGATAGAAAATTCAAATCAATGAACCCCTCTCCCATTCAATCCCCATCCATTTCTCTTCAGATTGCTTCCATATCTGGATTTCTGTTCCACCCATTAAATTGTAGTTATATATTTCTAGCTCTTTTTGGAGCTGGAATAGATCTTAGAGATGATTTATTTGCACTGTATTATTTTAAAGATAAGTAAAGTGACATCCAAAGAGGTTATAACTTCTTCATTGTCACAGGACTAGTTTTGGCAAAACTATGACTGAAAACAAATGTCTTGATTCTTAATTTGGCGTTCTTTTCTAATGTCTTGAAACTTTAACTTTATTCTTTACCTCTTTATTTTTATGTTCAAATGAGTAAAATAATTCCTGTTTATATCACAAAACATAACAAAGCACCTTTTTTAATCCCCACTCCCACAGTTATGTCAGCATAATATTATGTGTATTAGATTCCTTAATATGGAATCTGAATTTATTAATAATTATAATTGAGAGATCCAATGTAAGGGTATTACTGATACTTAATCAACCCACATCTGACTCCAAGAACTTTGCCTTCAAAAGGATAAAACTCACTCTCAAATTCAGACATCATAAAAGTAAAATGCATGTCATCAAACCAACAGTCAATTAGCAGTACTGCCCTTATGTTCTGATTGCCAGCTTCTAAAGAAAGATACTTGTTCCCAAGGTTGTCTATTTAAATTCTGCTCATTCCAAAGCTGCAATTATTGAGACAATGATACTTCAGCTAAGAATAATTGAACGTTGGGGTCAAGTGAAAGATAACTCAAAGTCCTTCTGATGGAGGTGGGATATAACATCTTTCAGAAAGGAGCTCTCTCAGTGTTCAATGGCATTTACTGATGAGCTGTCTTTACCAGTTGAGGCAACTGATAATGGCAAGATAGACCAAAGCCTATTCTTTAGCTGGCTAGAAATGTAGTGAGAAGGCTTCTATGAGGTCAGATACATGAATTGGCTAATAATAAAAGCTGATTTCTTAGTACCGAATTAATTTTCCAGCCAACAGGAGATGAGAAAGCAAATAGGATTGGACATGGTTTTAGGTCTGCCAAGTATAAAAGTCTTTCCCACTTAACAGCATTGTGTGCTATTGAAAATGACTGCATTATAATACAAGAATTTAACATTTGCTTCCATTTGTTGATTTATTTTGTGTTGTTATTGTTGAATCTATCTCTTGATATTAATGTGTGAATGAAAAGATATGAGAATGAAGGATTTTATATTATTGGTATATCTAACTACTGGTCATTTGGATATAAGATGCCTAAATAAAATTTTCAATAAGATATAGAATTGCTCAGGCTCAATGGCATACCTATATCACCTCTTTTCCTCTTTCTACTGGCAGATTACCTTATGCCTTACCCTTCTGAGAAAACAACAGTTTTCTATCATGTGTTGCTTCTTCTTCCTGAATCCACACCTGAAAATTTCTTATGATCATTCTTTTTTCTTTTGTTCTAAAATATGATGAAATTGTTGGTCTCCTTGCCAAAATCAATTCATGTTTTGGGTTCTATCCTTTACTGTCTCCTCAGAGAGTAATTGCTCATTTCTTTTCACTCCTCTTCAATCACTTCTAATGCACTGATTCTAGCACCAACAAATCTGCCAAAATATCCCTATACTTTTAAGATGTCACCTTAGCTCTGCAATTCCTTTGAGTAATTATCTTCCACCTCTTCTTCCATTCATAGCCAATGTGTTAAGTAAGGTTGCTGTCTTCATTACTGACATTCCCTAATATTAAACTTAATGCTTAAAACCCAGAAATGTCATTGGGCATCTCCTAATTATTCACCTGGACTATTATAATAAGTTCTTAATTCAATTCCCAGCTTATCCTCCATGCAACTGCCAAAATAATTTTCCTAAAATTCAGATATGACAATACCACTGCTCTACTCAATAAAATTCAGTAATTTGTTGTTGTCTCTAGGATCAAATATAAACTCCTCTTTTGGGAATTTGAAGTCCTTTATAACATGACCCCAACTATTTTTTGAACCTTAGTATATATATCATTTCATTTCATGAACTTAACTTCCAGGCAAATTGGACTTCTTGTTACTCTTTACATGTGGGTGAGGGTCCATCTTCAATTTCTCTGATTTTGCATTGACTGTCCCTCCTGCCTCAAATGTATTCTCCATTCTTTCATATCTTTCTCTTTCTCTCTCATTACAGAGCCACCTTTCTAATTCATGCCATCCATCATAATCACTTTTCTCCTATACTATTACAAGTCTACTGATTGGTCATTTCCTTCCATCTTCTTTCTCCTATATGACCTCTACACAGCTGCCAAAATGATATTTATAAATCAGTATCTGGCCATGTCATTACCTTTACTCAAAAAAACTTCAATGACTCACTCGCTACGATTCTCAGGACAAAATAAAATCTCCATTTTAGCATTTAATAAGCTCGACATTGTGCTTCTTATTTATCTTTCCTGCCAAATATACGCATTAGTTATTTTTTTTTTATAAATGATAGTCTATATCTTACTTAGATACTTCTATGCAACCTAGTCTATCCATTTACTACCTACTATACTCCTACATTTTATACATTCTCTCTTAATTTCTGCCTTAAAGAATTTCTGAGCCCCTTCACAATACAGCTCAGTTTCAATCACCTACAATAGGAAAGAATGAGGGACAGGAAGACCTGATACAACAAGGTTTATCTACTTTCTTTTGCATTTTTTCCCTCAATCTATCTTCTACTGTTCCTAGAAACTTTTTTCAGTTTTATTGATTAAACAGATGATTTTAGTAAGATGGTAGTCAGCAATTCTTTGTCTTTCACTGAAATAGAGGCCTATCAATTCTTACTTTCCATCTTGTCACTGTACCCTACATTCACCTAGGCCTCACCTGCACATCACTAGCAAAGTCCAATGACTTACATATGTAATATAAGGGCCTGTAACAACTTCCACATTCCTTTCTTATAACAAACTTAGAACTTCTAGGCCTTCCCATCACAATCTGACCTTTCTTTAGTTTGTTGTTCTCCCCATTACAGTATGAGATAACTGAGAGTAGAGACCATATATTGTTTTTTTTTTTTTTTTTCTATTGTTCATTTCTATGGATTTGCACATACTGAATCCCTGATAAGTTGGATGTCTTTTTTACTTATCTATTCCCTCTGACCTCATGAGGTCACACAACAATGATAATATTGCTTCGGTTTCTTTCTTCATTAATCTTTGCTCATCTTATCTCCACTATTTCCTAACCTTCCTAAGTATTATTAGTCTCTCCATTTTAAAAGTACTTTAGGTGCAAAGGATACAAAATGCTAAGGATTCCTCACTTACAATTTAACCTATCCAATATCAGGAAAATAATACCACATAAAATATGTCTGAAAATAATTTAAAATTTGAAAATATAATTTGAGGAATAACTCTACTTTCAAAGGCAGATGGTTCTACTTTTAGATAGCTTTTAGAGGTTGGGAAAAATTCAAAATCAAATATAAATTGTCTTCCTTGATAATATTTACCCTTTTCCTGAATATTTCTTTTATGAATGAACTAAACTATATGCATGACCCTTCAAATGCTTCAACATAATTATTTTTAATAAGTATCTCTATTTAGATCCATTCATGATCTGATCATCTGATCATAGGATAACAGGACAAATTCTCTGTAGTCTTGGATGATATTCTCTTCTTATATAAATCAATATTGCATTAGGTTGTTTATGTGTATGTATGTATGTATGTGTGTGTATGTGTATGTGTAGCATACATATAGTTGACTTGCTAATTAAAAAAAAACAGATGTATTCTTTGAAAAAATAGTCTAACTTTTACTCTTTTATCATATATGTAAAATTATCTTTTGAATCCAGGTGAATTTCTTTTCATTTATCCCAGTTATATCTTTAAATTCTGTTTAGTGTTTTAGATGGTCAAGAAATTTTTACCATCAGTATGTATAACCTGTGTGCATGTGTGTGTGTATGTATGTCCTGTAATTCCTCCCAAATTTCTATCATTTTCTATTTTTTAAGTCATGCCACCTCTATCTTTATCTAATTAATAACATTATTAGTAGCACAAGAGGAAGTATAGCTTATTGAAGCACACCACTGGAGATTTCCTGCCAAGTTGGCATCAAACAATTAATGACTATTCCGTGAGTCTAGCCATTGAATCAATTTTAAATATATCTAATTGTGCTATCATTTAACCTATAACCTTTCATTGTCCACACAAGAACAGCATAATATCACATGCTTTGCTAAAATCAAGGTGAGATCAGATTCCACTGATCTATTAGTTTAATAATATTAAAAGAAAAGGATTCAAGGCTAATCTGGCATAACTATGTAGTTTCTTATTGGAAAAACCATTGAAATCTCATTAATCTTTGAGATCACCAATTTCTTTTCTGTGTATTTACTAAACATTTTAAACTGATCGATTGTGAAATTTTTCTATAGCCAAGTCAATATCCCTGGCACATAAAGGATAGTTTCTTGTTCTCCTTCTTGCCTTATTTGTTCTTCACCATCTCCCTTTTCATTCTTCTTTAAACTATTCCTATTTCATTTTGTCTTCCTTCTACATCCTCCATTCACTTTATTTTTACCAAAAAAAATGCTATTTGTTGAATCCTGAAGTACTTCATTTTTCATGAACTTTTAAAAAACCAATAATTGTAACTTTGTAGTCATAATGTTTATTTTTTTGCAGTTCATATATCTGACCCAATGGACTTAAACTTATTAAAGGCAAATGACTGCTTCATAATTTTCCTGGGTGTCAATTACTTATTAACCATTTGTAACATTTTCTTTTCAATCTATAGTTCATTTTCTTTGCAAAGAGATCAGAAGTAACTTCGGAATTGAAAGGTTGTAGCAAATCTTTGCAAACTTTTACAAATATCTTCTCTATCCCAAAAGCAATCTAGTCCTATATTTTGTTCACCTCTATTTTTAAAAATATATAATAGAAAATCAACAAAATAAAACAAATATAACTCATCTTTTTATTTTAAGTCACTGTTTATTCAATTTATCTTTATACTGAGTTTTATCTCCCTACTTGACATGCTATAGTACCATGCAATTTATTTGTACTCATCTATGGTTAGCTGCCCATGATTTAATTTTTTTTACTTATCTAAATCTTTCAGTATGCTTACTATATTGAACATGTTAAGAAATGGAAATCTACCTCCTTCACACAGCCATGTTGTGAAATACATTTATGGATTAAAAAGAATCTAGTGTTTTTTTTTTTTTCAAAGTCAAGTCACAGCTTCTTGTATCACTATTCACACAAAGAGATGTCCTTATCTTTGATATATTTCACTGAGATCAAAGTTAGACACTTACTATAAACTAATCAATAGATATTTGATGGAATAATTGGTTTAAGATTTTAGGCAATATATTTACAAGGAGTATGGATTGTGGATATTTTATTTTGTAACCTGGAATTCTACTCATTGTGGATAGAAATCAGTAAGACTGGGGTTCAATTATCACTTTCAATACACACTGGCTGTATGTGATGGTGCTCAAGACAAGCTACTTAACTTCTCAAGGAGTCGACCAAAAGTTTATGACTGTAAATTTCAGAACACTTTTAAGTCTGCATGGTGATTGTGTAGAGTTCTCTACACAGATTAAATCATGAATCTCCATTAAAAACATAAATATTTCCTTTATATACATATACATACATATATATATATATATACATATATATATATATATATATAGGTGTGTGTGTATACACACACATATATATATATGATGAATGCTTATATATATAGATATAGATATATGTTTTATATTAATGTATATGTGTATAAGTACACATGTATCACACATGCAATTTACAATTTGGAATATATATGTATATACATATACATATAAATATGCATGCATCTATGTATCAAAGATATATGTATATCATTATAAATTTATAGGAAAATTATAAATTTATAAATTATATAAATTTCATAGGAAATCATCTCTAAAGTAAAATGCTCAAATAGCACCCAATACAAGACTTCCCATTTCCACTTTTCCTCTTTACCCACATACTGTTTTGGACTGAGAATTTCTTTATCTAGATGACAGATCAAGATCTTCAAATCACAAAATTGTCCTTTAATCAGAAAAATCCTCAAGGAGATTCTGAGTATCCAGGCAACCATGCTGAGGCTGCTGGGTTGGTACAATAAAGAAGCAGTAAGGAAATTGGTCAATCTTTTCATCTGAAAGAAAATTCTGTTAGATGCATTTTATTAAAGTGTGTGATATTTACCATGAACATGAAGGTGAGGAAACACTTTAGTAAAAACCAACAGATAATTATCATGTGAAGTATTTTTTTAATTCATTGATCTTTATTTCTCCTATTATATCTTATATTTAAATTTCTTCTAAAATCTGAAAAAAAATTTTTTTTTCATTTTTTTTTCTCATTTTTTTATTATATATATATATATATATATATATATATATATATATTATAATATTATCCCTTGTATTCATTTTTCCAAATTGCCCCCCCTCCTTCTATTCCCTCCCCCCGACGACAGGCAATACCATACATTTTACATGTGTTACAATATAGTCTAGGTAAAATACATGTGTGTGAATATCATTTTCTTGTTGCACAATAAACATTAGAATCCGAAGGTACATGCAACCTGGGCAGACAGATATTAGTGCTAACAATTTACATTCCCCTCCCAGTGTTTCTTCTCTGGGTGTAGCTACCTCTGTCCATCATTGATCAACTGGAAGTGAGTTGGATCTTCTTTATGTTGAAGATTTCCACTTCCATCAGAATACATCCTCATACAGTATTGTTGTTGAAGTGTACAGTGATCTTCTGGTTCTGCTCATTTCACTCAGCATCAGTTGATTTAAGTCTCTCCAGGCCTCCCTATATTCCTCCTGCTGGTCATTTCTTACCGAGCAATAATATTCCATAACCTTCATATACCACAATATACCCAACCATTCTCCAACTGATGGACATCCATCCATCTTCCAGTTTCTAGCTACAACAAAAAGAGCTGCCACAAACATTTTGGCACATATATGTTTCTTTCCGCTCTTAAGTATTTCTTTGCGATATAATCCCAGTAGTAGCGCTGCTGGGTCAAAGGGTATGCACAGTTTGATAACTTTTTGGGCATAATTCCAGATTGCTCTCCAGAATGGCTGGATTCTTTCACAACTCCACCAGCAATGTATTAGTTTCCCAATTTCCCCACATCCCCTCCAACATTTATCATTATTTGTTCCTGTCATCTTAGCCAATCTGACAGGTGTGTAGTGGTATCTCAGAGTGGTCTTAATTTGCATTTCTCTGATCAGTAGTGATTTGGAACACTCTTTCATGTGAGTGGATATAGTTTCAATTTCTTCCTCTGAGAATTGTCTGTTCATATCCTTTGACCATTTATCAATTGGAGAATGGTTCGGTTTCTTATAAATAAGGGTCAGTTCTCTATATATTTTGGAAATGAGACCTTTGTCAGAACCTTTGTTTTTAAAAATATTTTCCCAATTTGTTACTTCCCTTCTAATCTTGTTTGCATTAGTATTATTTGTACAGAAACTTTTTAGTTTGATGTAATCAAAATCTTCTATTTTGTGATCAATAATGATCTCTAGTTCTCCTCTGGTCATAAATTCCTTCCTCCTCCACAAGTCTGAGAGGTAGATTATCCTCTGTTCCTCTAATCTATTTATTATCTCCCTCTTTATGCCTAAATCATGGACCCATTTTGATCTTATCTTGGTATATGGTGTTAAGTGTGGATCCATATCTAATTTCTGCCATACTAATTTCCAGTTTTCCCAACAGTTTTTTCCAAATAATGAATTTTTATCCCTAATGTTGGAATCTTTGGGTTTGTCAAAGATTAGATTGCTATAGATGTACCCTTTTTTGTCCTTTGTATCTAATCTGTTCCACTGATCTACCGGTCTATTTCTTAGCCAATACCAAATGGTTTTGGTGACTGCTGCTATATAATATAGCTTTAGATCAGGTACACTTAGACCACCTTCCTCTGAGTTTTTTTTCATTAGTTCCCTTGCAATTCTTGACCTTTTATTCTTCCATATGAATTTTGTTGTTATTTTTTCTAGGTCATTAAAATAGTTTCTTTGGAGTCTGATTGGTATAGCACTAAATAAATAGATTAGTTTGGGGAGTATTGTCATCTTTATTATATTCGCTCGGCCTATCCAAGAGCACTGAATGTCTTTCCAATTATTTAAATCTGATTTTATTTTTGTGGCAAGTGTTTTGTAATTTTTCTCATATAATTCCTGACTTTTCTTTGGTAGATGGATTCCCAAATATTTTATACTCTCAACATTTGTTTGGAATGGAATTTCTCTTTGTATCTCTTGCTGTTGCATTTTGTTAGTGATATATAAAAATGCCGAGGATTTATGTGGATTTATTTTGTATCCTGCCACTTTGCTGAAATTTTGAATTATTTCTAGTAGCTTTTTAGCAGAGTCTTTGGGGTTCTCTAAATATACCATCATGTCATCTGCAAAAAGTGATAGTTTAATTTCCTCATTTCCTACTCTAATTCCTTGAATCTCTTTCTCGGCTCTTATTGCCAAGGCTAGCGTTTCTAGTACTATATTGAATAGTAATGGTGATAGTGGGCAACCTTGTTTCACTCCTGATCTTACTGGGAAAGGTTGCAGTTTATCTATTGCATATTATGCTTACTGACGGTCTTAAATATATACTCATGATTATTCTAAGGAATAATCCATTTATTCCTATACTCTCAAGAGTTTTTAGTAGGAATGGATGTTGGATTTTGTCAAATGCTTTTTCTGCATCTATTGAGATGATCATATGGTTCTTATTAATTTGATTATTAATATGGTCAATTATATTAATAGTTTTCCTAATATTAAACCAGCCCTGCATTCCTGGAATAAATCCTACTTGATCATAGTGTATTATCTTGGAGATGATTTTCTGAAGTCTTTTTGCTAATATCTTATTTAAGATTTTAGCATCAATATTCATTAAGGAGATTGGTCTATAATTTTCTTTCTCAGTTTTCGATCTACCAGGTTTAGGTATCAGTACCATGTCTGTGTCATAAAAGGAGTTTGGTAGGACTCCTTCATCCCCTATTTTTTCAAATAATTTATATAACATTGGGGCTAATTGTTCTTTAAATGTTTGGTAGAATTCACATGTGAATCCATCTGGCCCTGGGGATTTTTTCCTGGGGAGTTGATTAATAGCTTGTTCTATTTCTTTTTCTGAAATGGGACTATTTAAGCAATTTATCTCCTCCTCTGTTAATCTAGGGAGCCTATATTTTTGGAGGAAGTCATCCATTTCACTTAAGTTATCAAATTTATTGGCATAAAGTTGGGCAAAGTAACTCCTTATTATTTCTCTAATTTCCTCTTCATTGGTGGAAAGATCCCCCTTTTCATTTGTAAGACTATCAATTTGATTTTCCTCTTTCTTTTTTTTGATCAAATTTACCAAAGGTTTATCTATTTTATTGGCTTTTTCATAAAACCAACTCTTGGTTTTATTTATTAATTCAATAGTTTTTTTACTTTCAATTTTATTGATTTCTCCTTTTAATTTTTGTATTTCGAGTTTAATTTTTGGTTGGGGGTTTATAATTTGGTCTTTTTCTAGCCTTTTAAGTTGTAAGCCCAATTCGTTAATCTTCTCTTTCTCAATTTTCTTCAAATAAGCCTCTAAAGATATAAAATTTCCCCTTATTACTGCTTTAGCTGCATCCCAAAGATTTTGATATGATGTCTCATCATTATCATTATCTTGGGTGAAATTGTTAATTGTTTCTATAATTTGCTCTTTCACCCAGTCATTCTTTAAGATGAGATAAGTCAGTTTCCAATTACTTTTTGGTCTATTTACCCCTAACTTTTTACTGAATGTAGCTTTTATTGCATTGTGATCTGAGAAGAAGGCATTTATTATTTCTGCCTTCCTACATTTAATTTTGAGATCTTTATGTCCTAATATATGGTCAATTTTTGTATAGGATCCATGAACTGCTGAGAAGAAAGTATATTCCTTCCTATTGCCATTCAGTTTTCTCCAAAGGTCTATCATACCTAGTTTTTCTAATGTTCTATTTACTTTTTTAATTTCTTTCTTGTTTGTTTTGTGGTATGATTTGTCTAAATCTGAGAGTGCAAGGTTGAGATCTCCCACTATTATAGTTTTACTGTCTATTTCTTCTTGCAGTTCTCTTAACTTTTCCTTTAGAAAGTTAGATGCTATACCACTTGGTGCATATATGTTTAGTATTGATATGGCTTCATTATTTATGCTACCTTTCACCAGGATATAGTTTCCTTCCTTATCTTTTTTAACAAGATCTACTTCTGCTTTTGCTTGATCTGAGATAAGGATAGCTACCCCTGCTTTTTTGGCTTTACCTGAAGCATAATAGGCTCTGTTCCAACCTTTTACCTTTACTCTGTATGTATCTCCCTGCTTTAAGTGTGTTTCCTGTAGGCAACATATTGTAGGGTTCTGCTTTTTGATCCAATCTACTATCCGTCTCCGTTTGATGGGATCGTTCATCCCATTTACATTTACAGTTAAAATTTCTAATTCTGTATTTCCTGCCATCGTATTATCCACAGATTATGCTTTTTTCCCTTGACCTCCCTGATCCCCCTCCCCGATATTTAATTTACAGACCCCCCTTGTGACGCACAACCCTCCCTTTTTTTTTTTTTTTTTTTTTTTTTTTTTTTAGGATCCCTCCCCCCTCCCTCCAAGTCCCTTCACTTATTCTCCTTTTCCTTTTCCCTTTTCCTCTCCCCCCTTTTAATGAGGTGAGAGAAAATTCTCTGAAAAACAAATATGTTAATTATTTACTCTTTGAGCCTCTTCTGATGAGAGTAAGATTCACACAATGATTCTCCCCCTCACTAAGTTCCCTCAGATATGGTGTATTTTCTATGTCTCTTCCTGGGATGTAGTTTCCCTCTTTTTATCACTCCTTCCCCTTTTTCTGAACCGACCTCCTTCCCTTTACTACACCCCCCTTTTTTTCTTTTATATCAGTAAAATCAAATTATCCTTGAGTATTTTTTATATACCCACAACAGAGTTACAGTTCTCAAGGGTTCTGTGTACCTTTTTCTGTTTCTCTTCAGTCTTGTGGATGTAGATCAAATTTTTTGTTTAAGTCTGGTTTTTTTCTTAGAAACATATAGAATTCCTCTGTTTCATTGAATGACCATCTTCTTCCATGGAAAAAGATGCTAAACTTAGCTGGGTAGTTCATTCTTGGTTGCAGTCCTTGATCTTTTGCCTTACGGAATATCAGGTTCCAGGCCCTTCTATCTTTTAATGTGGAGGCAGCCAGATCTTGGGTGACCCTTATTGTGGCACCTTGGTATTTAAATTGTTTTTTTCTAGCTGCTTGCAGGATTTTCTCCTTTGTGTGGTAATTCTGCAGCTTAGCCACAGTATTCCGTGGTGTTCTTGTTTTAGGGTCTATTTCAGAAGGAGTTCGATGAATTCTTTCCACATCTACTTTCCCTTCTGTTTCTATTATCTCTGGACAGTTCTCTTTGATAATTTCCTGTAAAATAGAATCTAGGCTCTTTTTTTGGTCATAGTTTTCTGGAAGTCCAATAATCCGCAGATTATCTCTCCTAGATCTATTTTACAGGTCTATAGATTTTCCCAGTAAGTATTTGACGTTGTTCTCCAGCTTCTTATTTTTTTTTGTTTTGTTTGACTGATTCTTGGGTTCTCTGTGAATCATTCATTTCTATTTGTTCCATCCTGACTTTTAAGGAGTTATTTTCTTCTTTCACAGTTTTTAGTTCTTTTTGTAAATGCCCAATTTCGTTTTTAAATGAATTATTTTGCTCTATTGAATTTTTTTCCATTTCCCTAATTTTTTTTTTGAGAATTATTTTCTTTTTCCAATTCAGAAATTCTATTTTCTTGAGACTTTTTTATCTTTTCCAATTCAGAAATCCTACTTTCCTGTGTTTTTTTAACCTTTTCTAATTCACTAATTTTGTTTCCCTGCATCTCCTGTGAATTCTTTATTTTTTCCAACTCCAATTTCAGGACGTTGTTATTCTCTATCATAACTTCCCTTTCTTTTCCCCATTTTTCTTCGATCCCCCTCAATTTTTTAAGAGCTTCTTCTAGGAGAGAGTTATGTGATGGGGGGCAGGAATCGTTCCCCTTTAGGTTGTTATCTGCTGATTCTCTGTTGTCAACTTCCTCGGGGTTGGATACCCGCTCTTTCTCTGTATCGAAGGAATCTATGGTTTTTCTAGCTTTTTTGCTCATATTTAAAAAAATGTTTTGGGGTCTGTCCCTGGGGTAGGAAATTATTTACTTCTTTACCAGCTTCCTCCCAGACTGGATGGATGCAGCGGCCCCTGCGCCTGAGCTAAGAGAGAGCTCTGGGAGAGAGTTCCCCACCCCCTCCCTGGAAGTGCCTCAGAGGTGATTAGCACTACTGTGCTTCGAGGGCGTAGAATAGTAAAGACAGCACAAAGCCCAGCCTATGTGTCCGGGTGGGGAGTGGATGTCTGCAGCAGGTGACGTGAGAAGCCCCTGTGCTCAAACTGGAAGTGTCTGCCAGAAACCGTGGTCCCTAGTTCAAAGGTTCCGCTTCTCTGGGACTTCCTGGAGCTGAGTTCCACTCCCTCCAGCTAAGCTAGGCAGTGTATGTTGCCTTGGGCCGTATCCACCCACTTGTCAATCTCTTAACTATTCTCAGGTGGTAGCTGAGGCCACACCCCCTGGTGCCGAGTCTGCTGAGTCACCCCCAGGATCGGGGAAAATCTAATTTGAGTTTTAAAATATTTTGGCTTTCTCTTCTGAACTGCTAAATAATTAGCAGAGAAGAGCTAACAGCCTGTGCCAGATTCCTTTACCTCAGTGGCTTCTCTGATCCCAGAGCCCTTCCCAACGCAATGGGCGCAGTGTGCCCCTACCCCACCATCTGTGCTGGTCTTTCTTATTCCTCCCCTGAGAACTGACCTTTCCTGTTGAAACTCCAGATTCTCTTCAGCTGGTAAGTCGTGCTTCCAGTCCTTGTGGTATCTATCAGTCCTGAGCTAATTCTGAGACTTAATTTATCTAATTGGTTGTGAGGGAGTGAGGACATTCACTGAGTCGTGTGTTTCTTCTCCACCATCTTCAAATCTGAAAAAATTTTAAGCTTATTTATTCTAAACTAATCTATCAGAAAAATAACTTACCATTCCCAAATTTGCTCCAAATCAATCATTACAATTGA
Organism: Sminthopsis crassicaudata; assembly: GCF_048593235.1. Lineage (NCBI taxonomy): Eukaryota > Metazoa > Chordata > Mammalia > Dasyuromorphia > Dasyuridae > Sminthopsis > Sminthopsis crassicaudata. Next base: position 76,892,031 of record NC_133621.1, on the reverse strand, counting down.
ACATGAATTAAAATGCTGCATGCCGTAATCTTTTTTTTAAGTGATTTATCTGATAAATTAAAATATTTATTCCCTTCCCCCATGTGCCACCACAGTACTAACTTAATTTCTAATACAATTGGCCAAAAAAAACTTCTGGATGAGAGACTTTACTCTGAATTAAGCTTCCTCTCAGAATCACGGTGCCACTCTTTCCCCTTGTGTTTATAATTTTTAGATTTTAGAAAAGAGGAGTAGTTTAAGTAATATATTTTCCAAATACAGTATTAGTCAATGAATCCTAACTTTTCATTCTTTGGTTGCTGTTTAATAATTTCAGTAATGCTTTATTCTTTTTGACTCCGTTTGGATTTTCTTGGCAGAAATTCTAGAGGGGGTTGTCATTTCCTTCTTTAGCTCATTTTTATACATGAAGAAACTGAAGTAAACATGGTTAAGTGATTTGTCTAGCATATAGCAAATATATACTCTCACATAATGAGTCAGTGTCTGAAAAGAGATTTGAACTCAGGGAGCTAAGTCTTTTTTTTCTTATACCAAACCTAGCTCTCTATATACTGTGTACCTACTGCTCCAATCCAAACAACTTTCATTCTAGAGTTGGGCAAACAAAAAAGAGAGTGATAGGAGAGAAAGTGAAGGGACCTATTTTAGCCATTCTTTTTTAAGGTGTTTAGCTATCATGAACTTAAGAGATAGAGAATTATAGTGAGCAGAGATGGAAAGATCTAGTAATTTTTTTCCAAGATGTAGCTGATATGGAGATGCATGTAGGTAGTTGTAGATGAATCAGTAAACAGGGGTGACCAAAATATGGAGATTTCTGAGCGGTATAATGCATTGGTTGACATGGGATAAGGGGGACTACCTAAACAAGTTATCTAAGTTAGCCATGGATAAGGAATCAGATAGCTCCATGCAAAAGAGGAGTAAAAGAGGAGAAAATGACAGAACACATCTAAATAATAAAACATAAGGAATAGGATAGAAGAAGGAGTTCATGGAAAATACTTATCTTTTTCCTGTAAAATATATGGGAAAGTCTGAGAAGGGATAAAAACTTTGGGGAAAGTTCACATCAAGATTGTGACAATGAGTTGATAAAGTGAGGTATAATCTGCTAGCTTAACAATGGTAATAGCCTAGTTGAGATTGTGTAACACATTTATAATAGATCCAGTTATGATTGTTTGATTTTTCTCCATCATTGTTCAGCAGCACAAATATAGGCATGAAAGCAGTGAATGGTGGGAATGATCCAAGACTGAAACTTGGTGTTCTTAATTGTTGCTATTAGGAAGTATAGAGATTCACTGGAGGACTCAAGGGAACCTGTCCCAAATTTAAATGATTTATACATTTGCCTCTTGAAAACCCTAACTCCCTCCATGATTAAGTACAATTGTTATTTCTATAAGAAGATTTTCTTAATCCTTGTAAATGTGAGGGTTCAAGCAACTAGAAAAAATACAGTACAACCAGATTATGAAGAGCCTTGAATGTCAGGGAAAGAAACTTAAATTTTACTTAGTATACAACAGGAAACCAGGGGATATTTTTGGCCACTAGAATAACATGATTGTAAAAAAATTTACTATATTTTTCTCCCATAGTCTAGTGAATTTAATTATTACAACGAGTCTTGAAATACCTCCACATTATAATTTTGAACATGAATTCTAAAATATAGGGGTTAAGGTTTAATTGCATGATAGTGACTTTATATATACTCACCCAAGAACTTCCTGGAAGTGTTATTTCTTCCATTCATTTCCAAACAGCTCATTTTGTTGTCATTTGATATTTTTCTCAAAAAAAAAAAAAAAAAAAGTGGAATATAGGGCAAGCCAGTTAGTTGACAAGTGGTTTGGTATTATTTAATCAACATTTTACTGTAAATTGAATCTCAGTGGTCTCCAAAATGTCTTTTATCTCCAATGAGATTTGGACATGATTATAACAAATAAACCAAGGTGTAAATGGGCTGACTTTTGAAACTATAATGAATAAATGACTGGATTTGAGACCATGCTATTCTTTTCAATTAAATCTCTGTACAATCATGTCAGACTTTGATAGCTGAACTTGTGCTGAATTTATTTTATTGAATGAAAACTAATTTCACTACTAATTTGTAGTTAGGGTGATTGTGTTGGCTCAAAATTCACTTAAAGATCTATAAAGCAGTCATAAAAATTATGCCATAGGAGTAAGAATGGATTTGACAGAGATGGTTTTGTGCTTTCATTTTTTTCCTTACTTTTTAGAGACATGAAAGTAGCAGCTGTGCTCACTGAATGCATTGTTGGCAAAAGCATATTTACTATGTTGCTTGCAAGGTTTCCCTTGTTTAAAAGCAGTATTACATTCAGTATTTAGAATGGAGAAGGAGTTTGTCAGTATTGTTTGTCTCTCTACTGGCACAGATTATAACCTTTCTGTTGAATTCAGTATAGGAATTCTTAACTTTGGTTTATTATTGAAAACATTTATATTTATGTCAGTTTATTTAAAAATAATCTGTTTCCTTTAAATTCACCTATATTTCATTTTAAACATTTAAAAATTGTTTTAAGAATGGGTCAAACAGGTTTCACTAATACTTTTGCTATTCTCATTTAAATTTGTTGATGAAGGGGAATTGTTCTTTTTGACCAAGTGCTTCCACTCCAAATCTGCCTCTTCTACCTCTCTAGTCCAATCACCTTTTTCTTTTTCTTTCTTTTTTTTTTTTTTTTTTAATTTTTATTTATTCATTTATTTATTTATTTATTTATTTATTTATTTTTTCAGGCTGGAGTTAGGTGACTTGCCCAGGGTTACACAGCTAGGAAGTGTTAAGTGTCTGAGATCACATTTGAACTTGGGTCCTCCTGAATTCAGGGCTGGTGCTCTATCCACTGCGCCACCTAGCTGTCCCTAATTTTGCTATTCTCAGGAATGCAATTATCTAAGACAATTCTAAAAGACTCATGATGAAAAATGCTACATATTTGAAAAATGCTAGTTCCAGAGAATGAATTGCTGATGTCTGAATGAAGATTGAAGCATATGTTTTTTAGCTTTAGTTTTTTTGATCAGATTTGCTTTTATACCATTACCAATATGGAATTTTGTTTTGTATGATTGTGCATGTATATATATATATATATATATATATATATATATATATATATAATTTATATCAAATTGCTTGCTTTCCCAATGAGGTGAGATAGTACAGAGGAAGAGAAATGTGAACAACAAATTACAAAATTAAATGGGCTTTATCAGATTGACATATACCTATAACACAAACAAACACACACACACACAATTTTAAGACAACAGACTTTAGAAATTGCCTTATGAGCCACAATAATACATTACTCAATGACCAGTACTCTCCTTATGTGGTTCTTTCACTGTAGCTGATCTGGTCTTTAGGCATCCATTTGGTAATTTTAGGAAGTGGCAGAATTCTAGCTCCAATTGTATAACTTCTAAGAAACTTAAAGAATTTTCTTTCTACCATAATAAATCATAAGAATCAGCCTTTGTTGGAACTTAATACTACAAGTTGCAAAATCAGACTCCAGCTATGAGCAAGTCAATGTAGCAAAAACTGTTATAATGAGGTGGCAAAAGTTGTTCCAACTGACTAAAGAATAAGGACAGTTAAATAATGTTAAATAGGTTGTGATCTTGTACAAGCCAACTCTTTATGCTTCAATTTTACTATTCTGAAAATAAATAGGCATGACCTTGACTCTTGTTCTCATCTCATCTCTCTCAGAAGCCTTCTGCCACTATCTCTTCCATAATTTCCATCTCTCATGAAGGACCATTTTCCTTGTCAAGTCCAACACAAATGCATAAATGACTCTTTTCCCTTCTATCTTTCCCAATAGTTCTTTCTATTATGGGTCAGAACTCTGAACTTGAAAGAAAGGATTCTTACTAGGTACTAAGTCAGTGGAATTGATAGAGACAATAGTTGTCTAATTTAGCATGATTCAGTATGATAGATTTAATCCTGCAAGGAGATGTTATGGGCCAGAACTTGAAAGAAGGCACTAAGTGGAATTGAGGAGACAGTGGTTAAATCTAGTTTAGCATTGATTTAATCCTACAACAAATAATGGTTTCCTAGTGATAATAATGATTGGTTTTCACTCAGTGTACAACATTTAAGCAAGAAGCTCTCAGGGCAAAGAGACAAGTGCACTAGAAGCTCTTAAGGGCTGAGACAGATTCATTCCATCTGCTGAAGAACAAACCTTTGGAAGTCATGGAGATTTAGAAGCCAGAGAAGGCAGGCAGGAGCTCAAGTTTTTGGAGCCAACAAGAGAGATAGACCTCTAAGAAAGACTTTGAAAGAGACAATAAAGGATTTGGACTTCCAACTCCTGGCTACTCTTGTGGTGATACTTGAACTGAAAATAAGGCTGCTCCCAGAGAACCCAAAAAAACTTCAACAGAGAACAATACATTTTAGAGAGAATATTACATTTTGGTGCCCAAAATGGGACCAAAAATCTTCATCTGTGACCCAGAAATTAGGGTGAGGACAAAAATAGACAAGGAAATTTTTTTAAAGGCTAAAGTAGTGCTTCAGCTAAAATGGTACGGATGTTTAGAAAACAGCCTTTTTTTCTAAATCAAGGAAAATGTGTAGAGAGCATTGTGAGACTTATGAAAAGCCAAGGTTTGATTGTAACTTGGGAGCAGATCATTGAACTTTTAAAAACTGTACAGTACACATCTCCTTGACTCTGTAAGGAAAAAATACTTGGATCTAGAGGAGTAGAAATTAATAGGAAAGCAACTATGTCAATACTATAATGATTAGGGACCTGACTCAATTTCCAAAGAAAGACTTTATATATATATATATATATATATATATATATATATATATATATATATATATATATATATATATATATATATATATATATATATATAATTTAATACAACTGGCTTTAAAAAATTATATAAGTACTAGAATAAGGAAAAAGAAAAAAGGATCCAGACAAACTAGGTGAAAAGGATGAAGAATCAGGTAATAATGGAGTTAAGTACAATGCTGGGTGTGGTACTTCACAGAAGAAGTTATTAGGGCATTCCCCATCTCATGACTCTCCCCCCTCAATTAATCCTTCATGGGTAGAGGGCGAAGGAGGAGGGGGAAAGGCAGTAACACCATCAGCACCACCTATGAAGCATCCTATGACAAGATTCAAAAGGCACTAGTTAAGACTAAGAAAGAAGGACAGGATATATTTGATTTAAAAATAAATGCATACCCTGTGATTGAAGAGCTTGACTCTTCAGATCAACAATGGAGAAAATACACTCTTTTTGATTTGGAAAAAAAATAAGGATTTGAAAAACAGTTGCACTCTTTATGGGGATACGTTATCTTATGCTAAGATGTTACTAGAGAATTTGGCTTATGAAATCTTAACCCCTAGTGATTGGCAATCCATAGTAAGGACATGTTTAGAACCTGGACAAAACTTGTTGTGGCTTTTGGAGTATCATGAAGTATGTAGGATTCAAGCCCAATGCAATAAGCAAACCGGAGTTAACATACAAATCACTTTTGACCAACTAGCAGGTGAAGGTCAGCATGCAGAGAATCCAGCACAAATTAATTACCCCATAGTGGTGTATGAGCAAATTGCTGCTGCTGCAATCAAAGCTTGGTGCTTCCTCCCATGAAAAGATGAAGGGGAAGCCTTCACAAAAATAGAGCAAGGGCCCAATGAACCTTTTGCTGATTTTGTGAGATGCTTGCAAACAGCTGTAATACAAACTATCAGTGAAAATGCAACTACAGAAATAATGATCAGACAACAGGCTAAGGAAAATACCAATGAGGTTTGCAAAAGAATTATATGGGGACTACACAAAGATGCTCCTTTAGAGATCATAAGATGCTGTGCCACAGTGGGCACAAATGATTATTATACCCAGACTATGATGAACATGGGAAGACAGGCTCCCTCCTGGCAACGGACTTCTAGAGAAACTCGCCAATGCTTTCAGTGTGGAAAATTGAACATCTGAGAGCTCAATGTGGATATAGAGATAGGGTGAAAGGACGGGTTAGAGAAGATCTAAAACCCTATGTCCAAAAAGCAACTGGGGTTTCCACTGGACCTCAGAATATAGATTGACCCAGGGAAATGAGAGACAGGGCCCAGATCCAAGATATCAATCAAAAGACAAGTGGGGTATGATGGAAGCCCAGGTAACACCGAGAGAGTCTTTCAAAGTCCAGGACTCTGATGTGATAAATGAGCAAAAAAGCAGTCAGATGGAAAAAAGGGATTACATGATCTATCAACCAAAAAGTAATCAGATAGCAGAAAGAGATTACAATTGGAGAGAATTTCAGCTTTTTTTTTTTTTTTTAACCCAAAAGAAGGGCAGTGTCCAGTTTGAGCAGCTTCAATGTAATTGCCAGGTAATGAGGAGAGACCTAGAAAGTGGTAAAATAGAAAAGACTAAATAGGTTAATTGCTTGGGAGAAAGGGTTTTGCTTGTATCTTTACAGATGGAGAAGGGATGTGTGCCAATGAGCACATGGAAAGAGACAGAAAAAGAGAAAAACCTCTAAACAAAGGAGAAGACCTAAAAAAATAAAATAAATAAATCTGACATTAAAAGAGCATGACTGATAATAAGACTGTTAAAGAACTTTAAAACCAGCAGGAATCATTGGATTGCCTGAGATGAAAAATTGTTCATAGGACTGATACAGGACTTCAAAACCTGCAGGAATTATTTTTGGATTATTTCTAGGACTTATGGATATGTATAATTCCTCATGTTGATTCATGTTATTTGTTATATCAGTACTAGCCTGTGTTATTATGTGCTTATGTAATTTATGAAATTATGTGTAATACCTTCCATATTGATGGATTTATGTATACCTGTTGTAAGAGTGAGACCCTTCAGAAACCCGCTAATCTGATTTGATTTCCCATTTCCTTTGGTGTTTCCATCTCTCTTCTTGAGATGTCAGGGAGGGCGTGATCACCTCCTTTTATGGTGCTGTTTTGAGCAGTCAGGGAAGGCATGATCACCTCATTTTTGGGGGTTCTCACCTCCTTGAGGAGTCAGGAGGTCATAAACACCTATGTTCTAAAACAAAAGAAAGCTGGAGCTTTCCATGACTCTTAGATGGAAGAGTGACTCTTCATTATCTTCTGTTTCTCCTTGCCTACAAATATAGTTGGGTCCTAATTAATATTAAAAAAAAAAAAAAAAAAAAAAAAAAAAAAAAAAGGAAAAGCAATGCAAAACAAAATACTATTCACTAGGTCAATCCATCCCTGCTGGCTATCAACCCATATCGCTCTTCTCAATTATGATTAACTCCTTGAGAAACTGTCTTCAATTGATCCCTACATTTTTCTTCTTAGTTTAATAAATTTACATATGGCTTTTAGTCTCCCCATTCAATGGGGATTGCCCTCTCCAAAGTTACAAATGATCTTTAAATTTTGAAATTTAAAGGGCCTTTCATAGTCTTTATCTTTCTGGAATTTTCTGCAACTTTTGTCACTGTGCTGCTCTACTGTCCTTAATACTCTTTATCATTAGTTTTTCATAATACTGATCTATCCTGAGTGTCTTGGTACTTGTTTGATTTCTGTCTCTCAGTCAGTCACCTTTGATCAACCTTTGGGGAAGTTATACCTTAATTTTGGGTATCCCAGAGATTTTGGCACTAGGCTCTGAGGTACCACTACACACCTCTTGGACTGGCTAAGATGACAGGAAAAGACAATGACAAATGTTGGAAAGGATGTGGAGAAACTGAAACATTAATAGATTATTGATGGGCTTGTGAAGTAATCTAACCATTATGGAGAGCGATTTGGAACTACACCCAAAGAGCTATCACAATGTGCATACCCTTTGATCCAGCAGTGTTTCTACTGGTCTTTTATCCCAAAGAGGTCTTAAAGAAGGGAAAGGGACGCACATATGCAAAAATGTTTGTGGCAACCCTTTTTGTAGTGTCAAGAAACTGGAAACTTAATGGATGCCCATTAGTTGGAGAATGACTGAATATGTTATGGTATATAAATGTTATGGAATATTATTCTACAAGAAGTGATCAGCAGAATGATTTCAGAGAAGCCTGGACAGACGTACATGAACTGTTGCTAAATGAAGTGAGTAGAACCAGGAAAACATTGTACATAAAAACAACAAGATTATACAATGATCAATTCATATGGATGTGGCTCTTTTCAACAATGAGATGATTCAGACTAATAATTTGGTGATGAAGAGAGCCATCTACACCCAGAGAGAGGACCAGGGGAACTGATTATAGATCACAACATAGCATTTTTACTATTTTGTTGTTGTTTGCTTGCATTTAATTTTCTTTCTTATTTTTTCTTTTTGATTTGATTTTTCTTGTGCATCAAGATAATTGTATAAATATGTATGCATGTATTAGATTTAACATATATTTTACCGTGTTTAATGTATATTGTTAAGTGGAAGTGGTGAGAGAAAGCGGGAAATTGGCACAGAAGGTTTTGCAAGGGTTAATGTTAAAAATTATTATGAATATATTTTGAAATTAAAAAAAAACTTAAATAAAAAAAGATAAAAACAATTTTTAAAAAGACTCAGTTAAAATTGAATATTCTCTAAGAATTTTTTTCCCAAAACCTCTTAATGTTGGTCCCTTTCCTCTGTTTAATATCTCCAATTAATACTGAAAATAATTTGTTTATACATATTTTTCCATGTTGCCTTGTTCATTAAAATATTAGCCACTTGAAAGCAAGACTTTTTTTTTGCTGCTTTTCTTTGTATCAAAAAGATCAGTCATTTAGCACAATAACTGGCACATAAACTGGTACATTTAGTAAATGTATCCTAACTTACTAAATAGAGCAAGAAAGAAATTAATGGATGATTAGTAAGGAAGGGATTAGATATTGTTTAAAGCACTTGAGAATAAAAGACTAAGAAATCTATAAGTTTGTAAGTTGTTGTTTTTTGTTCCTTGCTACTTGTTATATTAAACCACCATGTGTTTTCCTTTAGTGATTAGAAACTGAACACTAATCATTTATAAAAATCTGTGGTACTAACTGTTTGGTAGTTCTCCACTCCAAAAAGATAGTGATTTATTCATTCCAATAATTTTCTGAGATATTTGACTTGAGATTCTTTGTTTCCATAATTTTACCATGAAGTGTCTATATGCAAAAAACTTTCTTTTCTTTCTTATAAAATACTGAGAGTATCAATGGACCTTGCTGGATCTCCACCTCTGTTATGATCTTGTGATCACACCACATGTTCTTTCTCAAATATATTTTACTGATGGCATATCTTACTGTGTTCTTTTTCAGCATTCTTTATTATATGATTTCACTCACTGCTCATTAGTGATTAGGACTTTAATGTTTTGAGGAAGCCCATTAGCTTAAATGTAAGTGCACACATTCTAAAACAACAACTAATGGTATATTTTTTATTAATTTGCCTCTGAAGTTCCCTTAATACCCTTTCCCTTCTCTCTTTTTTAACCTACCTTCTTCCTTGTCATAAGATAGTCCTTTTGCGTCTCATCAACTGATTTTCTTTACCTCAAGGCAGTGTCTATTACAATCTATTTGTTCTTCCTCAAGGCTCATATTCATTCTCTTGCTACTCAAATGAGTTCCTTAACTGAAAAACAAACAAATAAACTGGAGACTTTCTCAGAAAGTTTTCTCTTTTCCCTCCTCAATTTAATATAGCCTATTATTCTCTAGACATGTGAACCCAATCAGAGCATTGAACCTGTGATTAGTATTTGAGTTAATGAGTAGAAAGTGAGGACAGATTCAATCAGTCAATACATTTATTAAGTGTTTACTATCTATAAGTCATTGTGCTAAGTGACAGGATACAAAAGGCCAAAACTTTGTCTATGACTTCAAGAGGCCTGCATTGTAATGGACAAAATGATTTATTAATAAGTAGATAATTATAAAACACACACTAAATTGTGTAAATTATTCTCAGAGGTGAAAGTACTAATAACTAGGATGAGAATAGGTCTTAGAGGAACTGAATTAGGTAGGATTTGAGTTGAATGAATCTTGAAAAATCTAGAGACTGTAAGACATACAGAAGAGGAAGAAATGAAATTCTGGTATGTATAATAACCAGGTTAAAAGCATGGAACTTGAAGATGGAATGTCTGGGATATGTCAGGAATGGCAAGGAGCCTTGTATTAACTAGACCAAAAAGTGAAAGTGGGGACATCTTGACTTTTGAGAAGGTCTAGTTTGACTAATGGAAAGCCTGATAACTTCCTGCCATGTGGATTATGTGATTTCCTTCCTTACTGTCTGTCTTTAAAGTTGTTGAGGTGGAGCTCATTGGCTTTTATGCCATTATTTCCCCTGCATTTTTATATGACTAATCTATAATGTGCCCAGAATGAATGTCATAGACAAAACTAGTAAGAGGGGAGTGATTTATTTTTCCATTTAATTCTTTTTTATTTTAGAAATGGATCTAGGATATATACATACATATATATATATATGTATATATATATATATATATATATATATTTTTTTTTTTTCTGTTCTATGGTTTTTTTGTCATTCTGTTTCAGCTGCCAAGAGGTAGTCACCATAGGACAGGGAGTTCAAGCCATGGAAATCTTGGCACCAGATTACAAATTGGGTAGTATTATAAGCCAAGAAGATTTTCATGGAAGCCTTGAGTGTCTGGAACTCAAGCTGGAGGGGGATTCTGCTCTATTGAAACTGAACTAAAAACTATGAACTAATTTTCTTCCCCTCCTCAGAGACTGAGGTGATGAGGTAAGGGAAGGAAAAAATATGCCTCCCATGTCTCAAGATGATAATGTTTGGCATTTGTGATATTTTGAAGTAGATATTTTCCTTTGTAAAAACTCTACTATTTTATATTATAAAATATTGTATTTTATTTATGATATTTTATATATATATATATATATATTATAAAATATTATATTTTATTTATGATATTATGTTTTATAACTAGAAAGATAGGGAAAAAAACCCTAGGTTCTAAAAAGAGGTCAGTGAAAAATCAGGGATTTAATTTTGGTTCTGAACATAAGAATCAACTAGTATAGTATACTGAGTAGGAAAATTATATGGTCAGACCTACAATTTTGTTAAACCAAACACAGTTTAGTGAAGGATGCATTGTCATAAAGGAATCCAAGTAAGCAAGTTGAAGGAATAGTCTAGTTGAGAAGTGATAAAAACATATAAAAGTTTGTGTCTGTATGAATGCAAAGGGCATAGATGAAAGATTTTGTGAAGATAGAAATGACATTTGTAAACAGGATATGTGGAATAAATGTTAGGGATGTTTCTTTTGTGAATTTGACTTCTATGGATTAACAAATCTTAAAAAAAATTAAAAAAAAGGTGTTTTGGTTAGAAAAAGGAAAAGGTTTGGAACATGCAAAATAATATAAAAGATCATCTCCATTAGATATAAAGAGGAGAGAGGGTGTCACTTTAGCTTGGTAACCAGACCAGCATTAGAACCATGTGTACCAATATAGAAATGGATAAAATGTACAAGGTAACAGAGTAACAAAAACAAGATTTGTCTGCCATACAATTGTATCAAAGATTATGTAGCAGTACAATGTAACAGTAAATTTGTTTTCCAAGATCATGGCAAATTGTTAAGGACTATGATTATACAGATGAGTTTCACTTTGCACAATAGATTTGTATGTTTAGCCAGTTCTGTGTTAGGGAAATTTAAAAGAGAAATTCAATTTGATATATGCTATGGGAATTTACTAACTAATACCTTTCAATAAAGTAAACAATCACCTCCTAATTTATCCATTTAGTAACTTGAAATTTTCTTACTTGAAGTTTTCTTAAAGCAGATTCTTCTATGTTGTTTGGAATAATAACTGACATGTCATTTTTGGCCTCAAATAGTTGAACAATGAGGCTTGAAAAAGGCTATTGATAGAAAATTTTGATTACATCAAATTAAAAAGCTTTTGTACAAACAAAACTAATGCAAACAAGATTAGAGGGGAAGTAACAAATTGGGAAAACATTTCCACAGTTAAAGGTTCTTATAAAGGCTTCCTCTCAAAAATATACAGAGAATTACCTCTAATTTATAAAAAAATCAAGCCATTCTCCAATTGATAAATGGTCAAAGGATATGAACAGAAAATTTTCAGATGATGAAATTGAAATTATTTCCACTCATATGAAAGAGTGTTCCAAATCACTACTGATCAGAAAAATGCAAATTAAGACAACTCTGAGATACCACTACACACCTGTCAGATTGGCTACGATGACAGGAACAAATAATGATGAATGTTGGAGAGGATGTGGGAAAACTGGGACACTGATGCATTGTTTGGTGGAGTTGTGAAAGAGTCCAACCATTCTGAAGAGCAATCTGGAATTATGCCCAAAAAGTTATAAAACTGTGCATACCCTTTGATCCAGAAGTGCCACTACTGGGCTTATATCCCAAGGAAATACTAAAGAAGGGAAAGGGACCTGTATTGCCAAAATGTTTGTGGCAGCCCTTTTTGTAGTGGCTAGAAACTGGAAAATGAACGGATGCCCATCAATTGGAGAAGGGTTGGGTAAATTATGGCATATGAATGTTATGGAATATTATTGTTCTGTAAAAAAATGACTAGCAGGATGAATACAGAGAGGCTTGGAGAAACTTACATCAACTAATGCTGAGTGAAATGAGCAGAACTAGGAGATCATTATACACTTCAACAACAATACTGTATGAGGATGTACTGTGATGGAAGTGGATATCTTCAACATAGAGAAGATCTAATCCAGTTCCAATTGATCAATGATGGACAGAATCAGCTGCACCCAGAGAAGGAACACTGGGAAATTAGTGTAAACTATTTATATTTTTTGTTTTTTTTTTTTTTCCCCAGGTTATTTTTACCTTCCTTTGCAACAACAACAAAATTTGGTTCTGCACATATATATTGTATCTAGAATATACTATAACATACTTAATATGTATGGGAATGCCTGCCATCTAGGGGAGAGGGTGAAGGGAAGGAGGGGAAAATTTGGAACAGAAGGGAGTACAAGGGATAATGTTGTAAAAAATTACCTAAGGATATGTACTGCCAAATGTTATAATTATAAAATTAATAAAAAATAAAAAATAAACTATATAATTTATTAACTATTATTATTATTAAATAAAAAATAAATATCAGAAATGCTAAGTAGCTTACCTAAACATTTCTGTACTCTATGCTAACAAAAAAAGAAAAAGGCTATTGATTATATTCCCAGAAGATGTGCCACTAAACAAAATGGTTCCTGGTGGTAATAAGAAGTAAATAAGAAACAAGAGAAGGTTGCAGTGTTTTCCCCCTAAGCTTTCTAGATATTCTACTTAATAATGGGGGGAAAATCAACAAAAACAACAAAAGCTGAGTAAATCTCAGAAAATCCCTTGGATGTTAGCAGTTGAAGAAACATTGGTGCTTTGTATCTGGCAATGAAGAAGACAAAATTTACATCCTTTATGGAAATGTCAGAATACAAGTTACTAGCACAGATTGTAAATTAGATCATAGGTGGAGGACCCCAAAGTATCTTTGACTTTAAATATAGAATTAAAAACATCAAAGAAAATAGAAAATTTCACTCATCTATTAATATATCCCTTAGCACATTTCAAATTGAGCACTTTCTATAACAAAGTCATTCAACCATGGAATAAAAATGATAAATAATATGATTTCTCTCTTTAAATCTATTAAATGATAAATGGATACAAAGAAATATAAGAGAAGGATGTTTGTGATCATTCTTAAGACAATGGTACCAAGAAAGCATCTTCAGGGTGCAAAATACAGAAACTTTGCTTTCTACCTCAATTTCCTCATCATAAAACAGTAAAAGAGATGATTTCTAAGGTTTGTCTGAGCTATAAAATTCAATGATTCTATGAAAATATAAGATTCCTAGAATTGCAAATGAATTACAACTGAATCTAAAGGATAAAAGGCATTTGAAAAAGATTTTTGTTGTTGGAGTTTTGGAGATATTCATTGTATAGAGAAAGATATGAGTAAAGAGAAAGTAGAGGTAATACAAAGATGAATTTAAGGAGAAGAAAATAACTTGAATAATTATTTGGCTAGAAGGGAGAGGATAGATTAAAGGTGTATGTGATATATATATATATATATATATATATATATATATATATATATATATATATATATATATATATATATTTGACGATACACCCCCTGCCCCTACATATGATGTTACTGGAAGTTGCTGACATTAATAGCATGAAGAATAAAAAAGATGAGAAAGGTCAAGGCCTTTATTTGAAAGCAGCTCTTCGTTGTATATCAAACATAATATTGATAAATGAGTACACACATACACACATATACACAATGCTAAAAATGTGAAATAGGATTAGGAAATAAATTAATAGAATTACACTGTTTGGAGAATGGCAGACTAAGGAATTCATATGCAATTTTGGAACCATGTGAATGTCTCTAATACGGAAAGTGACAAAACTAAAATCATGGGAAGTAAATGGCGTCAATTGGAAAAAAAATACAGATTCTAGTCTGTAGCAACCTGGTTTTATGTTGCACATTTGACATACAATATCTGTGTGACTTTGATCAAGATCTTATCTTCCATGGAGCTCTATTTTTATTTAACTCAAAATAGATGATGCTTTTATGTGTTCTTTTTTTTTTGTTTTGTTTTGTTTAATAATATGAAAGGGCCATACAGCTCATGTTTAGAGTCATTATTCTTAAACAAGAGGCAAAATTCAGGATTGCTTATTGATACAATGTTAGCATAGAGTACAGAAATGTTTAGGTAAACTACTTAGTATTTCTGATATTTAGCTTTCTCAACTGTTACATGTGCCCCCGAATAGTATTCAATTAAAATAATTGTAAGGATCATTTCTGCTCTAGATTGTACAGGGTTTTGTGACGATATGATTTTAATAAACAATCGGAAACATCATAGCAGAGGCTCCATATGGTTTACAACAATCACAAATTCTATCAAATCAGTTAAATATAATTAGGAACTATTAAATAAAGTAAATAAAGGCACAATAAAACATAGACAATAATATGTGGTTTTCTAAATTGATATGGCAGAGAATAGCTTATTTGTATTAAGAATTAATTTGAGGGGCAGTTAAGTGGCACAATAGATAGAGCACCAGCCTTGAAGTCAGAAGGACCTGAGTTCAAATCTGATCTCAGATACTTAATACTTCCTAGCTGTGTGACCCTGGGCAAGTCACTTAAACCAACTGCCTCAGGGGGAAAAATAATTTGAAAGGGTAGGTAAGGAAAGGTATTGATTTTTCACCATAGAGTCCATGATGATACTGTAGCATCACGGCATAGGGAACATGGAATTAAATATCCGTATAGTTAATCATGCATAATAGCAGAAGCACATTTTTAGTCTGTGATTTCAAAGCCATGAAGTAACCTTGAAGAATAAGGAGGAGAAGAGAAGGAAGGGATGATTTGAGTTTGGTTAGATACATGACCCTGCTATTCTTTAAAGAGCTCTTGCCTAAAGGTATTATGTAATACCACTAGATATTTTAGAGTATCTTAAAACAAACAGACATGGGACTCTAGTAAGTCTTCGTATCTATTACACAAGTCTGGACTTTGAATGAATTTCACTGTTTACTTAGTTTGGACAAGATGCCTTATGCACAAAATACCTGCCCTGCAATCCTGATATTCCTAAAGATCCTCTTTTATGGCTCTCTTCTCAGGCACATTGAGTTGTCACTTATACCATATGTATATGTGTAAATGTTTTCAATCTGCTTAAAAACCTTCCTTTCTTGTACAATGGATTCTCTTTAGTTTTTATAGAGTTTTACTGAATTTTACAGAATTACAGAATTTACATGTTTCAAAGGAATGCACTTTTGATAAAGCCTATAACTAGTAAAATGAGTTTAATTATTATAAGTCACCTAACACATAGTCAAGCTAGCCTATGCTTGAGGATCTCAAATAAACAGAATCTGTCATTTCTTGAGGTAATCCATGAAAGCATCTTTATTCAGATGCTGAATCTCTTCAATAAGACTTGGAAAGAGATCAGCCAAAATGATAGCCAGACCCACCTCAGGCAGTTACTATGTGACCTTGAACAAGTTATTGAACCTTTGGAAGCTTTATATTCCTGATATGTAAAACATAGATAAGTTAAAACATTAAGTAAAAACATTAAGGATTGGTGTGCTGAACAAATGGGCTAATATATGGTGAAGTGCTATGAAAAGTTTAAAAAGATAGAGAAATGTTAAATTGTAGCATTATTGTTATATAAAGGTTCAGCTAACTCTCCAAATAGAATTATGCCATGTTCTTAGACATATTGATTGATTAAAAATATGATGCCAGTTCCTCTACTTTACCATCTAGACAGATACTTCTATAATTACACAATAGAAACATCTTCTGCTCAGAAATTAGAAGCATATAAGCTATTTGAGAAGATTTGCATGTTTTAGAGATGGGCTATATGAGCACCGAGTAGATATAAATGATACTAGAATCATCCCCTCAACAGAGAGAAACCTCTTATTTGGATAATAAGTTTAGATGTATACTTTCAAAACCAGGTTGTTTTTTAATCTCAAACCATGTGTCTAATCACCCATCCCTCTGAGGTTTCTCTCTTGAAAAACAAAAAAAAAAATCCTAGGTGATGTCCAAAGAAACTTCCTAGCTTTATGACTCTGGGATCCTAAGGGTATTATTTCTCAATGTATACCCAACTATCATTCTATCTATGCAGAGACTAATGTAACACTGATAAATGAAAATTATTCAGATGAGAGGATGAATGAGAGGGTGACCTAGCAATACTGAATAAACTAAGAGAGAAAGCTGTCCTTTTTCCAATGGAAGAAACTATGATTTGGAGATTAAGTAGAGCCAGGGAACAATAGGTATTCCTTCACTCACATTTAGTCATGAGAGAAATGTTAAAAGTCATGACTACACTTCTCAGACATTTTCAAGACCAACAAGTTTTCATCCATCCAGTATGAATTTTATAAATGCTCTAATAGCTTATCTAACTCACTTATCATTGGGCTGCCCAGCTAAATGTGTTAAATACCTCTTTAAAAATTTTCATTACATGCTCTGAGTCACTTGAGGTTCTTAATATTATAGATGATAATATTCTCCATTTTAAAACCTAGAGTTTATTCGTATGGTTAATATGCATATTAATCTGTAAATAATGCAGAAAAGATTTCCTAACTCATTTGTATTCACTGAAGGGGGAAAATGTGCATCATCTTATAAAACATGATATTACAAATGGGTAATTTAATATTAAGAAATAGCAATTCTATACATTTTTGAAAGTCTACCTCCCACATATGTCTTTTTAATCCAAAGAAGTCAAAGCAAAGGCTCCATTCTCATATTATCTGGATGTTGGTGCTGGCTCTTGAAAATGATTGAAGTTGTTTTCTGACTCAAAGGACTGTTTTTCTTTCCCACTCACAGACTTAGGTCACAATTACAGTGCCCTGTTCTTCCCAACATTTTCGTCTTGCATGAGTGAGCAGCACTGAAACCTGTGATGATACAACACCATCTGGGAAATGACAGTAGGTGACAGACCATGCTGGCATGTAACAATCAGGGATGGGATGGCTAAGTTTGAACAAAAACAAGCAAAAAAGTGATATGCTCTCATAGAGACAAAGGACCCCAATACAAAGCCAAACAGACTCTATAAGAATAATATTTGGCAAAGAGGAAAAGGGATAAGAGATGCATATGTATAAGTCCCTACAACATACAGTCCAGGAGATTATGCCCACAGCAACACAGAGCATTGAAAGAGAACATGAGATCAATGAATCTATCCCTTATTTTTAGGTATGAATCATATTTTTAATTGTTTCTAGAATTCTGGAAGTATCCCTGAATAAATGAAGTATAATCTTCTAAGAATTATTTGACATTTCTATTGTTAATTTTTTTTTTCATCTTCACCACTATCACCTGAGATGATATACTTCATGGGATAATATGTAAACTCTTCAAGCTTGCATGTAGATGATTTCAAAAAAAAAGTTTGGAAGACTTGTATGAAGGGATGTGGAGTAAAGTGAATAGATTCAGAACAATGTATACAGAACTAAATTTTTACAACAAAAAACTTAGAAAGAATAGAACTCTGATCAACACAATGACAAATCCTAACTACAGATGAACAATGATGAAAAAGGTTATGCTTCTTGTGACAAAGATATAATTGAGTCAGGGTAGAGAATAAAACCTGCTTTTTAAAATATGGACAATGTTAGAGTTTCTTTTGTTTGTCTACAGATATTTATTACATAAATTTTCATTTTTAATTTCTACCAAGTGAGAGTAAAAGAAGAAAAAAAGTCAGAGAGAGAGAAAGAGAGAGAGAGAGAGAGAGAGAGAGAGAGAGAGAGAGAGAGAGAGAGAATATAAAGGTTTAAATATAGTGAATTTTCAAGATAAAAATTAAGAGTATATGAAGATTAAGCTTTTGTATTCATCAAGCAATAAAATATCAATTAAAGAGACTAAGATTAAAAATAAAGAACATTTCCTCCCTTTTGTTCACTCCCATATTCTAAGGGAGAAGATCTTGGTACTATAGAGAGAGATCTGGATCTGGATTAAATAAGGCACTAGTTTTCCAAAGTTTTCCAAAAGCTCTGAGGTTACATGGTCTATGTCTAATCTTAGAGAGATATTCCAAGGTGATCAGTGTTTGTCTTCAGTTCACATCTTTCAAATGGTAGTGCTCTATGGAAATATTCTAATACACATGAAATTTGACTCATGTCTAGATTTCCCTGGTCAGTTTTTTAAAAAAATTACTCTCCATTCCTATATAAGACCTACATTTGTATGGAATATAGGCATTGAAAAAGTGGGGATCTCAATTTTATTCCAAGTGAAATGCAAAAAAAAAAAAAAAAAAAAAAAAAAAAATCCCAAGATACTATAAAAAAGAGGCAGAGAAATATAGAGTAAGGAAAAAAAAAGTGAGGCAAAACAGTCTATATCTTTAAATAATTAACAATCAAATGAGGAAGATAACATTCAAACAATAAATAGAATATATACAAGATAAATTGGAGATAATCTCAGATCAAAGAGATTAGTATTGATGGGGATTTAGACTGGCTTCTTGTAGAAGATAGAATTTTAACAAAGCCTTGAAGGTATCAAAGGAAGTCAGAAAGTAGAGGTCATGGCTTTGTGAAAATGTACAGTCAAGAGATACAGCAGACTGTGCAAGAAATTGAGATAGGGCAAATGTACATGAATTAAAAAGCACATGAAAGGGAATAAGGTGTGTGTAGACTAAAGTGATAGGAAATGTCTAGAGTATAAAGTGGTTTAAAAGCCAGATGATTTTGTATTTACTGAAATAGAAATGACATAATAAAACTTGAACTTTTAGAAGATTACTTTAATAATTAAAAGAAAATGGACTAGATGGCGAAGTTGAATTGAGACAGAAAGACCATTCATGAAGTTACTGTAAAGACAGGTTTGAGGCATGAGGGCTACTACCAGTATGTTGGCAATGTGAGAGAAGTTTAGAAGGTATATAGGAGACAATTTGGAGATAGTGCACTCATATAGCCTTTGAGCTTCCTGTATAGATGAGGATTGGAATTGGATTTGTTACCAGAGCAATATTTTGACATTCCAATGAACTGTCTTCAACGGGTCAAACACAATCTCTCATGGTATTTTGTGGCTTAGAATCCTTTGAAGGTAAACACATTCAGGGGGCTGCTAAGCAAACAAGCCCGTTGCTATTAACAACTATTGCACTGTACAAATAATACATTCCTTTCATTCTCAGAATATTTAGTGTGGGTATTAACTATATATCAGTGTAATTGGTTTCCTTCATTTTATACCTTTAACCACATTTTCCTGGAAAGGGATCCATAGACTATAAAGAACAATTAAATTTCATCTCTGTCTCTGTCTCTGCCTCTGTCTGTACATCTCTGGCTC
The DNA here is from genome assembly GCF_048593235.1 of Sminthopsis crassicaudata. Lineage (NCBI taxonomy): Eukaryota > Metazoa > Chordata > Mammalia > Dasyuromorphia > Dasyuridae > Sminthopsis > Sminthopsis crassicaudata. The sequence goes on along the minus strand of NC_133621.1, from coordinate 76,871,899 downwards.
TCTCTCTCTCTCTCTCTCTCTCTCTCTCTCTCTCTCTCTCTCTCTCTCACTCTCATACACACACACACACACACACACACACACACACACACACACACACACACACACACACACACATTCAGAATTCCTGATCTTCTAAGATCCAATTTCTAAATTCTAACTTTATAGGTTTCTCAAGTTTAGCATATTTCCCTCTTTGACAGTATGAACAAAGACTGTTTCTGTCATGTACTAACGTACTTTTTCAGGGACCACTCAGTGCCCCCACTGATGACATCATTGAAGGAGGAAAAACTCATTGTAAAGATCTGTTCTCTCAGGTCATATACAAGCATAAATCTATCTCTGCTGTTTTGTTTTGTTTTTTTTCCTGCTACAAGTCACCATCAACTAATTCCAGGATAGGTAGGGAAGGGTAAAAATTTGCTCACCTTCAACTCCCTCTTTCAGTCTTGAAAGAAGCACCAAAGTGTAAAACATCCTGAATGGGAAGGGAAAGACAAGTGAAAGTTGAGAGGAAGCATGAAGAAGGGTGGTGAGGAGACAGTAAAGGAGAGGGTAAAGTGAAGGGCTTTGTCTTATTCATTTCAGTATATTTTTTCTTTGCCCATGCCCCCAGTTCAGAATTCTGTATAGTCTACTTAGTCAGTGGTTAATAAATCATTATTTTATTCATTTCAGATTTTTGCCTTTCAAAAAGGCTGAGAATCTATAGTAACCATACTGTGATTATACATACACCCCCACACACTTGTATGTTTTCTTCTTTTTCATATCCATCAGATCCATCAGATCCATTATTTAGAGTTGGCCAACTTTCTTTTGCTCATAGTGAAAACTTTTTTTGGAAAAAGGGGAAACTATGAAAAATAGAATCCATACTCATTTGAAAAAAGCAACAATAGAACAAAGATAAATGAATTTATTAAACGTAGTATTTCCCAATGAGTAGAGAGTTTTCTCCAATAGTCACTTTCTGTTATTTTCAGCCATAAATGGCTTAAGGAGATTGGTCATGTGCTAAACTTCTGGGGTTTGAAAGAGATGCTAGCCAAGATTTCTTTCTTTCTTTCTTTCTTCTTCTTTCTTTCTTTCTTTCTTTCTTTCTTTCTTTCTTTCTTTCTTTCTTTCTTTCTTTCTTTCTTTCTTTCTTTCTTTCTTTCTTTCCTTCTTTCTTTCTTTCTTTCTTTCTTTCTTTCTTTTTTGTTTGTTTCTTTAGTTTTTTGACAATTATAACTAGCAAACTAAACAGTTTTTAAAACAAATGGCCTAAGGTAGAAGACAAAATCCAGAACCAGTGAGAACATATTGTAAAACAATCTTACAATTTTTGTTTATCTCAGTCAGGGGCAACATTTACTTGCATGCTTCTGACCTCCATGTGTTTATAATCTATAGCTTTAGGCCTAGGGCCATTCAAACCAAGAAAAGAGTTTTTAGCAGGAAAGAAAATAAATATATTCTCCCCTAAGGTAAGATTTTACCAACCCAATTAATAAGTGCCTCTCTTGTGGATTCTCTGACTTTTCACAATCAAGGCCTGTGTCAGTTTGTGAAGATCAGTAGTAGCCTATTTTACCTACATGCTTTAGCTGATATTCCTAGACTTGACTTTTTTGTTTATTCTGACCTTTGGACTTTGCCCAAAATATTTAATTTAGTTGTTCACTTGATTTTAGCCACTTCTGAATATTTCTGTTCTGTTAGCATGTATAACCTATGTAGAGAGATTTCTAAAGAAACAATGATGAAGAAACAAAGAAATTTCTTTCTTAATAAATATTATATTCCCTTTTTCTCTTATTTATTAGACTCTGTTTTAATTTCTGAATAAGCATTCCCCTCTGCATTTTCTCAAGATAACCTAAAGGTTAAGTATAGCTATCAAATGTTAAATACACATTAAATGTAGTTTGCCCTCTAATGTTCTGCTGTGTAGACTCCACTTTTCTCTGAACAGCTATTATGCTACTTTTCATGTATATTATCAGTAGGAACAAAGTTAATTTACTGCCTTAGTTGATATTCTTTTTTCCTGGTGGCTTCACAAATACCACTGTTCTGCTTTGGGGCATTTGTTAACACTCAGTAAATAGCCAAATAAATTTGAAAAAGGAGTTATAACTGATTACAGGAAATGATCTTTAGCTGTAGCACATGAGCCAATGGTACTGTGAGCATCAAGACATAGTTACTAGCAGTCAAATGAATGTTGACATTTCTTTCAGGAAGGATCCCTTACTGTCAGTATTTGTTTCTATTCAAAAGAATAACAAATGGCAAAATGATATTTCTTCAGTAAGAATTTTATTGATATCTTTATAGAAAAGTTTTTTTTTTTTTTTTTTTTAATAAGAGGAAGAGAAAAAAAATCAGTGAAATAACAATGCATTTTTAAAAAGCTGACAGTAGACACAAAGTGCCACACTTTAGGGTCAGCTAGGTGGTACAATAGATAAAGTGCAGAACCTGGAGTCAAGAAGACTCAGATTTCTCAGTTTAAATCTGGCCAGATACTTTCTAGTTGTGTCACCCCAGGCAAGTCACTTAACCCAGTTTCCATCAGTTTCTTCATCTGTAAAATGACCTACATTAATGCAAACCTCTCCCATATCTCTATGAACAAAACCCCAGATGGGGTCATGAAGAGTCAGAAATAACTGGAAAGATTAAACAAAAACAATACACTGGACCTCTTTTCTAAAAAAAAAAAAAAAAAAAAAAATCCAAGGACATAATTGTTTTGTTGTTTTGTTTTCTTTTTATCTGTCCCATAGGACCAATCTTACAACTTTCATTTTCCATTATTTCCTACTTATTGTTCTCTCTATTTATATAGTTGGATTCATTATGTATGTCATTTCCTTGGCTCCCCTTGCTTCATTTTGTATCAGTTTTTATAAGTCTTTTTATATTACATCTACATTCATATTCATTTTTTTCCTGAACAGAAAATTCCCATGCATTAAAGTATCACAATTGTTTTTAGCCATTATCAATTAACTGACATCTATTTTGTTTCCAGTTCTTTGTCATTACATTTTATATTATAAATATAATTATAAATTATAAATTATAAATATAAATATATATAATATATAACAATAACATATATATAACATAATATATAATAATATACATAAAATAAATAAATAAATAATAAAATAAATGAAAATAAAAATAATAATATATAAATATAATATAATAAATATAAAATATAAATATAATATAAATTATAATATAAATATTATAAATATTTTCATGTATATTATGTAATGTGTTTCTTTTGATCAGTTAATACATTAGTATAAATGTCTCTCAGGGTAAACTTGGGGTAGAAAGGAATGAACATTTTTGCCATTGTATTTTTAAAACCTCAAATTGTTCTTTATAATATTTATGCTAATATAGAATTTCACTAACAGTACAAAAGTGCCTGTCTTTCCACAAACATCTTGATAAAGTTCCTATAATACTATCTTTTCATTATTATTTAAATTTAGAAATGAATTTAAAGCATATGTACAAAATACTTATTTTTTATCTTTTTTTTTTTTTTTTTTTTTTTGTTACCAGTGACTTTTGTAGGCAGCTTAGTATACAGGATAGAGAATTAGGCCTAGAATTATGGATCCCTGAATTCAAGTCTTGCCTAAGATATACTAGCTGTGAGATCCTGAGGCAGTCATGTAATTTCTAAATATTTTGAAGCAGCTCCTTAAGACTATGACTGTAGTTACTGAAATGCATTGATAAATGGAATTTATTCATGAAGAATTTTCAATTGCCAATGAGATTATGGTTCACTCATCAAAAAACAAAATAAAATAAGAAAGCTTTTTTCTATTCATTCTGTTAGAAAAAAAAAATCGCCCTGAATCTTTAATTCATAAGTTGCTTACTTTTTAAAGTTTTATTTTATTAAATATTTCCCAATTACAAATTTTCACTATTCATTTAAAAAAATTGAGCACTAAATTCTCTGCCTTTCAGTTTCACTCTGACCACCTCTCTAAAAAGGCAAGCAGTTTGATATTGATTATACATGGGAAACAATGAAAAACATTTCCATATTGTCCTTGGGGGCAAAAGAAAACAGACAAAAGCATCCAAAGAAAAATAAAGTTTTAAAAAAGTATGCTTCAATCTATATTGAAAGTTCATCAGTACTCTGTGTCTCTGTCTGTATCAGGAAGTAAATAGCCTTTTTCCACAGGGGGTCCTTTAAAATTGTTTTGAATCACTGTCTTGAATAGAACAATTAAGTACTATTCAAGATGATCCTTCCTATAACACTGCTATTACTGTATGTAATATTTTCCTGGTTCTACCCACTTCATTTTTCATCAATTCATGTAAGTTTTCTGGAGGTTTTTATTTTTTCCTGAAACCATCCTGTTTATCATTTCCTATAGCACAAGAATATTCAATCATATTGACATGCTACAAATTGTTCAGTTAATTAACCAATTGACAGGCAAGCTTTCAATTTCCAATTCTTTGTTACTAGTAAGAGATATGCTGTAAACATCTGTGCAAAAGGGCAAAGGCTCTTTTACATTTCTTTTCTTCTCTTTAAGATAAAAGAACTAATACTGATATTATTGGGTCAAAGGGTATCACAACTCCATCAATAATGTATTAGTGTAGACATTTTACACATCTCCTACAAAATTCCATTTTCCTTTTCTGTCATGTTAGCCAATATGATGGATTTTAGATGTTATATGAGTTGTTTTGATTTGTATTTTTCTTATCAATAGTGACTTAGAGAAGTTTTTAATGTGATTATTGATAGTTGTGATTTGTTCTTCTGAAAACTACCTGCTCATCTCCTTTGATCATTTGGATAATTTATCAATTGTGCGAATATCTTTTAAGAAATTGGGCTCAGTTCCCTATATATTTGACATGTGAATTTTTATTGGAGAAACTTTTTATATTTTTCCCCATTTCTAATTTTTCTTCTTATTTTGACTGCTTTAATTTTATTTGGGCAAAACAATATTTTAATTAATTTTATGAAACCACAATTATTCCTTTTTTCCCATCATCCTTTCTATTGTTTGGTCATACGCTCTTTCTTTTGCAATGATCTGACAGATACAGATTTTTCCACTATCTCCTAATTTACTTATAATATGTCTAGACAATTTAAGGATTTTAATTTTATCTCAATTTACAATGTGATATTTTAGTCTATGCCTTGTTCCTTCCAAACTTTTTCCAGTTTTCCCAATTTTTTTCCAATGATGAATTCTTACCCCAAAAGTTTAGATCGTTCAGTTTATCAAATACTAAGTTAATATTATTATTTTCATATTGAAAAATTACTGTGTTGAACAATGCCCTAAATAAAAAAAAAAGACATATTTTTTTTTTTAAGTTTTAATGAAGAAAATTTAATGGAGAAATATTTGAGTAGAACTTATGTAACAGCATGATAGGAATTTTACATATTACACCCTCCTTAAACTATCAGAGTTGGACAGTGCATCACAAGCCATCTATTTCAGTCAGTACACAAATATGATCTCCTGTACAACATACCTGAAAAGTGACCATTTACCCTTTCCTTGAAGCCCTTTTATGTACAGAAAGCTACTACCTCCTAAGGTAGCCATTTCTGTTTCTATATAGCTCCAGTTGTTTTTTCATGCATTTAGATAATGTCATCTGCTACTTTGTAATTTCTTTCTTTTCTTTTTTTTTTTTTTGTATTCATTTTTCCAAATTACCCCCCCTCCCTCCCCCCGATGACAGGCAATCCCATACATTTTACATGTGTTACAATATAGTCTAGGTACAATACATGTGTGTGAATATCATTTTCTTGTTGCACAATAAACATTAGAATCCGAAGGTACATGCAACCTGGGCAGACAGATATTAGTGCTAACAATTTACATTCACTTCCCAGTGTTTCTTCTCTGGGTGTAGCTACCTCTGTCCATCATTGATCAACTGGAAGTGAGTTGGATCTTCTTTATGTTGAAGATTTCCACTTCCATCAGAATACATCCTCATACAGTATTGTTGTTGAAGTGTACAGTGATCTTCTGGTTCTGCTCATTTCACTCAGCATCAGTTGATCTAAGTCTCTCCAGGCCTCTCTGTATTCCTCCTGCTGGTCATTTCTTACAGAGCAATAATATTCCATAACCTTCATATACCACAATTTACCCAACCATTCTCCAACTGATGGACATCCATTTATCTTCCAGTTTCTAGCTACAACAAAAAGAGCTGCCACAAACATTTTGGCACATATATGACTCTTTCCGCTCTTTAGTATTTCTTTGGGATATAATCCCAGTAGTAGCGCTGCTGGGTCAAAGGGTATGCACAGTTTGATAACTTTTTGGGCATAATTCCAGATTGCTCTCCAGAATGGCTGGATTCTTTCGCAACTCCACCAGCAATGTATTAGTGTCCCAATTTCCCCACATCCCCTCCAACATTTATCATTATTTGTTCCTGTCATCTTAGCCAATCTGACAGGTGTGTAGTGGTATCTCAGAGTGGTCTTAATTTGCATTTCTCTGATCAGTAGTGATTTGGAACACTCTTTCATGTGAGTGGATATAGTTTCAATTTCTCCCTCTGAGAATTGTCTGTTCATATCCTTTGACCATTTATCAATTGGAGAATGATTCGATTTCTTATAAATTAGGGTCAGTTCTCTATATATTTTGGAAATGAGACCTTTGTCAGAACCTTTGTTTTTAAAAACATTTTCCCAATTTGTTACTTCCCTTCTAATCTTGTTTGCATTAGTATTATTTGTACAGAAACTTTTTAGTTTGATGTAATCAAAATCTTCTATTTTGTGATCAATAATGATCTCTAGTTCTCCTCTGGTCATAAATTCCTTCCTCCTCCACAAGTCTGAGAGGTAGATTATCCTCTGTTCCTCTAATCTATTTATTATCTCCCTCTTTATGCCTAAATCATGGATCCATTTTGATCTTATCTTGGTATATGGTGTTAAGTGTGGATCCATATCTAATTTCTGCCATACTAATTTCCAGTTTTCTCAACAGTTTTTTCCGAATAATGAATTTTTATCCCTAATGTTGGAATCTTTGGGTTTGTCAAAGATTAGATTGCTATAGATGTACCCTTTTTTGTCCTTTGTATCTAATCTGTTCCACTGATCTACCGGTCTATTTCTTAGCCAATACCAAATGGTTTTGGTGACTGCTGCTATATAATATAGCTTTAGATCAGGTACACTTAGACCACCTTCCTCTGAGTTTTTTTTCATTAGTTCCCTTGCAATTCTCGACCTTTTATTCTTCCATATGAATTTTGTTGTTATTTTTTTCTAGGTCATTAAAATAGTTTTTTGGGAGTCTGATTGGTATAGCACTAAATAAATAGAATAGTTTGGGGAGTATTGTCATCTTTATTATATTCGCTCGGCCTATCCAAGAGCACTGAATGTCTTTCCAATTATTTAAATCTGATTTTATTTTTGTGGCAAGTGTTTTGTAATTTTTCTCATATAATTCCTGACTTTTCTTTGGTAGATGGATTCCCAAATATTTAATACTCTCAACATTTGTTTGGAATGGAATTTCTCTTTGTATCTCTTGTTGTTGCATTTTGTTAGTGATATATAAAAATCCCGAGGATTTATGTGGATTTATTTTGTATCCTGCCACTTTGCTGAAATTTTGAATTATTTCTAGTAGCTTTTTAGCAGAGTCTTTGGGGTTCTCTAAGTATACCATCATGTCATCTGCAAAAAGTGATAGTTTAATTTCCTCATTTCCTACTCTAATTCCTTGAATCTCTTTCTCGGCTCTTATTGCCGAGGCTAGCGTTTCTAGTACTATATTGAATAGTAATGGTGATAGTGGGCAACCTTGTTTCACTCCTGATCTTACTGGGAAAGGTTGCAGTTTATTTCTATTGCATATTATGTTTACTGAAGGTCTTAAATATATGCTCCTGATTATTCTAAGGAATAGTCCATTTATTCCTATACTCTCAAGAGTTTTTAGTAGGAATGGATGTTGGATTTTGTCAAATGCTTTTTCTGCATCTATTGAGATGATCATATGGTTCTTGTTAATTTGATTATTAATATGGTCAATTATATTAATAGTTTTCCTAATATTAAACCAGCCCTGCATTCCTGGAATAAATCCTACTTGATCATAGTGTATTATCTTGGAGATGATTTTCTGAAGTCTTTTTGCTAATATCTTATTTAAGATTTTAGCATCAATATTCATTAAGGAGATTGGTCTATAATTTTCTTTCCCAGTTTTCGATCTACCTGGTTTAGGTATCAGTACCATGTCTGTATCATAAAAGGAGTTTGGTAGGACTCCTTCATCCCCTATTTTTTCAAATAATTTATATAACATTGAGGCTAATTGTTCTTTAAATGTTTGGTAGAATTCACATGTGAATCCATCTGGCCCTGGGGATTTTTTCCTGGGGAGTTGATTAATAGCTTGTTCTATTTCTTTTTCTGAAATGGGACTATTTAAGCAATTTATCTCCTCCTCTGTTAATCTAGGGAGCCTATATTTTTGGAGGAAGTCATCCATTTCACTTAAGTTATCAAATTTATTGGCATAAAGTTGGGCAAGGAACTCCTTATTATTTCTCTAATTTCCTCTTCATTGGTGGAAAGATCTCCCTTTTCATTTGTAAGACTATCAATTTGATTTTCCTCTTTCTTTTTTTTGATCAAATTTACCAAAGGTTTATCTATTTTATTGGCTTTTTCATAAAACCAACTCTTGGTTTTATTTATTAATTCAATAGTTTTTTTACTTTCAATTTTATTGATTTCTCCTTTTAATTTTGTATTTCAAGTTTAATTTTTGGTTGGGGGTTTATAATTTGGTCTTTTTCTAGCCTTTTAAGTTGTAAGCCCAATTCGTTAATCTTTTCTTTCTCTATTTTCTTCAAATAAGCCTCTAAAGATATAAAATTTCCCCTTATTACTGCTTTAGCTGCATCCCAAAGATTTTGATATGATGTCTCATCATTGTCATTATCTTGGGTGAACTTGTTAATTGTTTCTATAATTTGCTCTTTCACCCAGTCATTCTTTAAGATGAGATTATTCAGTTTCCAATTACTTTTTGTTCTATTTACCCCTAACTTTTTACTGAATGTAGCTTTTATTGCATTGTGATCTGAGAAGAAGGCATTTATTATTTCTGCCTTCCTACATTTAATTTTGAGATCTTTATGTCCTAATATATGGTCAATTTTTGTATAGGATCCATGAACTGCTGAGAAGAAAGTATATTCCTTTCTATTGCCATTCAGTTTTCTCCAAAGGTCTATCATACCTAGTTTTTCTAATATTCTATTTACTTTTTTAATTTCTTTCTTGTTTGTTTTGTGGTTTGATTTGTCTAAATCTGAGAGTGCAAGGTTGAGATCTCCCACTATTATAGTTTTACTGTCTATTTCTTCTTGCAGTTCTCTTAACTTTTCCTTTAGAAAGTTAGATGCTATACCACTTGGTGCATATATGTTTAGTATTGATATGGCTTCATTATTTATGCTACCTTTCAGCAGGATATAGTTTCCTTCCTTATCTTTTTTAACGAGATCTACTTCTGCTTTTGCTTGATCTGAGATAAGGATAGCTACCCCTGCTTTTTTGGCTTTACCTGAAGCATAATAGGCTCTATTCCAAGCTTTTACCTTTATTCTGTATGTATCTCCCTGCTTTAAGTGTGTTTCCTGTAGGCAACATATTGTAGGGTTCTGCTTTTTGATCCAATCTGCTATCCGTCTCTGTTTGATGGGATCGTTCATCCCATTTATATTTACAGTTAAAATTACTAATTCTGTATTTCCTGCCATCGTATTATCCCCAGATTATGCTTTTTTCCCTTGACCCCCCTGATCCCCCTCCCGATATTTAATTTACAGACCCCCCTTGTGACGCACAACCCTCCCTCTTTTTTTTTTTAGGATCCCCTCCCCCCCTCCCTCCAAGTCCCTTCACTTATTCTCCTTTTCCTATTCCCTTTTCCTCTCCCCCCTTTTAATGAGGTGAGAGAAAATTCTCTGAAAAACAAATATGTTAATTATTTACTCTTTGAGCCTCTCCTGATGAGAGTAAGATTCACACAATGATTCTCCCCCCTCACTAAGTTCCCTCAGATATGGTGTATTTTCTATGCCTCTTCCTGGGATGTAGTTTCCCTCTTTTTATCACTCCTTCCCCTTTTTCTGAACCGACCTCCTTCCCTTTACTACACCCCCTTTTTTTCTTTTATATCAGTAAAATCAAATTATCCTTGAGTATTTTTTTATATACCCACAACAGAGTTACAGTTCTCAAGGGTTCTGTGTACCTTTTTCTGTTTCTCTTCAGTCTTGTGGATGTAGATCAAATTTTTTGTTTAAGTCTGGTTTTTTTCTTAGAAACATATAGAATTCCTCTGTTTCATTGAATGACCATCTTCTTCCATGGAAAAAGATGCTAAACTTAGCTGGGTAGTTCATTCTTGGTTGCAGTCCTTGATCTTTTGCCTTACGGAATATCAGGTTCCAGGCCCTTCTATCTTTTAATGTGGAGGCAGCCAGATCTTGGGTGACCCTTATTGTGGCACCTTGGTATTTAAATTGTTTTTTTCTAGCTGCTTGCAGGATTTTCTCCTTTGTGTGGTAATTCTGCAGCTTAGCCACTATATTCCGTGGTGTTCTTTTTTTAGGGTCTATTTCAGAAGGAGTTCGATGAATTCTTTCCACATCTACTTTCCCTTCTATTTCTATTATCTCTGGACAGTTCTCCTTGATAATTTCCTGTAAAATAGAATCTAGGCTCTTTTTTTTGGTCATAGTTTTCTGGAAGTCCAATAATCCGCAGATTATCTCTCCTAGATCTATTTTCCAGGTCTATAGATTTTCCCAGTAAGTATTTGACGTTGTTCTCCAGCTTCTCATTTTTTTTGTTTTGTTTGACTGATTCTTGGGTTCTCTGTGAATCATTCATTTCTATTTGTTCCATCCTGACTTTTAAGGAGTTATTTTCTTCTTTCACAGTTTTTAGTTCTTTTTGTAAATGCCCAATTTCGTTTTTAAATGAATTATTTTGCTCTATTGAATTTTTTTCCATTTCCCTAATTTTTTTTTTGAGAATTATTTTCTTTTTCCAATTCAGAAATTCTATTTTCTTGAGACTTTTTTATCTTTTCCAATTCAGAAATCCTACTTTCCTGTGTTTTTTTAACCTTTTCTAATTCATAAATTTTGTTTCCCTGCATCTCCTGTGAATTCTTTATTTTTTCCAACTCCAATTTCAGGACGTTGTTATTCTCTATGATAGCTTCCCTTTCCTTTCCCCATTTTTCTTCAATCTCCCTCAATTTTTTAAGAGATTCTTCTAGGAGAGAGTTATGTGATGGGGGGCAGGGATCGTTCCCCTTTAGGTTGTTATCTGCTGTCTCTCTGCTGTTAACTTCCTCAGGGTTGGATACCCGCTCTTTCTCTGTATAGAAGGAATCTATGGTTTTTCTAGCTTTTTTGCTCATACTTAAAAAATGTTTTGGGGTCTGTCCCTGGGGTAGGAAATTATTTATTTACTTCTTACCAGCTTCCTCCCAGACAGGATGGATGCAGTGGCTCCTGCGCCTGAGCTAAGATAGAGCTCTGGGAGAGAGTTCCGCACCCCCTCCCTGGAAGTGCCTCAGAGGTGATTAGCACTACTGTGCTTCGAGGGCGTAGAATAGTAAAGACAGCACAAAGCCTAGTCTATGTGTCTGGGTGGGGCGTGGATGTCTGCAGCAGGTGACGTGAAAAGCCCCTGTGCTCAAACTGGAAGTGTCTGCCAGAAACCGGGTCCCTAGTTCAAAGGTTCCGCTTCTCTGGGACTTCCTGGAGCTGAGTTCCACTCCCTCCAGCTAAACTAGGCAGTGTGTGTTGCCTTGGGCCGTATCCACCCACTTGTCAATCTCTTAACTATTCTCAGGTGGTAGCTGAGGCCACACCCCCTGGTGCCGAGTCTCTGCTGAGTCACCCCCAGGATCTGCTGAGTCACCCCCAGGATCGGGGAAAATCTAATCTGAGTTTTAAAATATTTTGGCTTTCTCTTCTGAACTGCTAAATAATTAGCAGAGAAGAGCTAACAGCCTGTGCCAGATTCCTTTACCTCAGTGGCTTCTCTGATCCCAGAGCCCTTCCCAGTGCAATGGGCGCAGTGTGCCCCTACCCCACCGTCTGTGCTGGTCTCTCTTATTCCTCCCCTGAGAACTGACCTTTCCTGTTGAAACTCCAGATTCTCTTCAGCTGGTAAGTCGTGCTTCCAGTCCTTGTGGTATCTATCAGTCCTGAGCTAATTTTGAGACTTAATTTATCTAATTGGTTGTGAGGGAGTGAGGACGTTCACTGAGTCGTGTGTTTCTTCTCCGCCATCTTGGCTCCGCCCCCAAAAAGACATATTTTTGACCCAGTAGTGTCATTACTCAACCTGTATCCCAAGGAAGTTATAAAGGATGGCAAAGGACCCATATACAACAATGTAGCAACTCTTTTTGTGGTAGCAAAGAACTGGAAAATGAGTAGATACCTATCAATTGGGGAATAGCTGAACAAGTTGTAGCATATGAACGTAATGGACTATTATTTTTCTATAAAAATGATGAACAAGCTTATTTTACAAAGGAAGTCCTGGAAAGGGTTGTTTTTTTTTTGTTTGTTTGTTTGTTTTGTTTTGTTTGTTTGTTTGTTTTGTTTTTTTTTTTCCCTTTTTTTTTTTTTCCTGGGGCAATTGGTGTTAAGTGATTTACCCAGGGTCACACAACAGTTTGGAAAGATTTACATGAACTGATGATGGGCAGAACAACCAGAAACATGTATACATTGTACATAATAACAACAAGAATGTGTGATGTTGGACTGTGAAAGACTTGTTTCTTCTCCATAGTTTCAATGATCTAAAGGAACCCAATAGACTTTGCACAGAAAATGCCATCTGCATCCAGAAAAAGAGCTAAAGAGATTGAATATAAATGTATATATTCTGTGTTCTCTTCTTTTTTTGTTTTTCTCTTCTGTTTTGCTCTGATTTTTCTCTCCCAACATGATTCATAAAGCAATGTGTGCTAAAAATTAATTAATTAATTAAACAAAAAACAAGGTATAAAGCAGGGAGAAAGATGATTAATAAAGGCATTTGTTAGTGTTATGGAGAATATATTATACAAAATTCAAATGATAGATTCTTCAGGTTGACTTTTATGTAAGTGACATTGTATTTTCTAGCATGTCCATAATTGCTTATGTATTCACTTTAAGATAAAGGCCAATTTGTTCTTGTTATATAGTGTTTTTATCTAGCTGATTGCATATTACCTCCTCAGTAGAATATAACCTCCTTGAGAATAGGAACTTTTATGGCTTTTTATTTATAACCAGATTTTAGCATAGTAGAAAAATATTTGTTGACATGAAAATATATATTAAAATATAATTATTGATGATCATAAGATATGAAGACAATGGCTGTACTTTGTTCTTGAAAAGAGACCAAAAATGAATATTCACTACTGAGTTGTAATGTGTCTGATTATGGGTTGGACCAATATGAGTTCAGATTGGTCTATCACAAGTCATGCACAAATAGTCTATGTGAAAACATGGAGGAGGAGGAGGAGGAGGAGGAGGAGGAGGAGGAGGAGGAGGAGGAGGAGGAGGAGGAGGAAGAGAGAGAGAGAGAGAGAGAGAGCGAGAGAGAGAGAGCGAGAGAGAGAGAGAGAGAGAGAGAGAGAGAGAGATTTTTCCACTGTACCTGAATAAAAGTTTAGATATCAAATGTAAAAGAACTGTTGGCTAGATCACATTTCAAAAAATGATGAACAAATGTAGTAAATCACAAATTATTGCCTATGACTTATTTGAACATCAATATTCTTCCACTTACTACATCGTGGGGGTTTGAAATCAAAGAAGAATTAAATATACAGATGAGACAAGTGACTATGGCAGAAGGCATGGTAGGTATAAATATGTTGAAGCAAATTATTGATGATAGTTTGCATATTGTAACAGACATACATTTATATCTATTATATATGCTCTATATTGGGATTTTTTCATCTATTCATTCATGTGGTGATCCCATATTCTACCATCATTTTAATTACTAAATCTATTTGCTTCATTTATAAATCAATATGTGTACCTCTAACCTTGCTTCTTAATTCCATCCCCATGATATCAATGCTTGTTGTCAAATTATACTCATAAATCTCATTAGCATCTTAACTCCAAGACAATGGAGTGTAAAATGTTTTTATTCATCCTTGTCAATCTACCTGTCCTTTATATCATCAATTTCTAGTTGCTATCATCATCCTTTGAGCTAAACAAAATTGCAACCTTGTAGTCATCCTTGATCTTTCCTTATCTTTCTATATTCTTTTTGGAATGTTCAGTTTCCATACTTAACATATCCTACCTTGAAATTTTTTACATCCACTGTTTTCATTATATTCCCAAAGACTGATTAATTTTAGCTCTTAGTACCTTTTCTGTGTCCATTTTTTTTCACAAGTTATACTTTATCTATAGAATACAGGGTCTTTAATATAATCAACTCAGATTAAATTTACTAACTTCAAAAAAACACTAAGTACTTAAGGAATTGTACTAGATAAGCTGAATACTGGGGATTCAGAGACTATCTCTGTTGTTTGTTTGTTTGTTTGGTTGGTTTGTTATTATAGCTTTTTATTGACAGAACATATGCATGGATAATTTTTCAACATTGACCTTTACAAACACTTCTGTTCCAACTTTTCCATTCCTTCCCTCCAACCCCTCCCCTAGATGTCAGGCAGTCTCATACATGTTAAATATGTTAAAGTATATCTTAAGCACAATATATGTGTACATATTTATACAGTTCTCTTGTTGTACAAGAAAAATTGGATTTAGAAATGTAAAAATAATCTGGGAAGAAAAACAAAAATGTAAGCAGTCCATACTCATTTCCCAGTGTTCTTTTCCTGGGTATAGCTGGTTCTGTTCATCACTGATCAATTGGAACTGAATTGGATCCTCTCATTGACGAAGATAGTCATTTCCATTAGAATTGATCCTCATATAGTCTTGTTGTTGAAGTGTATAATGATCTCCTGGTTCTGCACATTTTACTCGGCATCAGTTCATGTAAGTCTCCAAGCCTTTCTGTATTTATCCTGCTGGTCATTTCTTACAGAACAATAATATTCCATTACATTCATATACCATAATTTACTCAGCCATTCTCCAATTGATGGGCATCCATTCAATTGTCAGTTTCTAGCCCCTGCAAAAAGGGGTACCACAAACACAATCTCTGTTCCTAAAGAACTTACTTTCTATGAGAATGGAGGAGTTCTGAAGAAGACATAATTTCTACTGGCCAGATTACTAGTCAAATTATTGAAGTGCAAAATACAAAAGAATAAATGTACAATGTAGGTAATCACAAGTTTGGATTCCTGGAATTCTCTTTAGTCACCTAAACTCCACAACATTTGGCTGGCCTGGCCTCCCAGGGAAGCCATTAGTTTGGGATGCTGGTAGTCTTTCCCATCTTGTATACATACACAGCAGAAGCCCTGACTTCTACCAAAACATTTGCTTTCAATAACCAATTCTCTAAACTAGATGTTACTTCCTGATGACTTTGGGCTCCTCCACTTCTTAGATGAATCTGGGCAATTATAATTTAACTTGAACTTAATCTTCAGTGTTTAATGTTCTGCTACCTTATCAGTTGCTCACCTTTCCAGATGTTGCCAACTCCTACATATCTTATATCTACAAATTTATTTCTTAGCCAGATTGTTTTGTGATTATTAGTTTATATGAATTTTTATGTGATACTTCAAGGCTTCCTACCTTCACATAAAAAAAAAAAAAAATTCTGCTCTCAGCTCCTCTCCCAAGCTCTCTGCCAGGATCCACTGCTCTGCGAACATCCCTGAGACAAGATGGTGAAGGTCGGAGTCAATGGATTTGGCCGTATCGGACGCCTGGTGACCCGTGCTGCCTTCTGCTCAAGCGGAGTAGACATTGTGGCCATCAATGACCCCTTCATTGACCTTAATTATATGGTTTATATGTTCCAATATGATTCCACCCATGGCAAGTTCAATGGCACTGTCAAGGCTGAGAATGGAAAGCTGGGTGATCAATGGAAAGGCCATTACCATCTTCCAGGAGCGGGATCCCACCAACATTAAATGGGGAGGATGCTGGAGCTGATTACATAGTGGAGTCCACTGGAGTGTTTACCACCATGGAGAAGGCTGGGGCTCACTTGAAGGATGGAGCTAAGCGTGTCATCATTTCTGCACCTTCTGCTGATGCCCCCATGTTTGTGATGGGAGTGAGATTGTCAGCAATGCCTCCTGCACTACCAACTGCTTGGCTCCCTTGGCCAAAGTCATTCATGACAACTTTGGCATTGTGGAAGGACTCATGACCACAGTTCATGCCATCACTGCTACTCAGAAGACAGTTGACGGCCCCCGTCCAGCAAGCTGTGGCGTGTGATGGGCGTGGGTGCTGCTCAGAACATCATCCCTGCTTCCACTGGCGCTGCTAAGGCTGTAGGCAAGGTCATCCCTGAGCTGAACGGAAAGCTCACAGGTATGGCTTTCCGAGTTCCTACTCCCAACGTATCCGCTGTGGATCTGACCTGCCTCCTGAAGAAACCTGCCAAATATGATGACATCAAGAAAGTGGTGAAGCAAGCATCAGAAGGACCCTTGAAGGGCATCTTGGGCTACACAGAGGACCAGGTTGTATCCTGTGACTTCAATAGCAACACCTACTCTTCCACCTTTGATGCTGGGGCTGGCATTGCCCTCAATGACCATTTTGTCAAGCTCATTTCCTGGTACGACAATGAGTATGGTTATAGCAACCGTGTAGTGGACCTCATGGTCAACATGGCCTCCAAGGAGTAAAGTGGGAAGCCATGGATCTTCTTCCCCAGCCAAAAAAAAGTTGTTCCACCACTGGGGAGCCCACATCCCTAACCTATGTTCCTATATTGGGGATTTCATGTCCCATTCACATCATTGTCCTACAGACACGCCTGTAGTAAGGGGGAGAAGCCTAGAGTGTCCTATATTATATACCATCAATAAAGTCATCTTATTTCAGTGTGAAAAAAAAAAATTCTGTTACCTTGACATTTGTGATCTTTGTTCTACCAGATAAGTTTTGTTCTTATGTTTCTTTTTTTGATCATTTGGCTGTTATCAAACTGAATAATTAATTTAGAATGAATTGTAATTTAATTACACTGATTCAGCTTAACCACAGAAATTAATATTTCTCCAATTGTTAAGAAATGCCTTTATTTTTCTGAATAGCTTTTTGTAATGGTTTTCACATAGTTCTGCCTTTCCCCATACCACCCTATGTATGTGTTTTGTGGCAATTACACTCCCAAGTATTTTGTATTATTTGTAATTATTGAAAATGGAATTTTTCTATGTACCTTTCCCTGCTTACTTTGTTGATAGTATATATAAAAGTGTTGCCGACTTATGTGGGTTGATTTTATGCAAAAGTTATTCATTGCTCTGTTTAGTTTTAGCATGATTGTCTAGGATTCTGTAAATAATCTATTATATCATATACAAAGAGTAATGTTTTTGTTTCCTTGCTACCTTCCATTTTTCCTTGTCTTACTTCTATAACTAGCTTTCTAGTACAATATTGAATAATGACAGTGATTGCACAATCTTGCTTTACACCCCATCTTATGAAAAAGGCTTCTAATCTATCCTTATTGTAGATAATGCTTACTCTTGGTTTTAGACAGATAATACTTATCATTTTAAGAATTCCACTGGTATTTAAATAGGAAAGAATGATGTATTTTGTCAAAACTTTTTCTATATCTACTAAGAAAAATATATTTTGTTTCATTTTCATTACTCATCGGGTTAATTATGCAAAAATTTTCTTAATATTGAACCAACTCTGCATTCTTGATATAAATGTTATCTCATCTCTGTGTATTATTCATAATATAGTATTGTATTCTCCTTGCTAATATTTCATTAAAATTTTACATCATTATTCATTAAGGAAATTATACTTTTATTTTTGTTTCCATTTGTTTAGATTTCACAATTATATTTATGTCATAAAAATAATTTGGTACGATTTTGTTTTTTTATGTAATTTTATTTATTTTTATTTATTTTTATGTAATGCTAGAAATAATTGTTTTAAAATATTTTGTTGAATTTGCTTGTAAATTCATTGGGGCTTTTTTTTCTCCTTAGAAAGCATATTTATGGCTTTGTCGATTTCTTTTTTCTAAGAGAAGGTTACTTAAATATTCAATTTCCTTTTCTGTTAAGGTAAGAAATTTATATTTTTGTAAATATTCATCCATTTACTTTAGATGATAAATTTTATTGATATATCACTGATTAAAAAAGCTCCTAATAATTGCTTTAATTTCATCTTCATTGTTGGTGCATTCATCCTTTTCATTCTTGATATTTGTAATTTGGCTTTATTCTTTCTTTTAATTATGTTAACCAATGGTTCCTCTCTCTCTCTCTTTTTTTTAATTTAATTTAATTTTATAATTATAACTTCTTTTTTTTTTTTTTTACAGTACATATGCATGGGTAATTTTTTACAACATTATCCCTTGCACTTACTTCTATTCAGATTTTTTCCCTTCCTCCCCCAACCCCCTGCCCCAGATGGCAGGCAGTCTTATACATGTTAAATATATTACAATATATTCTAGATACAATATATGTGTGTAGAACCAAATTCCTTGTTGCACAGGAAGAATTGGATTCAGAAGGTAAAAATAACAGTTTATACTCATTTCCCAGTGTTCCTTTTCTGGTTGCAGCTGATTCTGTCCATCATTAATCAATTGGAATTGGATTAGCTCTTCTCTATGTTGAAGATATCCACTTCCATCAGCATACATCCTCATAAAGTATCATTGTTGAAGTGTATAATGATCTTCTGGTTCTGCTCGTTTCACTTAGCATCAGTTGATGTAAGTCTCTCCAAGCCTCTCTGTATTTCTCCTGTTGGTCATTTCTTACAGAACAATAATATTCCATAACATCCATATGCCATAATTTACCCAACCATTCTCCAATTGATGGACATCCATTCATCTTCTAGCTTCTAGCCACTATGAAAAGGGCTGCCACAAACATTTTGGCACATACAGGTCCCTTTCCCTTCTTTAGTATTTCCTTGGGATATAAGCCCAGTAGTACTATGGCTGGGTCAAAGGGTATGTACATTTTGATAACTTTTTGGGGATAATTCCAGATTGCTCTCCAGAATGGTTGGATTCTTTCACAACTCCACCAACAATGCATCAATGTCCCAGTTTTCCCACAGCCCCTCCAACATTCATCATTATTTGTTCCTGTCATCTTAGCCAATCTGACAGGTGTGTAATGATATCTCAGAGTTGTCTTAATTTGCATTTCTCTGATCAATAGTGATTTGGAACACTCTTTCATATGAGTGGAAATAGTTTTAATTTCTTCATCTGAAAATTGTCTGTTCATATCGTTTGACCATTTGTCAATTGGAGAATGGCTTGATTTCTTATAAATTAAAGTCAATTCTCTGTATATTTTGGAGATGAGGCCTTTATCAGAACCTTTAACTATAAAAATGTTTTCCCAATTTGTTACTTCCCTTCTAATCTTGTTTGCATTAGTTTTGTTTGTACAGAAACTTTTTAATTTGGTGTAATCAAAATTTTCTATTTTGTGATCAATAATGGTCTCTAGTTCTTCCCTGGAAACTAACTCCTTCCTCCTCCACAAGTCTGAGAGGTAAACCATCCCATGTTCCTCCAATTTATTTATGATTTCATTCTTTATGCCTAAATCTTGGACCCATTTTGATCTAATCTTAGTATGTGGTGTTAAATGTGGGTCCATGCCTAGTTTCTGCAATACTAATTTCCAGTTTTCCCAGCAGTTTTTGTCAAATAATGAATTCTTATCCCAAAATTTGGGATCTTTGAGTTTTTCAAACACTAGATTGCTATTTTTATTCACTCTCTTGCCCTGTGAACCTAACCTATGCCACTGATCAACTAGTCTATTTCTTAGCCAATACCAAATGGTTTTGGTGACTGTTGCTTTATAATATAGTTCTAGATCAGGTACAGCTAGACCACCTTCACTTAATTTTTTTTCATTACTTCCCTTGAAATTCTCGACCTTTTGTTGTTCCATATGAATTCTGTTGTTATTTTTTCTAGGTTATTTAAATAGTTTTTTGGAAGTCTAATTGGTATAGTACTAAATAAATAGATTAGTTTAGGGAGTATTATCATCTTTATTATATTCGCTCGGCCTATCCAAGAGCACTGAATGTCTTTCCAATTATTTAAATCTGACTTTATTTTTGTGGCAAGTATTTTGTAATTTTGCTCATATAATTCCTGACTCTCCTTTGGTAGATATATTCCCAAATATTTTATACTATCAACCGTTATTTTGAATGGAATTTCTCTTTGTATCTCTTGCTGTTGGATTGTCTTGGTAATGTATAAAAATGCTGTGGATTTATGTGGATTTATTTTGTAACCTGCAACTTTGCTAAAGTTCTGAATTATTTCTAATAGCTTTTTAGCAGAGTCTTTGGGGTTTTCTAACTATACCATCATGTCATCTGCAAAAAGTGATAATTTGATTTCCTCATTTCCTACTCTAATTCCTTGAATCTCTTTCTCGGCTCTTATTGGCGAGGCTAGAGTTTCTAGTACTATATTGAAAAGTAATGGTGATAGTGGGCAACTTTGTTTCACTCCTGATCTTATAGGGAAAGATTCTAGTCTATTGCCATTACATATGTTGTTTACTGAAGGTTTTAAATATATGCTCCTTATTATTTTAAGGAATAGTGCATTTATTCCTATACTCTCAAGCGTTTTTAGTAGGAATGGATGTTGGATTTTATCAAATGCTTTTTCTGCATCTATTGAGATGATCATATGTTTTTTATTAATTTGATTATTAATATGGTCAATTATACTAATAGTTTTCCTAATATTAAACCAGCCCTGCATTCCTGGTATAAATCCCACTTAGTCATAGTGTATTATCCTGGGGATGATTTTCTGAAGTCTATTTGCTAATATCTTATTTAAGATTTTAGCATCAATATTCATTAAGGAAATTGGTCTATAGTTTTCTTTCTCAGTTTCTGATCTACCTGGTTTAGGTATTTGTACCATGTCTGTGTCATAAAAGGAATTTGGTAGGACTCCTTCAATCCCTATTTTTTCAAATAGTTTACATAGCATTGGAGTTAGTTGTTCTTTAAATGTTTGGTAGAATTCACATGTATATCCATCTGGTCCTGGGGACTTTTTCTTAGGAAGTTGGTTAATAGCTTGGTCTATTTCTTTTTCTGAGATGCGACTATTTAGACTACTTAGTTCTTCCTCTATTAATCTGGGCAAGCTATATTTTTGAAGGTATTCTTCCATTTCATTTAAGTTATCAAATTTATCGGCATAAAGTTGAGCAAAGCAGCTCTTAACTATTGTTCTAATTTCCTCTTCATTAGTGGTGAGTTCTCCCTTTTCATTTTCAAGACTAACAATTTGCTTTTTCTGTTGCCTTTTTTTAATCAGGTTTACTAAGGGTTTGTCTATTTTTTTGATTTTTTCATAGAACCAACTCTTAGTTTTATTAATTAATTCAATAGTTTTTTTTTTTTTTTTTTACTTTCAATTTTATTAATCTCACCTTTTATTTTCTGAATTTCAAGTTTTGTGTTTGTCTGGGGGTTTTTAATTTTTTCCTTTTCTAGCAATTTTAGTTGTAAGCCCAATTTGTTGGCCCTCTCTTTTTCTGTTTTATGCAAGTAGGCCTGTAGAGATATAAAACTTCCCCTTATTACTGCTTTGGCTGTATCCCACACATTTTGGTATGATGTCTCATTATTGTCATTTTCTTGGGTGAAGTTATTAATTATGTCTATGATTTGCTGTTTTACCCAATCATTCTTTAGTATAAGATTATTTAGTTTCCAATTATTTTTTGGTCTATTTTCCCCTGGCTTTTTATTAATGTAATTTTGATTGCATTATGGTCTGAAAAGGATGCATTTACTATTTCTGCCTTACTGCATTTGATTTTGAGGTTTTTATGCCCTGGTATATGATTAATTTTTGTATAGGTTCCATGAACTGCTGAGAAGAAAGTATATTCCTTTCTGTCTGCATTTAGCTTTCGCCAAAGGTCTAACATATCAAACTTTTCTAGTATTCTATTTACCTCTTTGACTTCTTTCTTATTTATTGTGTGGTTTGATTTATCTAATTCTGAGAGTGCAAGGTTGAGATCTCCCAATATTATAGTTTTGCTATCTATTTCTTCTTGCAGCTCTCTTAATTTCTCTTTTAAGAATTTAGATGCTGCACCACTTGGTGCATATATTTTTAATATTGATATTGCTTCTTTATTGATGCTGCCCTTTAGCAGGATATAATGCCCTTCCTTATCTCTTTTAATCAGATCAATTTTTGTTTTTACTTGATCTGAGATGAGGATGGCTACTCCTGTTTTTTGGTTTTGCCTGAAGCATTATAGATTCTGCTCCACCCTTTTACTTTTAGTTTGAATGTCTCACCCTGTTTCAGGTGTGTTTCCTGTAAACAACATATAGTAGGATTCTGACTTTTAATCCAGGCTGCTAATTGCTTCCTCTTTATGAAGCAGTTTGCCCCATTCACATTTATGGTTAGAAGGACTAATTCTATATTGCTTGCCATCCTATTAACCCCTGCTTATGCTTTTCCCCTTTCCTTCCCTCTTACCCCCCCCTACCCAGTATTAAACTGGTGAACACCACTTGCTTTTCACAGCCCTCCCTTTTTAGGATCCCTCCCCCACCTTAAAGTTCCTCCCCTTATTTTACCCCTTTTCCTCGAAATTTCTGTATTCCCTTCCCCTTACCTTACTCCTTCCCTTTCACTTTTCAATGAAGTGGAAGAAGTTTCACCATAAATTGAATATGTCTATTGATACACACTATGTTCATCTCCCTCCTTTCTTTCTCTCAGATATAATAGGTTTCCTTTGCCTCTTCATGAGATGTAGTACCACCACTTTACACTTTTTTATGATATAATTCCCTTTCCACCTCTAGTTTAGGACAAATTGTACATATGTTCTTTACATATTTTTTTTTGGCAGAAGTATAGTTCTCAAGATTTCTTTTTACCTTTTTAGAAATCTCTTGAGTTCTGTATTTGAAGATCAAACCTTTTATGTAGGTCTGGTTTTTTCATCAAAAATAGATGGAATTCATTTATTTCGTTAAATGTCCATCTTCTTCCCTGGAAAACGATGCTCATTCTTGCTGGGTAAGTTATTTTTGCCTGCATACCAAGTTCCTTAGTCTTTCAGAATATCATGTTCCAGGCCCTTCATTCTTTTAATGTGGATGCTGCTAGATCCTGGGTTATCCTTATTGTGGATCCTCCATATCTGAATTGCTTTTTTTTTTCTAGCAGCTTCCAGTATTTTTTCCTTTGTCTGATGGTTCTTGAAATTGGCCACTATATTTCTTGGAGTTTTGATTTTAGGCTCCCTTTCAGTAGGTGATCTATGAATTTTTTCAATGTCTATTTTACCCTCTGTTTCCAGAACGTCTGGGCAGTTCTCTTTGATAATTTCCTCGAAAATGGTGTCCAAGCTCTTTTTTTCCTCACATTTTTCAGGGAGTCCGATTATTCTCAAATTGTCTCTCCTGGATCTGTTTTCCAGGTCTGTTATCTTTCTAGTAAGGTACTTGACATTCTTTTCAATTGTTTCATTTCTCTGGTTTTGCTTGACTACATCTTGTTTTCTCCTTGAGTCATTCATTTCTACTTGTTCCAGTCTAATTTTCAATGATGTATTTTCTTCACTCACTTTTTTTATATCTCTTTGTAATTGTCCAATTGAGTTTTTATCTTCTATGGAATTTTTTTCCATTTTATCCATTTTATTTTTTAGAGAGCTGTTTTCTTTTTCCAGCTCACTAATCCTGTTTTCCTTGGAGTTTTTTACCTTTTCCAGCTCACTAATCTTGTTTCTCAATGATTTGATTTCTTTATCCACTCTGTCTTTGAATGTATGGGATGACTTCTCCAGGCTCTCTTGCCAACCTTCCCTTTCCTTTTCCCTTTTCTCTTCCAGCTCTCTTGTGAGAGCCTTTTTGATTTCCTCTATGAGATTCTTTTTTATTGAGGAGCAGCTCATATCCCTCTTAGGGGATTCATCTGATGACAGTCTGTTTTTAGTCTCCTCAGTGTTTGAAATCTGCTCTCTCCCCATACAAAAGCTGTCAATGGTTAGAGCCCTTTTGAATTTTTTGTTCATTTTGTCAGAGTAGGAATCAAAGAAAGCAAATTGACAAGAGAAACAATTGGTCTGTTTTGAGGGAGATGGGGCTGGATGGTATTAATGGGCTTCCTCTACAGACTGGGGGTAGGGCAGCTGAGAGCCACTAACAGAACAGTAATGACTGTACTGAGTCTGAACTCTGAGGCTCTGAGAATACACTGAGTCAGTCCAGGTGGGGGTTGGGGGTGGCCGGGTTCTGAGAGATGCTGGCTTTCTTGGGTTTTAATCTTCACCTCCGGTGTTTACACCCTCTTTGCTGCTCCTGGCTTGCTGCCAAGACGGAGTATCCACACTGGGGAAAAAGTCTTTTCACAGAAATGGCAGAGATCGTACCCCTCCCCCTCCAGTCTGAGGTATGTGAGCTGCCTGTCTTACTCTGGCTTGCCTGCCCTCAGTCTGTGCCCAGTCTGATTGACCCTCCCCCAAGCAAACACAGACCTTTTCTGGCGACTTTCAAGGATGTCTTTTCTTGGTGATTATTTGTGGATTTCTTTCTGGGTCAAGCATTAAGTCTGAGGCTTGTCATGAAGTAAGTTCTGAGAGAAAAAGAGGAGCTCAAGCAGCTGTCTGCCTCCATGCTGCCATCTTGGCTGGAAGTCGGTTCCTCTCTCTCTTGAAAAAATCAAATCAGCATTCAGTTTTATTTATCAATTAATATTTTAAATGATAATTTTGTGAATCTCTCTTTTGGTTTTCAGTATTTATATTATTCGTGTTTACTTAGAAATTTAATTTGTTTTTTTGTGTTTTTTTTTGTTTTGTTTTGTTTTTTTTCCCCTAATTTTCTTAGTTGTATGTCCAATTTGTCAACATGCTTTTTTCTTTCTTTTTGATTTAAATATTTACATGTATAAATTTTCCCCTCTGAACTGCTATTGCTTTATTCCAAAAATCAATCAATCTATCTAACTTGCATGTGAGTCTTTGTGTCTCTGTGTGTGACACACATATTCATGTCATTATCTTTTGAAGTTTTCTAGAACTCTCTTATCAATACAGTAGACTTTTATGATGGAGTTCTATTGTTGTTGTTTTTTTTCCTATTTTCCTGATTATTTCTTAACATTGATGTTAGAGCTATTCTATGGATGATTGGTGGGTGGTAGTGTCACTATGTCAAGTTTTAGGCCTTTCTTTAAATCTTGTTTTCGCAGCTAATCTGGAATGTGTTTCAGGTAGTATAATATCAAGGGAGATGGAATCACTGCTTCCTGATTTGTATTCTAGTTCCTACACAGGAAGTGTTTCTGCTTTTTAGGCACACAACACTACTGCTCCTCTCTAAATACAACACCTACCTCTCAACTGACTCTAATTTATAAGAAATCAAGCCATTCTCCAATTGATAAATGGGCAAAGGATATGAACAGACAATTTTCAGATGATGAAATTGAAACTATTTCTACTTATATGAAAAAGTGTTCCAAATCACTCTTGATCAGAGAAATGCAAATTAAGACAACTCTGAGATACCACTACACACCTGTCAGATTGGCTAAGATGACAGGAAAAAATAATGATGAATGTTGGAGGGGATGTGGAAAAACTGGGGCACTGATGCCTTGTTGGTGGAATTGTGAAAGAATCCATCCATTCTGGAGAGCAATCTGGAATTATGCCCAAATAGTTATCAAACTGTTCATACCCTTTGATCCAGGAGTGCTATTACTTGGCTTATATCCCAAAGAAATACTAAAGAAGGAAAAGGGACCTGTATATGCCAAAATGTTTGTGGCAGCCCTTTTTGTAGTGGTTAGAAACTGGAATTGAATGGATGCCCATCAATTGGAGAATGATTGTAAATTATGGCATATGAATGTTATGGGATATTATTGTTCTATAAGAAATGATCAGCAGGATGAATACAGAGAGGCTTGGAGAGACTTACATCAACTGATGCTAAGTGAAAGGAGCAGAACTAGGAGATCATTATACACTTCAACAATGATACTGTATAAGGATATATTCTGATGGAAGTGGATATCTTCAACAAAGAGAAGATCTAACTCAGATCCAATTGATCAATGATGGACAGAATCAGCTACACCCACAGAAGGAACACTGGGAAATGAATGTAAACTGTTTGCATTTTTGTTTTCCTTCCCAAGTTATTTTTACCTTCTGAATCCAATTCTTCCTGTGCAACAACAAATTCAGTTATGCACACATATATTGTATCTAGGATATATTATAACATAATATAAGACTGCCTACCATCTAGGGGAAGGGGTGGAGGGAAGGAAGAGAAAAATCGGTACAGAAGTGAGTGTAAGGGATAATGTAAAAATTACCCATGCATATATATTGTCAAAAAAAATTATAATTATAAAATTAAAATTTTTTTAAAAGACATAGCTCTCCACACTACCCTAGAACTGTGACCCTTCCTCCTGTCCAGCTGTGGAACTGACCTGGAATCAGGAACTAGGACTCTTATCCTTTGCTATTGCAAATGCTTCTCTCTACCCTGGAACTGTGCCTAAATGGAAACTGAACCATACTCATGCTGAATGCTCCACACAAGGATCCTTTATAATCTCTTTCTGTCGGGGAACATAACTTTCTCTGAATGCTAAGTGCTGTTGTTTTGGTTTTGTTGCTCCAAGACCTACTGTTGTTGTTTCATCGTAGCTGTTCTCTGTGCTATCTTCCTCCCAAAGTGACACATGGACTTTTTAACCTTTGACATTGTCTTAGCTTGGAAAAAATTGTCTCACCCCAACCTTGCTGGAATATGCCTTTTCAGAATTATACCTGATATATTTTCAAATTGGTTTTAGGGGAATATTTGAAAAGTTCTGCCAGAATTGTCTATCTACTCTGCCAATTTTTCTCCACCCACATAGTTACATTTATATATATATATATATATATATATATATATATATATATATATATATATATATATATATATAACATAAAATAACATTATTATTACTATCAAGAAATGATAGCCTAATAACTGATATTTATCAAAATAATCACAAGACCCTTTCCTGTTTAAAGCTCTCTGAAATTATTTTTCTCCATCTCAGATGCCTAGATTCCATGAGAATGATAACCCTTTTATTTATATTTAAGAGCATAAGTTAAAAGTACTATTATATAGTAAATAAAGTCCTCAGCTTATGAACTATGCCAAGATCTTTGTTTATCTATTCAACTTTTTAACAGATCGTAATTCTCAAATTATGCTTTCCCCAATGATTATATTTTATATTGATTATTTTATCCCCCCCTTCCGTACCTTTTTTCTTTTCCTTCTTTATTAAATACTTATTAAGTTACTATTTTGTAGAGCACCATGATAAGCACTGAAAAATGGTGCTAGGTTCTGTTGATATCAAACAACTTTAATTCCTTCAATAAGCTGTCTCCACGCTACAATGTAAAATTGCTTCCTTTTGAGGAGGCTCTTGGTGGATAGCTAATCTTATTTATTATCCATGAGTTTTCTTTGTCCCAGTCACAGAACCTATCATCCCTGCATCGATTAATCAATCAACATTTATTTATTGAGCAATTAATATATGTAATTTTGTATATGTGACTGTCCTGCTATTACTAAGTGCTAGGTGATATACTTGAGTGTTATAATTTTTTTTCTGAAAAAAATTATATTGACAATCTCATCTTTGAATTTGCAATCTCTCCACCAATTATAGGATAGAGATTGCTGAAGTATTCACAGACTTATAAATAACCACATAACCTTTACTTGGCCAATAAAAATCCTCAGGTTATAAATGATTTCTTTTCAGTAATAACAATGCCAGATTATAATTAATGTATCTTAGGTTTCTGTATTTATTTTAATTATACTTACACAAACTACACACTTATATTTCCCTATTATATGCTATATTCAAGATACCAAATGAAACACTTAAGAAAAAATATAGAAAATTATTAGAAAATAAAATCCATAGCAAAAGGTACCTTAACAAACACATTGTTATTGTAACTTAATACATTTTAATAAATTTATTCATTTAGGAATTCAGTGAATTTTAGTATATATGTATTTTTAGATGAATGACTTGCATTGACCCAAATTTGTAGCCATTTTTTCAAACTCTACTTTTTATCAAATGTATTCCTTTCATATATATATATATATATATATATATATATATATATATATATATATATATATATATATATATATATATATATATATATATATATATATATATATTTCATTATTAAGACAAGCCATAAGGATATATGAACCATTTGCAGATAGCTGCAATTATTAGAGACTTTTATAATCTATTACATTGAAGTCTGTTTCCTTGTAACTTTTATTTTTTGAACTTGGTCTTGTCATCTAAGGCCATGCAGAATCTCCCTTCTATGAGAATAGTAGTAGAAGGTATGTAATGAATACTGCAACTGATATCAAAATGCCTAGGTTTCTTATGACTTGATTGTTTCTTCTTATATGCTATTACATAAATTCATTTTTCTTGACAGCAGTTTCATTACCTGTGTTAGCAACTCCTGAACACCACCAAAGATAAAGAGTGCTTAATATTTGTACTGGAAATAGTTTAAAATAATAACATTGTTTTGCAAGGAATTACAAACAAGCTCATTAGCTAATGGCTTGCACCAATCTGCTTTATTTTTCCTTTATAAAAGAATAGGATAATATCTGCCCATTATCAATTCTTCTGCACCTGTCATGTTATTCAGAAAATTTATAAATTTGTAGACAGTATCTCATCAATCACATATACTTGTACTTTTCCTATTCAGAAAGTAATTCATTTCAGTCAAGTGACTAGATCTCACTGAAAATAATAGAAGCTCTGCTTCTTAATTTCTCTTAAATATCAATTCTCATTAGGCCTTTCCCTCCAACCTTTCCAGTTTCATTATTTTTTGATAGTTAAGAAAAAAGTAAAGTAGAAATTTTATTTTAGTGGAATCAGTTTTTTTTTTTCCTCTAGTTTTGCTCACCATTTTCCCATGGAAACCAAGTAATGAAGTGTTTATATTCTTCCTCTTTTTCTTGCTTATATACTCAAATATTCTGTGTCTTCACCTATTTTCATTTTACCTGTAACAGTGCAATAAGACACCCTTTTCTGCTCACTCTATTTCATACTTATTAATGGTTTCATTCCAAACACGCTGGGGACCTTTCTTACATGATCATGAAAATGCCAATTGAGTAGCTGTAGTTCCCACCCAAAATTTCTCATCCTTATTAGTTGACTAGATACTCTTCTTTTCTGTTCATATATGAACTTTTTTTCTACTTTTCTAAGTTCTTTACTTACATTTTTACACAAGTATAAACAACTATCTACATTTTTATTTTCATCTGTCTGATGCTAATTTCTTTTTTTCATGTGTCTGTGTTCTATTGTATAGCATTAATGGTAAACTTTTTATATTAAGATTATAAATCTAAATGTCTGTAATAATATGGAGGTGATTAAAAGGCCTTTACAATTTCTTCAAAACAGTCCAATCCACTCTCCTCCTGTTTAGTTTTGCTCCCCATAAAATCTAAAAAAAAAAAAAAAGAACTTTTTACTGTACTACATGGTTATATTTTACATCATAATAACCAATGTATACCACAACTAGCTAATGATGATATATAAAAATTATATATAAAATGCTGAAGTGCAAATGGAACAAATAATATAAAATATTTAAGAACATTATGATCCTTTTAAAAAAGAGCATTTAAAAGAGAGGGTCTAAGATATTCTGAGTCCTTATACCCAAAGTAACTGTATTCAACAGATCTAATTGAATTAGTGCATTGGATTATCATTTCCATTGTATAAATAATGGATTACAATAAATTATGCCCTCTGATGACTTTTTCTGGGTCAATCACAAACATGATCAAGGCCAGATAAAAAGATGACAACAATATCCTAAAAATCAGTGTTCCAGAATGCTAAGTTTATTTAAGTATTCTGTATGATTTATATTTAATATTTCCATTTTTAGTTAGAGTGTATTTAGAATATTTTCCTCCAATCCATTGAACAAGACAAGTATGAGATCCCAAACTATTTCTGAAAGAATCCTTGGAGTCAGCATCTTTGAAGAATTGTTATCTTCACCTTCGCAATCTTTCTTCAGCAATCAATTGTTCTAAATGTAACTGATGTCAGCTACTTTACTCCCAGACTTTACCATAATTTGCTACCTCAATCCATCAAAAGGATACAAGAACAGTCACTGATAGAGTAATCATCCAACTTACATAATGTGAGTGTTCTTAAAATCTATAAATATACCTTTCCCCATGTTATAGATTCCAAACAAGCTGTACTATGCATAATAACACTCTGCACTGAGTCATTACAAAGTTGATACAAACCATGGATTATATCAGACTTTGAGATTTTCACAAGGTAGTCTTCCCAGGCCTTTGAATTCTTTCTCTTTGCCAAACGCCTACAAATCAATTGTCAAGAATTTTCTTGCAAAATCCAAGGAGGTAAACAAAGCAGATAAAAGTAGGTCTAGATCTGTCACTATAGGTAAAATTTCTAGCAAAATATCTCAAAAATTGTGTCTTTATCCCTCCACAAAACACCTATTGTTATCTATCTAAAAGTAGAAGTTAAACGTCTGAGTGATATTTGCTAAGATACCATGCCACAAGTAAAGCAGATTTTTTTTTTCTGAAATTAGATTATAGATATTACATTCTGTCTTTGCCATGCTTATTAGGAACAATTAATTCACTTCAATGAGGTATTTGCAAAAGTAGTTTGTTGTCCTTTGGAGTCATCAATGTCTTGGAGATAGCAGGAGCTTTGTGACTAGTCAGGAAGTCCTTGACAAATATGATGGTCTGCTTTCCATCATTGTTACAGAGTAAACAGGTGGTAGAGTTGAAGTCAGAGAGTTGGCATAGGAGAGAAGGAAGTTGGGGCCAAGGGGGTAAGGAATGCAATGTTTGTTGTAACATGAAAGCAAAATAGTCTTTTTGTTATCATTAGCAGCTTTTGCAATTTGAGATCCTACTGGGGATTTACACTCATTCTCCTTCATTCTTAATATAAATTATTTTGAACATATCAGAAATAATCAAACCAAATCTATTTCTCTCTAGATACAACCCATTTCTTTTTAAACACTAAATCACAACACCATATATTTAATCAGTTTTGAATATACCATATTCTTTTTTCCTTTTTTCTCTTTCCTATCTT
Organism: Sminthopsis crassicaudata; assembly: GCF_048593235.1. Classification (NCBI taxonomy): domain Eukaryota; kingdom Metazoa; phylum Chordata; class Mammalia; order Dasyuromorphia; family Dasyuridae; genus Sminthopsis; species Sminthopsis crassicaudata. The sequence goes on along the minus strand of NC_133621.1, from coordinate 76,840,305 downwards.
CAATTTTAAGTAATGGTAATTTAAAATCTATCTGTGACTCAGACTTCTATCTTTGCCTGCAAAATACCATGAGATAAGTTTTCCAGAGAAAAACTTAGTTACATTATTCTCCATCCATTACCACTAGAAGTAGTTAGAAGTCATAATTAATGTTTTCAGAGAATGTCCATCAAACCTGGATAAATACACTAAAGAAAAAGTATATTTCTGTTTTCCTTGCTGTCCTCATTATTTCCATAATTACTATAAACAATATAAATAATAACTCAAGTTGTACAACACTTTATAATCTTGAGAAAAGACTTTGCTCATACTTTTTGAGACAAATAGTGAAAATTGCCTTTTTAGAATGTGAGGAATGTAAGATTTAGAGGGGTAACTGGAAATGCCCAAAGTTACAGAACTAGTAAGGGTTACACGCATCTTCTAAGTTATTTATTTTTTAACACTAAAATTAACACTAAAAACAAAGACAAAAAGTACTTCTTCCTACTCCCCTCTCCATTTGGCCTTTTTAATTAAAGAACTAACAAATCTCAGTCTGACTCAACTAATTGTCCATTTAATGATTAGGACCAGGTAAGAGAGAAATGAGGAAAAGACTGGCCTTTTTAAAAATTAGGCTAGTATCTACCTAAAAAGGCAAGGTAATTGATACAAAACTTAATTGCTAAAGTAATATCTAAACTTGTTGCTTCAAATTTCTGGTAAAGTAAGATGCCCTTCCCTGCCATTTACTATGTAAAAATGCCCAAACTAAGTGCCAGACATTCCTACATATTATATAATGTTATGTGAATCCATATTTATTTTGACTTTATGGAATTCCACGTCAACACATCTTCATGACCAGATACACTTTTGTATGAAGTTGAGGAAACTTCTTCTATCTGAATTAATATTGTATCCTTGATAAATATCCTCCCCTTGTTATGTTTAAGTAAAATTAATTTTTACTAAATGTTAGTTGTTTAGGTAACAAGTATTTTGTTTTGTTCCAAATTTAAGACTAAAATGGTAGAAAAACATGAGTCATTGCTAACTTGGAACACATCATAAATGCATTGCAATTCAATCATGAGATCAGATCAGAGTACCTACAGTCATAAAAGGAACTAAACCAAACCAAAAGGAACACAATCTATGTCTCTCATATTCAAAAAGATTTATGTCACATAATTCAGTTGTCTCACTCCATCATACACACAATGATATTTTTCAGGATTTCTGTTTTTATTTGCATGAATTATTGCCTATAGGTCTACCATGTCTGGCACAGCACAGTTTACACCTGTTTCTTAGATCTAGGCAAACATTTGACTTGGGGAAAAACCCCATTGAGAGCAGATATTGCTACTTGTCCTAGGCACTTAATATTGTTGATCAATTGTTGATTGTTATAGTATCAGGTGACTCTGAAGTCAGAGGAGCTAAAGTTTAATTTTGCCTTTCGCAGCCTGTGTGATCACAAATATATCATTCAACCTCTTTGGACTTCAGTATCTTTATCTGGAAAATAAAGGATTTGGATTAAGAGTACTTCTAAAGTTACTTCAAATCAAAATCTATGATCCTATGTTAACTTGAGGCAGGAGTTAACTTTGAAATAGAGGACATTTCCATATCTATCTATACATAAATACAGAGAGAGAGAGAGAGAGAGAGAGAGAGAGAGAGAGAGAGAGAGAGAGAGAGAGAGAGAGAGAGAAAGAGAGAGAAAGAGAAAGAGAGAGAGAGAGAGAGAGAGAGAGAGAGAGAGAGAGAGAGAGAGAGAGAGAGAGAGAGAGAGAGAGAGTTCTTCCAATATTGGCAGTCCTGCTGGAAAAATATTTAAATCTCTGCTACATATCCTAGGTTTTATTTTATTATTAGTTCCTGAATGTTCAAAAGAGGTATTGATTTCCCATTCCATTGTTTTTAGCCTAGATATACTTATCATTAGGGGAGATTTAAATAATTATTAATGCTTTTTACCTTTTAGGTAATATTTATTTATCTGTTATTTTGTCTGATCTTGTAAAAATGGTGACAAGTATGTCAGCAGTAATGTGCCCTGTTTCTGGTGAAGAAGACAGCAAACCTGATAACAAATACAAAATATTAATGGAGGTAAGTGAACCATTCAGCCAGAAATCCAAACCTTCCAAAACACTTCGCTTTAAATGAATAGTAAAAAACAAACAAACAAACAAAAAAAAAACAACAACAACTTGATTTTATTGTGATTTGTTTTTTGTTTTGTTTTGTTTTTTACAATGGTAGAGATTATTAAATTCTTCAATTGTCTTTCCAAGATGCAAAAGATAAAGATAACATTATTTTTTTCAATTTTTTATTAATTTTATAATTATAATTTTTGACAGTACATATGCATGAGTAATTTTTTACAACATTATCCCTTGTATTAATTTTTCCAAATTTTCCCCTCCCTCCATCTACTCCCTCCCCTAGATGACAACCAATACTATACATATTAAATGTATTACAGTATAACCTAGATAAAATATATGTATGTAAATCCAATTTTCTTGTTATACGGTAAGAATTAGATTCCGAAGATATAAGTAACTTGGGTAGAGAGGACAGTACTGCAAACTGTTTACCATTCCATTCCCAGTGTTCCTTCTCTGGGTGTAGCTGTTTCTGTCCATCATTGATCAGCTGTAACTGAATTGGATCTTCTTTATGTTGAAGATATCCACTTCAATCAGAATATATCTTCATACAGTATTGTTGTTGAAGTGTATAGTGATCTCCTGGTTCTGCTCATTTCACTCAGCATCAGTTCATGCAAGTCTCTCCAAACCTCTCTGTATTCATCCTACTGGTCATTTCTTACAAAGCAATAATATTCCATAACATTCATATACCATAATTTACCCAACCATTCTCCAATTGATGGACATCCATTCATTTTCCAGTTTCTAGCCACAACAGAAAGAGCTGCCACAAATGTTTTGGCACATACAAGTCCCTTTCCCTTCTTTAGTATTTCTTTGGGATATAAGCCCAGTAGTAGCACTGCTGGATCAAAGGGTATGCATGGCTTGATAACTTTTTGGGCATGGTTCCAAGTTGCTCTCCAGAATGGCTGGATTCTTTCACAACTCCACCAACAATGAATCAGTGTCCCAGTTTTCCCACATCCCCTCCAACATTCATCATTATTAAAGATAATATTCTTGCACTTCATACTTCAAATATATTTGCCCTAAAAACAAGACAATGATATTTCCTCTGGACAGTCATCATCTTACTCATTCACTTTTTCTTGATGGAATACCATGAAAAATAATTTGGAAAGTGAGGGATAGAGCATGAACAGTTGGAGGATCAGAACTAGCCTCTTATAGGAAGTTGAATTTGAGCTAAGAGAATGTAAGAGGTAGAGCTAAGATGAAAGGTTCTTTCTTGTGGAGAATATAACAATTTGAAAAGATAATTTGCAAGCAAAATATTTAAGGAGATGCTTAAATACTAAATGGAGGTGTTTGAATGTTGTCCTTGAATCAATAGTCAACCATGGTTAGAATTGGAAGGTGACATGGTCACATGGTGTATGTGTGCCCTATGAATTTGGTAGGAATATATAGGATCGATTGAGAGATCAGACAGGAAGTTTGAGGTGAAGTTATAAGGTATTTTCATAATCGAGGAAAGAGATGATGTGTGTATTACCTAGGGTAGTAGTCCTGGGTGACAGAGAGAAAATTTATGAAAATAGATATTCCAGTGGACAGGGTAATGGATTTGGAGCCAAGAAATATGAGATCAAATTCAGCCTCAGATACATTCTACCTTTGTGATTCTCAGCAAATTATTTCAACTTTACCTGCCTCACTTCCCTCATCCATAAAATAGGAAAATAACAGGATTTTTCTAGCATGTTTAGAGGATAAAGTGAAATAATATTTGTAAATGATTTTGAAAATATTAGAACAATACATAAATGCTACTTTTAAAAATTCCCTTATCTGTATGTATGTTTCTTCCTTTTAAAAGAATGCAGATTTCTTATTTTTCTGTGTCGATTTCTGGCCTTTTGTCCTCCAGTTTCTGACATCCAATAGTCATTGAATATATATTTGCCTTTATTATTTATAAATACAGTATAACAAACATTATAATCTCATTTGTGCAGAAGAAAATGTTTAGATTTGTGTTGTGAATTATTTTATTTTGTTTAATAACAGAATTATATTGATAGAAAATGTCCAAATGCCACTCTGTAAGAAAAAGAAAAGGAAAAAAAAATAAGCTAAATCTTTACCCTCTTTGACAGCATGAAATCAGATAATTTCTTTCAAGAAACAGCCTCCACAATCACCAAATCTGGTAACATTTCAGACCTTCAGTGTTTCTGACAATGATGCCTAAAACAACCTTTCCTGATGAATCATACAGCCTAGCCAAGACATTAACTTCAACAAGAGTTTATCTGCCCAGAATTATTAATTACAGGGAAAGCCTCCATTTTTCCATTAATAAGAACACTCTTCTTGTGTTTCTCCTTTTTCTTGAAAAAGTTATCATCTTATTTCTTCTCTCCCTACTTACCTACCCACTTTTCTAATATTTACTTAAATTCTTAGCACATTTTGCCTTGGAGAATCTCTGAGGCTTTAAAAAAAATGATCCTATCACTCTGTCATGATTAACTGTGATAGTCTTAGCTCTTCTTAGTAATACAGTAATCCATGACATTTCCATAAGATTGGGATGGAAAATGCCATCTGTCTCCAGTGAGAGAACTATGGAAACTGAATGAGGATCAAAACCATGCTATATTTACCTTTTTTTGTTTGCTTTTTCTTACTCATGGTTTCCTGTTTGTTCTGATTTTTCTTTCATAATACGATAAATAAGAAAAATATGTTTAAATTGATTGTACATGTATAACCTATATCAGTTTGCTGTTGCAAAACATCTTTTATGTGTAACTGGAAAAAAATAGAATACTTTTGAGAAAATATCTAGCAAAATATCCACTTCAAGGAAAAAAGAAAGAAATTGGTTGTCTCAAGATTTTTTCCCCAGCTTTTTTCTTTCTCCTGGTTAGTTTCCTTTCTCAGCAGCAAACTTCCAGTTCAATGAGGCCATGACAAACTATGTGGAAATTAATGACTGTATTTAGCTGTGGAATTTATTAACTTAACAAACATGACTTAGCCCTATTACTTCTTTGAATCTCAGTTTCCTCTTCTATGAGATGGGACTAATTACAGTTGCATCAGCTTTATCACAAGGATTGCATTTTTTGATGAAAACAAAAAGCAACGTTAGAGGACTCTAAGTTATTATAGTATTTATAATGAAGCCCTTTTTAACAATCAGAATTCTTTAGAAACAAATGCAGAAATGATGTCCTTTTTAGATTTATTGCTTTTTATGTCAAAAAGAATAATTCAAAAAACCTATATTCTATCTTTTTATTTTCAACATTCAACCTTGCAAAACCTTGTGTTCCAAATTTTTCTCCCTTCCTTCCTCCCGTACCCCTCACCTAGATGGGGCAAGTAATTCAATATGTTATACATGTAAAATTCTTCTATACACATTTCCACATTTATCTTGTTATACAAGAAAAATCAGATAAAAAGGAAAAAAAAAGAAAAAGAAAAAAAACAAGCAAACAATAACACAAAGGGTGAAAATACGATGTTGTGATCCAAATTCAGTTATGACAACCCATTTTCTGGATATAGATGGCTCTCTCCATCACAAGTCTATTGTAATTGTTCTGAATCACTTTATTGCTGAAAAAGACCACATCCATCAGTATTGATCATTGCATAATCTTGGTGTGCTCTTGGTTCTACTCACTTTATTTAGCATCCGTTCATGTCTCCAGGCCTCTCTGAAATCATCATGTTTATTGTTCCTTATATAACAATATCATTTCATAACATTCATAAACCATAACTTATTCAGTCATTTCCCAATTGATGGCTTTGTACATAGCTTCTAGTTCCTTGTCACTACAGAGAGAATTGCTACAAATACTTTTGCACATGTAGATCCCTTTATCTAGTTTATGATCCTTTTGGGATGCAGTTCCACTAGAGACACTACTGGATCAAAGGGTGCACACAGTTTGATAACACATAGGGCATATTTACAAATTGCTCTCCAGAATGATTGGATCAGTTCACAACTACATCAACAATAGAATAATGTCTCAATTTTCCTACATTGGCTCCAACGTTTATCATTATCTTTTCCTCTCATCTTAGCCAATCTGAGAGGTGTGGAGTGGGATAGCAGAATTGTATTAATTTTCATTGCTCTGATTAATAGTAATTAATTAAGAGCAATTTTCATATGTCAAGAAATGGTTTTAATATCTTCATCTAAAAATTATCTGTTCATATCCTTTGATCATTTATCAATTGGAGAATGGCTTGCATTCTTATAAATATGAGTCACTTCTCTATATATTTTATAAATGAGGCCTTTATCTAAACCCTTGGCTATAAAAAATTTCCCCAGTTTTATGGAAATCTAATTTTATATGTACTAGTTTTGGTTCTGCAAAAAACTTTTTAATTTAATATAACCAAAATTATCTATTTTGCATGATATAATGTCCTCTACTTTGTCTTTGGCCATAAATATCTTCCTTCTTCACAGATCTGAGAGGCAGATGATCCCTAATTCACTTAATTTGCTTATAGTGTAACAATTTATGTCTAAATCATGTACCCATTTTGACTTCATCTTGATATATGGTGTTAGGTGATGGACAATGTCTTGTTTCTGACATACCGTTTTCCAATTTCCCAGAATTTTTGTCAAACTGTGTTTTTTCCTAGAAGCTAAAGTTTGGGGTTTATCAAAAACTAAATTACTTTAGTCATTGACAATTGTCTCTTGTGAACCTAACCTATTTCACTAATCAATTACTCTATTTCTTAGCCAGTACCAAATAGTATTGGTGACCACTGCTTTATGACATAATTTTATGTCTGGTACAGATATGCCATCTTCATTTACAATTTTTTTCATTAATTTTATCGAAACCATTGACCTTTTATTTTTCCAAGTATATAAAATATATATTTATATTTATATAAAATATATAATAACAAAGTTATTATTTTTTTCTAGATTTGTAATTTCTTAACAGTTTCATTTGTGTATCACAGAATAAGCAGATTAATTTAGGCAAAATTGTCATTTTTATTATATTAGTTTGCCCTGCCCATGAATACTTTATATTCTTCCAGTCATTTAGATCTGACTTTATTAATGTGAAAAGTTTCTGACTTTATCTTTGGAGGCAGACTCACAAATGTTTTATATTATCTACAGTTATTTCAAACATAATTTATCTTTGTATCTCTTACTGCTGGACTTTGTTGGTAACATAAAGAAATACTGATTATTTGTGTGGATTTATTTAATAACCTGAAACTTTGCTAAAGTTGTTATTCATTTCCAGTAATTTTTAGTGGATTCTCTAAGTGTACTATTATATTATCTGCAAAGAGTGTTAATTTTGTTTCCTCATTACGTTATCTAATTTCTTTAATTTCTTTTTCTTCTCTGTGACTAAAATTAACTATAGTAGGCAATAGTGGGCAATTTTGTTTCACCCATGATCTTATTTGGAATGCTTCAATTTTCCCCCATTTCATATGATGCATGCTGATGGTTTTTGATAAATATGACTAATCATTTTAAAGAAAACTTCATGTATTCCTATATTCTCTAGTGTTTTCAACAGGAATGGGTGTTTGATTTCGTCAAATGTTTTTCAGTATCTATTGAGATGATCATATTATTTTTGTTAGTTTGTCTACTGATATAATCAATAACGCTAATAGTTTTCCTAATATTGAACCTGGATTTGTGATATAAATGCTACTGCATCATAATGTATTATCCTGGTGATAAGTTGCTGTGATTTCTTTACTAATATTTTATTTAAAATTTTTTGCATCAATCTTCATTAGGGAGATTGATCTATAATTTCCTTTCTCAATTTTGACACTACCTGGTTTAGGTAGCAGCAGCATATTTGCATCATAAGAGGAATTTGGTAAATTCCTTCTTTTCCTCTATTTCCAAATAGTTTGCATAATATTGGAAATAATTGTTAGCTAAATTTTGGTATGGGTCTGGCCCTAGAAATTTTTTTCTTAGTAAGTATATTAATAGCTTGCTCAATTTATTGTTCTAAAATGGGAGTACTTAAGTAATTCACTTCTTTCTCTTAATATGGGCAATCTATATTTTTGGAAGCATTTATCCTTTTCACTTAAGCTATCAGATTTATTGGCATACAGCTGAGAAAAATGTCTCTAATTTCTGTTTCATTGCTCAAATTTCACCCTTTTAATTTTTGATGCTAAGAATTTTGATATTCTTCTTTCTTTTTTACTAATCAGATCATCTAAAGGTTGATTACTTTTGTGGATTTTTTTTTCATAAAACCACCTCTTAGTTTTCCTTATTAATTCAATAATTTTCTTAATTTCAATTTTATTAAATTTTCTCTTTCATTTCCAGAATTTCAAATTTTGTAGTTAATTAGGGTTTTTAATTTGTTCTTTTTCTAGATTTTTTAATTGGATGCCTAATTAATTGAACTCTTTTTCTATTTTATTACAGTGAGCATCTAAAGATATAAAGCCCTTTGAGGCTTCATCTGGAGATGTTTTGCTTTCAGTGTACTCAGTATTTGAAGTCTCTTCTTCCTTATGTCCAAAAACTATCTATGATCAGAGCTCATTTTGCTTTTTTAAGCATTTTAAAAGATTAAGGTCTGCTCTTAGGGAAATGGGGAGATTGTTCCAGGCTTCCTTTACAGTCAACAGTGGCTTTGTGCTGCCCTGAAGCTAGTGCTGCCAGCCTCCTTCTAGTGCTGGTTGGGCATGGTTAAGTCCCACTTGTTATGTTGGGGCTCAGGGGCTCGCTATTCACCTTCTGTAGTTGCCTTGGAAATCTCATCTGCTGATCCACTGGCTGCTGAACTAGGAAAGAGTAGTAAACACTGATGTATTTGCGTAAGAGTCTCCCACTGGATTCCTCTGGCATGTGGAGGCCTCTCTGCTGTGGGTTTCCCTGCACTGGCTAACAACCCTCATAGCCTTACCCAACACCCTCATTGGATCAAGACAGATTTTTCTTGAAGTTCTTCCCAAATATCTGTTGCTGAAAATTTGCTACAGTCCAAATATTTGTGGGTTCTGTCACTTCAAAACCCACTACAAGGTTTGATCTTGTAATGATCTGAGAGAAACCAGGAAGAACTCAAATAAACATCTTTCTACTCTCTGCTGTTCTGTCTCTGGCTTTAGATATTTTTTTAAAAGAAAAAAAAGCAGCAAATGTAATCACAGCTTCTACTTTTTCTCAGCTCGTTAAAGATGAACATACCTGGAAAATGCTATAAATTGCAGGAAGTTGGAAAGTTTTAGTTTCTAGCATTCCTACAATATACAATCATTTCCCTGCCCTCATGCTTACTTCCCAATAAAAATGCAGTTATCAGTTATTTATATCCATTATTTACTTTTGCCAGATTGTATATTAGTCATATTATTACAAATGCACATATTTAAAACATTTTACTCTTTAAAGTAAATGATATGAGTACCATCCCATTTTACAGAAATTTTTAAGCACAGTGACTAATATGAAGTCATAGGTTGATGAAGGGCAGAGCAAGATGAAGGGCCCAGTTCTGACTGTGAAAACAGCACACTACTTATGAATTGTACTATACCCTCAATGTTTTAACTAAATCATAGTTTGTGATTTACTCCTTTTATCTCTAATTCTTAAATGAAAATCTTTGTTTCTTGTTACTGGGGAAGCTTAGCCATGAGGGCAGCAAGAGGTCATTCTGACCCCACTACTATTAATCTATCCTGTTCTCCAGGGAAGGATAAACATTTGACTCAGGTCCAACACTTACTATCTGGGTAAATTATTTTCCAGAACTTTAAGGAGGAGAAGATCTTTTGGTTTTATTTTATCCAGGGATTTTCTACCAAGGCTATCTAGGTCCTATTTCTTTCTGAACTTCTTTTCCTTTCTTTCTGAACATTGCTTTATTTTTCCCTTCTCTTCCCCTAATCTTAAATATTTCTTCCCATTTTCTTTGTTCTATATTTCCATATACATATAATACATATATATATATGTATATATATATATATATATGTATATATTTCATCTCAGCATAGTGTAATCATCTTAATTAGTATTTAATGTTATAGTCATTGCATTACATACATACCCCTGATTTAATATCCTCAAAGAGCATCTCTATGGCTTATGCTTATATTATGTTTTCTTCAGTAAGAAATATGGGGAGAAAAGGATGCTGTTGGCTTATATAGTCTTCCCTAATGGAAATATTAATATAATTTTCCAATTTTTACTTCAATGCCATCTATCCGAATTCCTGTCCCCAAATAGTGACTAGACTAATGATCCATAGACTAACTCCAGTGACTCTATTTTTATAACTACCTTCTATGAGAAGGGCAGAGATAATGTTTACCCACAGGATGCTTTTGGTTCATTATATTCTACTCATTGTGATTTGATGCTATTAACAGTGTAAAGAAAAATGTGGTTTCCTAGAGCTGCTCTGCAACAAAATTCTGTAAATTGTAGGATGTAGTGAGACCCACCTATTTTGATGAAAACAGTGAAAATCACAATAATCATCTGAAGCCAACACCTGTAATCTTATTTTCAATCATTTCTATTTTAGTGGGAAACAGGAATGGAAATAACCAGTGGAGTTACTGATGTATACTTGCAACTCTGTTAAACTTGGGATGTATTAAAAAAAAATCTCACATCAAGGCAGTTGTATTTATATGATGCCAAATCATGTATGCTTTATTTTCTTTTAATATACAAGATAGATCGATATGTATTTCTAACTAATGAGAACTAGGCATTTCTGTCTTTCTCTCTCACTTTATCTGTCTCTCAACATATAAACATATGCATAATATATATATATATATATACATATATATACAGATATATAAATAGAAAACTACATATAGCCATTATGAGTGGTTATAGTTATAGATATATACATGCATATATCTTTGTATATATATAAATATGTACAAATAATATGTATAGCTATAATTATAGTGAGAAATTTTCTCTTTGTATCACTATCTATAGCTATCTTTCTAAAAATCTATATGTTTTGGTCTATATTAATTTTGAGTTGTCTTTTTTCCCCCTAGAAATTATTTCTTTCTCATTTTTATAAGAAATTAGCACAATAGTATACCACAATCATATATCTCAATTTGTTCAGCCATTCCCCAAATGATGAGTATCCCCTCAATTTTCAGCTCTTTACAAGAGCAAAAAGTGCTACATGAAATAGTTTTATACATATGGGTCCTCTTCTTTATTTCTTGATCTTATAGCAGTATTGCTGTATCAAAAGGTTTGCATAGTTGTCCGATTTTCTTTACTATAGCTTTTTATTTACAAGATATATACATGGGTAAGTTTTCAGCATTGCCAATTGCAAAACCTTGTGTTCCAATTTTTTCCCTCCTTCCCCTTCCCCTTCCCCCAGATGGCAAGTAGATCAACACATGTTAAATATGTTAAAGTATATGCTAAATAAAATATATGTATACATATCCATACATTTATTTTGCTGAACAAGAAGAACTGGACTTTGAAATAATGTATAATTAACCTGTGAAGGAAATCAAAAATGCACGTGGACAAAAACAGAGGGATTGGAAATGCTATGTAGTGATTAACACTAATTTCCCAGAGTTCTTTTCCTGAGTATAGCTGATTGTTTTTATTGAACAAATGGAACTGGTTTGGTTCATCTCATTGTTGAAAAGTGCCAAGCCCATCAGAATTGATCCTCATATAGTATTGTTGTTGAAAGAAATAATGATCTCCTAGTCCTGCTCATTTCACTCAGCATCAGTTCATGTAATTCTCTTCAGGACTTCCTGAAATCCTCCTGCTGGTCATTTCTGACAGAAAAATAATATTCCATAACATTCATATACCACAATTTATTCAGCCATTCTTCAATTGATGGGCATCCACTCAGTTTCCAGTTTTTAGCCACTACAGAAAGGGCTGCCACAAACATTATTATTTTTTAATTTTTTAATTAATTTTATAATTATATTTTTGACAGTATATATGCATGAGTAATTTTTATAGCATTACCCCTTATATTCATTTTTCCAAATTTTCCCCTCCCTCCCTCTTGCCACAAACATTCTTGCACATACAAATCCCTTTCCCTCCTTTAGAGATTTCTTTGGGATATAAGTCCAGTAGTAACACTGCTGGATCAAAGGCTATGCATTGTTTGATAACTTTTTGAGCATAGTTCTAAATCACTCTCTAAAATGTATCAGTGTCCCAGTTTTTCCACATCCCCTCCAACATTTGTCATTTTTCCTGTATCTTAGCCAATCTGACAGATGTATAGTAGCATCCCAGAGTTGTCTTAATTTGCATTTATCTGATTAATAATGACTTGGAACATCTTTTCATATGGTTAGATATAGTTTCAATTTTTTCATCTGAAAATTGTTTGTTCATATCCTTTGACCATTTATCAATTGGACAATGGCTTGATTTCTTATACATTAGAGTCAATTTGCCCATATTAATAATCAAATTAATAAAAACCATATGATCATCTCAATAGATGCAGAAAAAGCATTTGACAAAATCCAACATCCATTCTTACTAAAAACTCTTGAGAGTATAGGAATAAATGGACTATTCCTTAAAATAATCAGGAGCATATATTTAAGACCTTCAGTCAGCATAACATGCAATAGAAATAAACTGCAACCTTTCCCAGTAAGATCAGGAGTGAAACAAGGTTGCCCACTATCACCATTACTATTCAATATAGTACTAGAAACGCTAGCCTCGGCAATAAGAGCCGAGAAAGAGATTCAAAGAATTAGAGTAGGAAATGAGGAAATCAAACTATCACTCTTTGCAGATAACATAATGGTATACTTAGAGAACCCCAATGACTCTGCTAAAAAGCTATTAGAAATAATTCAGAATTTTAGCAAAGTTGCAGGATACAAAATAAATCCACATAAATCCTCAGCATTTTTATATATCACCAACAAAATGCAACAGCAAGAGATACAAAGAGAAATCCCATTCCAAACAAATGTTGAGAGTATAAAGTATTTGAGAATACATCTATCAAAGAATAGTCAGGAATTATATGAGAAAATTATGAAACACTTGCCACAAAAATAAAATCAGATTTAAATAATTGGAAAGACATTCAGTGCTCTTGGATAGGCCGAGCAAATATAATAAAGATGACAATACTCCCCAAACTATTCTATTTATTTAGTGCTATACCAATCAGACTCCCAAGAAACTATTTTAATGACCTAGAAAAAATAACAACAAAATTCATATGGAAGAATAAAAGGTTGAGAATTGCAAGGGGACTAATGAAAAAAATCTCAGAGGAAGGTGGTCTAAGTGTACCTGATCTAAAGCTACATTATATAGCAGCAGTCACCAAAACCATTTGGTATTGGCTAAGAAATAGACTGGTAGATCACTGGAACAGATTAGATACAAAGGACAAAAAAGAGTACATCTATAGCAATCTAATCTTTGACAAACCCAAAGATACCAACATTAGGGATAAAAATTCATTATTTGGAAAAAACTGTTGGGAAAACTGGAAATTAGTATGGCAGAAATTAGATATGGATCCACACTTAACGCCATGTACCAAGATAAGATCAAAATGGATCCATGATTTAGGCATAAAGAATGAGATAATAAATAAATTAGAGAAACAGAAAATACTCTACCTCTCAGACCTGTGGAGGAGGAAGGCATTTATGACCAGAAGAGAACTAGAGATCATTATTGATCACAAAATAGAAGATTTTGATTACATCAAACTAAAACGTTTCTGCACAAACAATACTAATGCAAAGAAGATTAGAAGGGAAGTAACAAATTGGGAAAATATTTTTAAAGTTAAAGGTTCTGACAAAGGTCTCATTTCCAAAATATATAGAGAACTGACCCTAATTTATAAGAAATCCAACCATTCTCCAATTGATAAATGGTCAAGGGATATGAACAGACAATTCTCAGATGATGAAATTGAAACTATATCCACTCATATGAAAGAGTGTTCCAAATCACTACTGATCAGAGAAATGCAAATTAAGACAACTCTGAGATACCATTATACACCTGTCAGATTGGCTAAGATGACAGGAACAAATAATGATGTATGTTGGAGGGGATGTGGGAAAACTGGGACACTGATACATTGTTGGTGGAGTTGTGAAAGAATCCAGCCATTCTGGAGAGCAATTTGGAACTGTGCCCAAAAAGTTATCAAACTGTTCATACCCTTTGACTCAGCATTGCTGCTATTGGGCTTATATCCCAAAGAAGTACTAAAGAGCAGAAAGGGGCCTGTATGTGCCAAAATGTTTGTGGCAGCTCTTTTTGTTATAGCTAGAAACTGGAAGTTAAATGGATGCCCATCATTTAGAGAATGGTTGGGTAAATTATGGTATATGAAGGTTATGGAATACTATTGCTCTGTAAGAAATGACCAGCAGGAGGAATACAGGGAGGCTTGGAGAGAATTACATCAACTGATGGTGAGTGAAATGAGCAGAACCAGAAGATCACTGTACACTTCAATGCTGTATGAAGAGGTATTCTGATGGAAGTGGATATCTTCTACATAAAGAAGATCCAACTCACTTCCAGTTGATCAATGATTGACAGAAATCACTACACCCAGAGAAGGAACACTGGGAAGTGAATGTAAATTGTTAGCACTACTGTCTATCTACCCAGGTTACTTACACCTTCGGAATCTAATACTTAATGTGCAACAAGAAAATAGTATTTACACACATATATTTTATCTAGGTTTTATTGTAACACATGGAAAATTTATGGGATTGCCTGTCATCAGAGGGAGGTAGTGGAGGGGGGGAATACTTTGGAAAAATGAATGCAAGGGATAATATTATAAAAAAATTACTCATGCATATATACTGTGAAAAAAATTCTAAATAAATAAAAAATAAATTAGAGTCAATTCTCTATATATTTCGAAAATGGGGCCTTTATCAGAACCTTTGACTCTAAAAATGTTTTCCCAGTTTATTGTTTCCCTTCTCATCTTTTCTGCATTAATTTTGTTTGTATAAAATGTTTTCAATTTGATATAATCAAAAATTTCTATTTTGTGATCAATAATGATATCTAATTCTTCTTTGGTCAGAAATTCCTTTCTCCTCCACAGGTCTGAACGGTAAACTATCCTATGTTCTTCTAATTTATTTATAATCTCATTCTTTATGAAAACCATTTTGACCTTATCTTGGTGTATGGTGTTAAAATATGGGTCAATACCTAGTGTCTGCCATACTAATTTCCAATTTTCCCAGCAGTTTTTGTCTAACAGGGAATACTTATCCCAAAAGCTGAGGTCTTTAAGTTTGGCAAACACTAGATTATTAAAATTATTGACTATTTTATCCTTTGAACCTAACCTATTCCACTGAATAACTAGTCTATTTCTTAGTCAATATTAAATGGTTTTGGTAACCACTGCTTTATAATATAGTTTTAGATCAAGTAGAGCTAGGCCACCTTCATTTGATTTGTTTTTCATATGGCTTTTCAAGTCAAAGACTTGACCTTTTTTTTTTCTTCAAGATGAATTTTGTTGTTGTTGTTGTTGTTGTTTTTCTAGGTCATTAAAATAGTTTTTTTGGGGAGTCTGATTGGTAAAACTCTAAATAAATAGATTAGTTTAGATAGTATTGTCATCTTTATTATATTTGCTCGACCTATCCAAGAGCACTTAATATTTTTCCAATTGGTTACATCTGACTTTATTTGTTTGGAAAGTATTTTGTAGTTCTGCTCATATAGTTCTTGTCTTTCCCTTAGCAGATAGATTCCTAAATATTTTATACTATTGGCAGTTACTTTGAATGGAATTTTTCTTTGTAACTCTAATTGTTGGATTTTGTTTTTGATATATAAGAATTTTGATGAATTATGTGGATTTATTTTGTATCCTGAAACTTTGCTAAAGGTATGGATTATTTCTAATAGCTTTTTAGTAGAATCTCTGGGATTCTCTAAATATACCATCATATCATCTGCAAAGAGTGATAATTTGGTTTCTTCCTTACCTATTCTAATTCCTTTAATCTCTTTCTCAACTCTTATTGCTGAAGCTAGCATTTCTAAAAAATATTGAATAGTAATGGTGATAGTGGGCAACCTTGTTTCAGTCCTGATCTTATTGGGAATGGTTCCAATTTATCCCCATCATATATGATGCTTGCTGATGGTTTCAAATAGATGCTACTGATTATTTTAAGGAAAAGTCCATTTATTCTTATACTCTCAAGTGTTTTTAATAGGAATGGATGTTGGATTTTATCAAATGTTTTTTTTTTTTTGTTGTTGTTGTTGTTAATTTGGTTATTGATATAGACAATCATGCTAATAGTTTTCCTAATATTGAACCAGCCCTGAATTCCTAGTATAAATCCTACTTGTTCATGATGTATTATCTTGGGGATGATTTTCTGTAGTCTTGTTGCTAATATCTTATTTAAGATTTTAGCATCAACATTCATTAGGGAGATTGATCTATACTTTTTTCTCTGTTTTCAACCTACGTGGTTTAGGTATCAGTACCATGTCTGTGTCATAAAAGGAATTTGGTAGGAGTCCTTCATTCCCTATTTTTTTCAAATAGTTTATATAACATTGGAGTTAATTGTTCTTTAAAAGTTTGGTAGAATTCACATGTAAATCCATCTGGTCCTGGGGATTTTCTTAGGGAACTAATTAATAACGTTTTTCTATTTCTTTTACTAAAATGGTACTATTTAAGCAATTTACTTCCTCCTCTGTTAATCTGGGAAGCCTATAATTTTGAAGGTAGTCATCCATTTTTCTCATGTTATTAAATTTATTGGCATAAAGTTGAGCAAAGTAACATTAATTATTGTTTTAATTTCCTCCTCATTGGTGTAAAGTTGTCCCTTTTCATTTTTAAGAATAACAATTTGATTTTCCTCTTTTCATTTTCTGATCAGATTTACCAAAGGGTTTTTTTCTTAAAAGCAACTCTTAATTTTATTTATTAACTCAGTATTATTTTTTTGCTTTCAATTTTATCAATTTCTCCTTTTAATTTTAGAATTTAAAGTTTAGTATTTGGGGTTTTTAAATTTGGTCTTTTTCTAGCTTTTTAAGTTGCAAGCCCAATTCATTGATCTTATTTTTATTTTATTCAAGTAAGCCTCTAGAGACAGAAATTTTCCTCTTATTACCACTTTGGGTTCATCCCATACATTTTGGTATGTTGTCTCATTGTTGTCATTCTCTTAGGAGAAATTATTAATTATGTCTTCATTTACTGTTTCACGCAATCATTCTTTAGGATGAGATTATTTGTTTTCCAATTACTTTTTAGTCTATTTAGCCCTAACTTTTCGTTGAATGTAATTTTTATTGCATCATGATCTGAAAAGAATTCAGTTACTATTTCTTCCTTTCTGCATTTAATTCAGAGGTCTCTATGTCCTAATATATGGTCAGTTTTTGTGTAGGTTTCATTAACTGCTGAGAAGAAAGTGTACTTCTTTCTGTCACCATTCAGTTTTCTCCAAAGATCTATCATATCTAACTTTTGTAATATTATATTTACCTCCTTAGTTTCTTTCTTATTTGTTTTGTGGTTTGATTTATCTAATTCTGAAAGAGCAAGGTTGAGATCTCCCACTGTTATACTTTCTTTGGCTATCTATTTCTTCTTGCAACTCTCTTAACTTTTCCTTTAGGAAGTTAGATGCTATACCACTTAGTGCATATGTATTAATATTGATATTGCTTCATTGTCTATGGTACACTTTAGCAAGATATAGTTTCCTTTTGATCTCTTTTAATTACATCAATTTTTGCTTTTGCTTGATCTGAGATAAGGATGGTTACCTTTTTTTTTTTTTTTTAACTTCACCTGAAGCATAATAGATTCTGCTCCAGCCTTTTACCTTTACTCTGTATGTATCACCCTGCTTTAAATTTGTTTCCCGTAAACAACATATTGTAGGGTTCCGCTTTTGATCCAGTCTGCTATCTGCCTCTATTTTATGGAATAGTATATCAAATTATACATGCACTCTTTATGTATGTGCATAACAGAAATACAGTTCTCAGGAGTTATTTTTTTTTTACCTTTTTCTGCTTCTCTTGAATCCCATAGGTAGAGGTCAAAGTTTTTGTTCAGCTCTGGTTTTTTCATTAGAAACAAATAGAATTCACCTGTTTCATTAAATGTCTATTTTATTCCCTGGAAGAAAATGCTTAGCTTAGCTGGGTAGTTTATTATTGGCTGTGTTCCAAGTTCTTTACTTTTCAGAATATCAGATTCCAGGTCCTTCATTCCTTTAATGTGAAGGCAGCTAGATCCTGAGTGATCCTTATTGTGGCTCCTTGGTATTTGATTTTTTTTTCTGACTGCTTGTAATATCTTTTCTTTAGTCTGATTGTTTTGAAATTTAGCCACAATATTCCTTGGAATTTTTATTTTAGGATGTCTTTCAGAAGGTATTCAATGCATTCTTTCAATGCCTATTTTACCTTCTGATTCTATTATATCTGGGCAGTTCTCTTTGAAGATTCCCTGTAGAATAGTATCTAGGCTCTTTTTTTCATCATAATTTTCAGGAAGTCCAATAATCCTCAGATTATCTCACCAAGATTCATTTTCCACATCTATTGTTTTTCCAAGAAGATATTTGACATTTTTTCTATTTTTTTCATTGTTTTGGTTAAAGTTCATGGTTACCAGCCTATTTAGAACTGATGACAAAAAAAGATAGTCTTTGGCCGATACTTAACATTTTTCTCAAGGTTTCAAGTTCACCAATTTCAGATGTTACATATGTAGAATTTTGACAAGCATTATACTCATAATATCCTAAGAAATCCAATCAACAGGCTTAGCAATTATTAAAAATGGGGTTTAGAGTAGAAAAGGTTCTGCATGTTTTGTTTTGTTTTTCCTTGTCTTAGCAATTATACTAATTAAAAAGAAAAATCTTGACCTCTGTAATTAGTAGTTACTGAGAAATATATGTGTACAGATATGGAAGAAGGTAAATACTGATTTGTGAAACTAGAATAAATTGCCTGACATCATGCTACAGGCTTGGAATAAGACAGAACAATATGTTAACAATTTTGTCTAATTTTCACTAGTCTTTAACAGATGCAGTCACCTAGAACATAAAAGACAATGAAAATACAAGTAAAATATTTGAAAGTTTTTAAAAAAAATCAAGTTTGATTTAAATTACATAAATATTTAAGCTATTTAAAATAATAAAATAAACTATGTAAGTTTTTATGCTTGGACTTAAAGTCAGACTAACTGGTTTTAGTTATTTTTTCTGATATTCTCTAAGAGCTCTTAAGAAAGCATTTAGGTTCTCTAGACCTTAGTTTATTCATTTGAAAAAAAATCAATTAAATGACCTTAAAAGTCCCTTCAAGCTTTAAATATATAATCCTATGATTATTCTTCATTGTAACATCAAGATGCCAATACAGCACAAAACCTTTGCATGTAAACTCAGTAATGGATTGAAGTTCCATTGTTGGAGAACTCTAACTGTGATAGGAAATCGGAGCAGAAGACTAGCAGAAAAATGAAAAATTTTGTTTGGTTAAGTCATGTCTCAAAGACCTTCTAGTAAGTCACAAAG
This sequence comes from Sminthopsis crassicaudata, assembly GCF_048593235.1. Lineage (NCBI taxonomy): Eukaryota > Metazoa > Chordata > Mammalia > Dasyuromorphia > Dasyuridae > Sminthopsis > Sminthopsis crassicaudata. Next base: position 76,820,509 of record NC_133621.1, on the reverse strand, counting down.
TAGTTATATTGTGTCTCAGTTATATGAGCTGCTAAAATCCAAGGTTAAAGAATTAGTCCTTGGATAAGTCCCAGCAGAAATATTATTCCCTCAAGATCAAGCAAGAGCTGTGTTCATTTGTACAATTAGGTTATTTTTATTGTTGTGATCCCCAATTTGAAATTCCTTGACATTAATGACTTTTTTAGTTGGATCTAATATCTATGCAATCACTCCTCATTTTACAATTAGGTAAAAATCATGATTTGAAATATTTTTTTTTTTTTATGATCTGTTTTCAGCTACTATTTTATTACCTTTTCAATATCTATCAGTGAAGGGAGGAGTGGAGCCAAAATGTAGAGAGAAGATCCTTCTTCATCTGAGCTCCTCCTGGTGTCCCTCAAATCAGCATGAGACTAAGCCTCTGAACTAGTTTTTGAGTGACAGAACCCACAAACATTTGGAGTGTAAAAAATTTCCACTAGAAGATATTTCAAAGAACTTCAAAAAAGGTCTGTTTCCATCAGGCAGGGGAAAGGTGGCTGAACACATACACAGTGCAGGGAGCCAGAAAGGTGTGACAAGCAGCAGCCTTGGCTACTCTCTTCTGGTTACAAGCCAGTGGATCAGGAGATTAGCTTGAGGTATCCAACACAAACACAAAATGGAAATATTGAGGCTCTGAACTCCAGAGTAATGGAACCTGTCCATGTCTATCCAGCAGTGGAAGTCAGTCAGCAGCACTGTTCCCAGGGCAACCTAAAGCAGTTGTAGCCTGTAGAGGAAGCTTAAGATAATCTCCCTTGGCCTAAGAACAGATCTCAGCCTTTAAAAAATGATCAAAAAAGTAAAAAGAACTCTAACTGTAGATGGCTTTTATGGAGGAAGAGAAGAACAGACTTAGACTTCAAACCCTGAGGATCCTAAAGGCAAATCATCTCTAGATGAAGCCCAAAAATATGATATGAATTGGTCCCCATCTCACAAGGCTCTCTTGGAAGAATTCAGAAAGTTATCTTAAAAGAGAGTTATAAGAAAAGTGGAGATAGAAAATTAAAACTTGGCAAGAAAGTTTGGAAAAGGGAACAAAAAATATTTGAAGCAAAGAAATTGAAAAATCATACCATTCCTTACAAAAGAGATATGAAAAAAATCAATTTTTGAAAAGTTGAATTGTGAAATGGAAAAAAAAGTCTAATGAACAATATCTATCAGTAAACTTGATTCTTTAAGTTATCTAAAGATTAAAAAAATATGTTCTATATTGTATTTAATATAACATATTCCAATTTCAACACACATTAATGTCATGACTTTCTCTTTCATAGATTCATTATTTCAAAACATTTGTTGGACTACATGAGCAGAATATAAAGAATGCTTAGATGCCATTAATTCTTGAAATAAACCAAAGAAACTAAGAGATGTGTATGCAAGCAGTTGTGATTGAGTTTGGAATAAAACCCTAATACTGTGGTGTAGGTAATTTTTTTTTTCATTCATCAATATTACCTATCATGGGAAGCATGAAATTTGTATGATGTCATAGCTAAGGCAGTAAGGAACAAAATGTGTATCCCTTAATTTGTACCCCTCAATTGAAAACAATCCTATGCACGCTAGGCAATGGAAATTCCTTTCTTATAACTTATGAACTTCTCTAATAATAATTGGTGCCAATTATTTGGCAGTTGTGGGGAAAAAAAAAAAATTTACATTTTAATAGCAGAGAGTCTCCAGACAATACTCCAAAGAGGGAGATTAACCTGGTCCAAATAACAAAGGCTCTTCTAGAGACTATTAAAAATCTATTTTTTTATGTTATAATTATAAAAATTTTTGACAGTATATGCATGAGTATTTTTTTATAATATCATCCCTTGTAATCATTTTACAAATTATACCCCTCCCTTTACTCCCTCCTCTAGATGATAGGCAATCCCATACATTTTACATGTGTTACAGTAAAACCTAGATACAATATATGTGTGTAAATCCAATTTCCTTGTTGCTCGTTAGGTATCAGATTCTGAAGGTATACGTAACCTGGGTAGATAGACAGTAGTGCTAATAATTTACATTCACTTCCCAGTGTTCCTTCTCTGGGTGTAGTTGTTTCTGTCCATCACTGACCAACTGTAAGTGAGTTGGATCTTCTTTATGTTGATTATATCCACTTCCATCAGAATACATCTTCATACAGCATTGAAGTGTATAGCGATCTTCTGGTTCTATTCATTTCACTCAGCATCATTTCATGCAAGTCTCTCCAAACCTCTCTGTGTTTGTCCTGCTGGTCGTTTCTTACAGAGCAATAATATTCCATAACCTTCATATACCATAATTTACCCAACCATTCTCCAATTGATGGGCATCCACTCATCTTCCAGTTTCTAGCCACTACAAAAAGAGCTGCCACAATCATTTTGGCACATACAGGGCCCTTTCCCCTCCTCAGTATTTCTTTTGGGTATAAGCCCAATAGCAGCAATGCTGAGTCAAAGGGTATGCACAGTTTGATAACTTTTTGGGCATAATTCCAGATTGCTCTCCAGAATGGCTGGATTATTTCACAACTCCACCAACAATATATTAGTGTCCCAGTTTTCCCACATCCCCTCCAACATTCATCATTATTTGTTCCTGTCATCTTAGCCAATCTGACAGGTGTGTAGTGGTATCTCAGAGTTGCCTTAACTTGCATTTCTCTGATCATTAGTGATTTGGAACACTCTTTCATATGAGTGGATGTTAGGTTCTTACTAAGTACTAATGAGATAATGAGATATTGGGTTTTTACTAAGTGCTAAGTCGGTACTTAACAATTTTCTAGTTCTGGCCTTTCCTGGTAGTTTGACTTATGAATTCCTGGGGAATAGCTTGTGTGCTTGGGAGGAACAATCTCATTGGTTGAAGTGGTTCTTCCCAGAAGCCCTTGCATTATCCCACATCCATACTCTAGGAGGATAAAGAGGCCAGCACTCCAGAGATAGAGAGTCTCTGCTGTAGACCAGGCTTGATGCGGCTCTCTGCATGAAGGGAAGTCACTTTTCTGGACAATAGTTAACAGCAACTGTCTGGAGACAACGGTTCTCTACAGGTAGAAGAATCTGTCCGAAAGATTTGAGTTGACACAGCAGATCTCACCCCAGAGAGCGATCGGCAGCTTCTGGAGACGACAGCACGTTACAAGTGGATATAATTTCAATTTCATCATTTGAGAATTGTCTGTTCATATCCTTTGACCATTTATCAATTGGAGAATGGTTTGATTTCTTATAAATTAGGGTCAGTTCTCTATATATTTTGGAAATGAGACCTTTGTCAGAACCTTTAACTATAAAAATATTTTCCCAATTTGTTACTTCTCTTCTAATCTTGTTTGCATTATTATTGTTTGTACAGAAACTTTTTAGTTTGATGTAATCAAAATCTTCTATTTTGTGATCAATAATGATCTCTAGTTCTCTTCTGGTTATAAATGCCTTACTCCTCCACAGGTCTGAGAGGTAGACTATTCTCTGTTCCTCTAATCTATTTATGATCTCGTTCTTTATGCCTAAATCATGGACCCATTTTGATCTTATCTTGGTACATAGTGTTAAGTGTGGATCCATATATAATTTCTGCCATACTAATTTCCAGTTTTCCCCACAGGTTTTTTCCAAATAATGAATTTTTATCCCTAATGTTGGTATCTTTGGGTTTGTCAAAGATTGCTATAGATGTACCCTTTTTTGTCCTTTGTACATCTGTTCCACTGATTGACTGGTCTATGTCTTAGCCAATACCAAATGGTGTTGGAGACTGCTGCTATATAATATAGCATTAGATCAGGTACATCTAGACCACCTTCATCTGACTTTTTTTCATTAGACCCCTTGCAATTTTCGACCTTTTATTCTTCCATATGGATTTTGTTGTTATTTTTTCTAGGTCATTAAAATAGTTTCTTGGGAGTCTGATTGGTATAACACTAAATAAATAGAATAGTTTGGGGAGTATTGTCATCTTTATTATATTTGCTCGGCCTATCCAAGAGCACTAAATGTCTTTCCAATTATTTCAATCTGACTATATTTTTGTGGCAAGTGTTTCATAATTTTGCTCATATAATTCCTGAGTTTTCTTTGGTAGATGGATTCCCAAATATTTTATACTCTCAACATTTGTTTGGAATAGGATTTCTCTTTGAATCTCTTGCTGTTGCATTTTGTTGGTGACATATAAAAATGCTGAGGATTTATGTGGATTTATTTTGTATCCTGCCACTTTGCTGAAATTCTGAATTATTTCTAATAGCTTTTTAGCAGACTCTTTGCGTTTCTCTAAGTATACCATCATGTCATCTGCAAAGAGTGATAGTTTGATTTCCTCATTTCCTACTGTAATTCCTGAATCTCTTTCTCTGCTCTTATTGCCGAGGCTAGCGTTTCTAGTACTATATTGAATAGTAATGGTGATAGTGGGCAACCTTGTTTCACTCCTGATCTTACTGGCAAAGGTTCCAGTTTATCTCCATTGCATATTATGTTTACTGATGGTTGTAAATACATGCTCCTGATTATTCTAAGGAATAATCCATTTATTCCTATACTCTCAAGCATTTTTAGTAGGAATGAATGTTGGATTTTATCAAATGCTTTTTCTGCATGTATTGAGATGATCATATGGTTTTTATTAATTTAATTATTAATATGGTCAATTATACTAATAGTTTTCCTAATAAAATAAACCAGCCCTGCATTCCTGGTATAAATCCTACTTGATCATAGTGTATTATCCTGGGGATGATTTTCTGAAGTCTTTTTGCTAATATCTTATTTAAGATTTTAGCATCAATATTCATTAAGGAAATTGGTCTATAGTTTTCTTTCTCAGTTTTTGATCTACCTGCTTTAAGTATCAGTACCATGTCTATGTCATAAAAGGAGTTTGGTACGACTCCTTCATCCCCTATTTTTAAAAATAGTTTATATAACATTGGGGCTAATTGTTCTTTAAATATTTGGTAGAATTCACATATAAATCCATCTGCTCCTGGGGATTTTTTCCTGGGGAGTTGATTAATAGCTTGCTCTATTTCTTTTTCTGAAATGGGACTATTTAAGCAATTTATCTCCTCCTCTGTTAATCTAGGAAGCCTATATTTTTGGAGGAAGCCATTCATTTCACTTAAGTTATCAAATTTATTGGCATACATTTGGGCAAAGTAATTCCTTATTATTTCTCTAATTTCCTCATCATTGGTGGAAAGATGCCCCTTTTCATTTGTAAGACTAACAATTTCATTTTCTGCTTTCCTTTTTCTGATCATATTTGTCAAAGGTTTATCTATTTTATTGGCTTTTTCCTGCATTTAATTTTGAGATCTTTATGTCCTGATGGTTTTATTATTCATTCAATATTTTTTTACTTTCAATATTATTGATTTCTCCTTTTAATTTTTTTATTTCAAGTTTGATTTTTGGTTGGGGGTTTTTAATTTGGTATTTTTATAGCTTTTTAAGTTGCAAGCCCAATTCAGTTATCTTCTCTTTATTTTGTTCAAATAAGCCTATAAAGATAGAAAATTTCCCCTTATAACCGCTTTAGCTGCATCCCACAGATTTTGGTATGATACAGAATATTAAAAAACTTTAAAAAGCTATCCAAGAGATTAACAAGTTCCTGAAATGTGGATAAAAAAAGGTAAAGAACTCCCAGGAATGCAAGGAAACAGCATTTGTGAATTGGAAAAGATAAAGAACTCCCAAGAATGTAGGATTATGAATTAGAAAAAATAAAATGTATCAGTAAAAAAAATAGTGAAATGGAAAAAAAATCAAGCAAAACAACTTATTTAAAAACACAATTGGACATATACAAAAAGAAGTAAAAAAATATTTTTTTAAATAATTTTTATTATATATATATATATATTTTATAATATTATCCCTTGTATTCATTTTTCCAAATTATACCCCCCTCCTTCTTCTCCCTCCCCCCGATGACAGGCAATCCCATACATCTCACATGTGTTACAATATAGTCTAGGTACAATATATGTGTGTGAATATCATTTTCTTGTTGCACAATAAACATTAGAATCCGAAGGTACATGCAACCTGGGCAGACAGATATTAGTGCTAACAATTTACATTCACTTCCCAGTGTTTCTTCTCTGGGTGTAGCTACCTCTGTCCATCATTGATCAACTGGAAGTGAGTTGGATCTTCTTTATGTTGAAGATTTCCACTTCCATCAGAATACATCCTCATACAGTATTGTTGTTGAAGTGTACAGTGATCTTCTGGTTCTGCTCATTTCACTCAGCATCAGTTGATTTAAGTCTCTCCAGGCCTCTCTGTATTCCTCCTGCTGGTCATTTCTTACACAGCAATAATATTCCATAACCTTCATATACCACAATTTACCCAACCATTCTCCAACTGATGGACATCCATTCATCTTCCAGTTTCTAGCTACAACAAAAAGAGCTGCCACAAACATTTTGGCACATATATGTCTCTTTCCACGCTTTAGTATTTCTTTGGGATATAATCCCAGTAGTAGCGCTGCTGGGTCAAAGGATATGCACAGTTTGACAGCTTTTTGGGCATAGTTCCAGATTGCTCTCCAGAATGGCTGGATTCTTTCGCAACTCCACCAGCAATGTATTATGGTCCCAATTTCCCCACATCCCCTCCAACATTCATCATTATTTGTTCCTGTCATCTTAGCCAATCTGACAGGTGTGTAGTGGTATCTCAGAGTGGTCTTAATTTGCATTTCTTTGATCAGTAGTGATTTGGAACACTCTTTCATGTGAGTGGATATAGTTTCAATTTCTTCCTCTGAGAATTGTCTGTTCATATCCTTTGACCATTTATCAATTGGAGAATGGTTCGGTTTCTTATAAATTAGGGTCAGTTCTCTATATATTTTGGAAATGAGACCTTTGTCAGAACCTTTGTTTTTAAAAATATTTTCCCAATTTGTTACTTCCCTTCTAATCTTGTTTGCATTAGTATTATTTGTACAGAAACTTTTTAGTTTGATGTAATCAAAATCTTCTATTTTGTGATCAATAATGATTTCTAGTTCTCCTCTGGTCATAAATTCCTTCCTCCTCCACAAGTCTGAGAGGTAGATTATCCTCTGTTCCTCTAATCTATTTATTATCTCCCTCTTTATGCCTAAATCATGGACCCATTTTGATCTTATCTTGGTATATGGTGTTAAGTGTGGATCCATATCTAATTTGTGCCATACTAATTTCCAGTTTTCCCAACAGTTTTTTCCGAATAATGAATTTTTATCCCTAATGTTGGTATCTTTGGGTTTGTCAAAGATTAGGTTGCTATATATGTATCCTTTTTTGTACTTTGTATCTAATCTGTTCCACTGATCTACCGGTCTATTTCTTAGGCAATACCAAACGGTTTTGGTGACTGCTGCTATATAATATAGCTTTAGATCAGGTACACTTAGACCACCTTCCTCTGAGATTTTTTTCATTAGTTCCCTTGCAATTCTCGACCTTTTATTCTTCCATATGAATTTTGTTGTTATTTTTTCTAGGTAATTGAAATAGTTTCTTGGGAGTCTGATTGGTATAGCACTAAATAAATAGATTAGTTTGGTGAGTATTGTCATCTTTATTTTATTCGCTCGGCCTATCCAAGAGCACTGAATGTCTTTCCAATTATTTAAATCTGATTTTATTTTTGTGGCAAGTGATTTGTAATTTTTCTCATCTAATTCCTGACTTTTCTTTGGTAGATGGATTCCCAAATACTTTATACTCTCAACATTTGTTTGGAATGGAAATTCTCTTTGTATCTCTTGTTGTTGCATTTTGTTAGTGATATATAAAAATGCTGAGGATTTATGTGGATTTATTTTGTATCCTGCCACTTTGCTGAAATTTTGAATTATTTCTAGTAGCTTTTTAGCAGAGTCTTTGGGGTTCTCTAAGTATACCATCATGTCATCTGCAAAAAGTGATAGTTTAATTTCCTCATTTCCTACTCTAATTCCTTGAATCTCTTTCTCGGCTCTTATTGCCGAGACTAGCGTTTCTAGTACTATATTAAATAGTAATGGTGATAGTGGGCAAACTTGTTTCACTCCTGATCTTACTGGGAAAGGTTGCAGTTTATTTCTATTGCATATTATGCTTACTGAAGGTCTTAAATATATGCTCCTGATTATTCTAAGGAATAGTCCATTTATTCCTATACTCTCAAGAGTTTTTACTAGGATTGAATGTTGGATTTTGTCAAATGCTTTTTCTGCATCTATTGAGATGATCATATGGTTCTTATTAATTTGATTATTAATATGGTCAATTATATTAATAGTTTTCCTAATATTAAAACAGCCCTGCATTCCTGGAATAAATCCTACTTAATCATAGTGTATTATCCTGGAGATGATTTTCTGAAATCTTTTTGCTAATATCTTATTTAAGATTTTAGTATCAATATTCATTAAGGAGATTGGTCTATACTTTTCTTTCTCAGTTTTCGATCTACCTGGTTTAGGTATCAGTACAATGTCTGTGTCATAAAAGGAGTTTGGTAGGACTCATTCATCCCCTATTTTTTCAAATAATTTATATAACATTGGGGCTAATTGTTCTTGAAATGTTTGGTAGAATTCACATGTGAATCCATCTGGCCCTGGGGATTTTTTCCTGGGGAGTTGATTAATAGCTTGTTCTATTTCTTTTTCTGAAATGGGACTATTTAAGCAATTTATCTCCTCCTCTGTTAATCTAGGGAGCCTATATTTTTGGAGGAAGTCATCCATTTCACTTAAGTTATCAAATTTATTGGCATAAAGTTGGGCAAAGTAACTCCTTATTATTTCTCTAATTTCCTCTTCATTGGTGGAAAGATCCCCCTTTTCATTTGTAAGACTATCAATTTGATTTTCCACTTTCTTTTTTTTGATCAAATTTACCAAAGGTTTATCTATTTTATTGGCTTTTTCATAAAACCAACTCTTGGTTTTATTTATTAATTCAATAGTTTTTTTACTTTCAATATTATTGATCTCTCCTTTTAATTTTTGTATTTCAAGTTTAATTTTTGGTTGGGGGTTTATAATTTGGTCTTTTTCTAGCCTTTTACGTTGTAAGCCCAATTCGTTAATCTTCTTTTTCTCTATTTTCTTCAAATAAGCCTCTAAAGATATAAAATTTCCCCTTATTACTGCTTTAGCTGCATCCCAAAGATTTTGATATGATGTCTCATCATTGTCATTATCTTGGGTGAAATTGTTAATTGTTTCTATAATTTGCTCTTTTACCCAGTCATTCTTTAAGATGAGATTATTCAATTTCCAATTACTTTTTGGTCTATTTACCCCTAACTTTTTACTGAATGTAGCTTTTATTGCATTGTGGTCTGAGAAGAAGGCATTTATTATTTCTGCCTTCCTACATTTAATTTTGAGATCTTTATGTCCTAATATATGGTCTATTTTTGTATAGGATCCATGAACTGCTGAGAAGAAAGTATATTCCTTTCTTTTGCCATTCAGTTTTCTCCAAAGGTCTATCATACCTAGTTTTTCTAATGTTCTATTTACTTTTTTAATTTCTTTCTTGTTTGTTTTGTGGTTTGATTTGTCTAAATCTGAGAGTGCAAGGTTGAGATCTCCCACTATTATAGTTTTACTGTCTATTTCTTCTTGCAGTTCTCTTAACTTTTCCTTTAGAAAGTTAGATGCTATACCACTTGGTGCATATATGTTTAGTATTGATATGGCTTCATTATTTATGCTACCTTTCAGCAGGATATAGTTTCCTTCCTTATCTTTTTTAACAAGATCTACTTCTGCTTTTGCTTGATCTGAGATAAGGATAGCTACCCATGCTTTTTTGGCTTTACCTGAAGCATAATGGGTTCTGTTCCAACCTTTTACCTTTACTCTGTATGTATCTCCCTGCTTTAAGTGTGTTTCCTGTAGACAACATATTGTAGGGTTCTGCTTTTTGATCCAATCTGCTATCTGTCTCCGTTTGATGGGATCGTTCATTCCATTTACATTTACAGTTAAAATTACTAATTCTGTATTTCCTGCCATCGTATTATCCCCAGATTATGCTTTTTTCCCTTGACCCCCCTGATCCCCCCCCCGATATTTAATTTACAGACCCCCCTTGTGAAGCGCAACCCTCCCTCTTTTTTTTTTTTTTTTTTTTTTTTAGGATCCCTCCCCCCAACCTCCAAGTCCCTTCACTTATTCTCCTTTTCCTTTTCCCTTTTCCTCTCCCCCCTTTTAATGGGGTGAGAGAAAATTCTCTGAAAAACAAATATGTTAATTATTTACTCTTTGAGCCTCTCCTGATGAGAGTAAGATTCACACAATGATTCTCCCCCTCACTAAGTTCCCTCAGATATGGTGTATTTTCTATGCCTCTTCCTGGGATGTAGTTTCCCTCTTTTTATCATTCCTTCCCCTTTTTCTGAACCGACCTCCTTCCCTTTACTACACCCCCCTTTTTTTCTTTTATATCAGTAAAATCAAATTATCCTTGAGTACTTTTTATATACCCACAACAGAGTTACAGTTCTCAAGGGTTCTGTGTACCTTTTTCTGTTTCTCTTCAGTCTTGTGGATGTAGATCAAATTTTTTGTTTAAGTCTGTTTTTCTTTTTCTTAGAAACATATAGAATTCCTCTGTTTCATTGAATGACCATCTTCTTCCATGGAAAAAGATGCTAAACTTAGCTGGGTAGTTCATTCTTGGTTGCAGTCCTTGATCTTTTGCCTTACGGAATATCAGGTTCCAGGCCCTTCTATCTTTTAATGTGGAGGCAGCCAGATCTTGGGTGACCCTTATTGTGGCACCTTGGTATTTAAATTGTTTTTTTCTAGCTGCTTGCAGGATTTTCTCCTTTGTGTGGTAATTCTGCAGCTTAGCCACTATATTCTGTGGTGTTCTTTTTTTAGGGTCTATTTCAGAAGGAGTTCGATGAATTCTTTCCACATCTACTTTCCCTTCTGTTTCTATTATCTCTGGACAGTTCTCTTTGATAATTTCCTGTAAAATAGAATCTAGGCTCTTTTTTTGGTCATAGTTTTCTGGAAGTCCAATAATCCGCAGATTATCTCTCCTAGATCTATTTTCCAGGTCTATAGATTTTCCCAGTAAGTATTTGACGTTGTTCTCCAGCTTCTCATTTTTTTTTGTTTTGTTTGACTGATTCTTGGGTTCTCTGTGAATCATTCATTTCTATTTGTTCCATCCTGACTTTTAAGGAGTTATTTTCTTCTTTCACAGTTTTTAGTTCTTTTTGTAAATGCCCAATTTAGTTTTTAAAAGAATTATTTTGCTCTATTGAATTTTTTTCCATTTCTCTAATTTTTTTTTGAGAATTATTTTCTTTTTCCAATTCAGAAATTCTATTTTCTTGAGACTTTTTTATCTTTTCCAATTCAGAAATCCTACTTTCCTGTGTTTTTTTAACCTTTTCTAATTCATAAATTTTGTTTCCCTGCATCTCCTGTGAATTCTTTATTTTTTCCAACTCCAATTTCAGGACGTTGTTATTCTCTATCATAGCTTCCCTTTCCTTTCCCCATTTTTCTTCAAACTCCCTTAATTTTTTAAGAGTTTCTTCTAGGAGAGAGTTATGTGATGGGGGCAGGAATCGTTCCCCTTTAGGTTGTTATCTGCTGTCTCTCTGCTGTTAACTTCCTCGGGGTTGGATACCCGCTCTTTCTCTGTATAGAAGGAATCTATAGTTTTTCTGGGTTTTTTGCTCATATTTAAAAAAATCTTTTGGTGTCTGTCCCTGGGGTAGGAAATTATTTATTTACTTCTTTACCAGCTTCCTCCCAGACCGGATGGATGCAGCGGCTCCTACACCTGAGCTTAGAGACAGCTCTGGGAGGGAGTTCCCCACCCCCTCCCTGGAAGTGCCTCAGAGGTGATTAGCACTGCTGTGCCCGAGGGCGTTGAATAGTAAAGACAGCACAAAGCCCAGCCTATGTGTCCGGGTGGGGCATGGATGTCTGCAGCAGGTGATGTGAAAAGCCCCTGTGCTCAAACTGGAAGTGTCTGCCAGAAACCGCGGTCCCTAGTTCAAAGGTTCCGCTTCTCTGGGACTTCCTGGAGCTGAGTTCCACTCCCTCCAGCTAAGCTAGGCAGTGTGTGTTTCCTTGGGCCGTATCCACCCACTTGTCAATCTCTTAACTATTCTCAGGTGGTAGCTGAGGCCACACCCCCTGGTGCCAAGATCTGCTGAGTCACCTCCAGGGTCCAGGGAAAATCTAATCTGAGTTTTAAAATATTTTGGCTTTCTCTTCTGAACTGCTAAATAATTAGCAGAGAAGAGCTAACAGCCTGTGCCAGATTCCTTTACCTCAGTGGCTTCTCTGATCCCAGAGCCCTTCCCAGCGCAATGGGCAGACTATGCTAGCATCCAGCCTTCTGTGCTGGCCTCTCTTCTTCCTCCCCTGGGGACTGACCTTTTCTGTTGAAACTCTAGATTCTCTTCAGCTGGTAAATCATGCTTCCAGTCCTTGTGGTATCTATCAGTCCTGGGCTTATTTTGAGACTTAATTTATCTAATTGATTGTGAGGGAGTGAGGACGTTCACAGAGTCATGTGTTTCTTCTCCGCCATCTTGGCTCCGCCCCTAGAAGTAAAAAAATCTAATGAAAAAATAAATCATTAAAAATCAGAACAGTATAAGCATAATATACAATAGAAATAAACTGCAACCTTTCCCAGTAAGATCAGGAGTGAAACAACGTTGCCCACTATCACCATTACTATTCAATATAGTACTAGAAACTCTAGCCTCGGCAATAAGAGTCGAGAAAGAGATTCAAGGAATTAGAGTAGGAAATGAGGAAATCAAACTATCACTCTTTGCAGATGATATGATGGTATAATTAGAGAACCGCAAAGACTCTGCTAAAAAGCTACTAGAAATAATTCAAAATTTCAGCAAAGTGGCAGGATACAAAATAAATCCACATAAATCCTCAGCATTTTTATATATCACTAATAAAATGCAACAGCAAGAGATACAAAGAAAAATCCCATTCCAAACAAATGTTGAGAGTATAAAGTATTTGGGAATCCATCTATCAAAGAATAGTCAGGAATTATATGAGAAAATTATGAAACACTTGCCACAAAAATAGAGTCAGATTTAAATAATTGGAAAGACATTCAGTCCTCTTGGATAGGCCGAGCAAATATAATAAAGATGACAATACTCCCCAAACTATTCTATTTATTTAGTGCTATACCAATCAGACTCCCAAGAAACTATTTTAATGACCTAGAAAAAATAACAACAAAATTCATATGGAAGAATAAAAGGTCGAGAATTGCAAGGGAACTAATGAAAAAAATCTCAGAGGAAGGTGGTCTAAGTGTACCTGATCTAAAGCTATATTATATAGCAGCAGTCACCAAAACCATTTGGTATTGGCTAAGAAATAGACCGGTAGATCAGTGGAACAGATTAGATACAAAGGACAAAAAAGGATACATATATAGCAACCTAATCTTTGACAAACCCAAAGATACCAACATTAGGGATAAAAATTCATTATTCGGAAAAAACTGTTGGGAAAACTGGAAATTAGTATGGCAGAAATTAGATATGGATCCTCACTTAACACCATATACCAAGATAGGATCAAAATGGGTCCATGATTTAGGCATAAAGAGGGAGATAACAAATAGATTAGAGGAACAGAGGATAATCTACCTCTCAGACTTGTGGAGGAGGAAGGAATTTATGACCAGAGGAGAACTAGAGATCATTATTGATCACAAAATAGAAGATTTTGATTACATCAAACTAAAAAGTTTCTGTACAAATAATACTAATGCAAACAAGATTAGAAGGGAAGTAACAAATTGGCAAAATATTTTTAAAAACAAAGGTTCTGACAAAGGTCTCATTTCCAAAATATATAGAGAACTGACCCTAATTTATAAGAAACCGAACCATTCTCCAATTGATAAATGGTCAAAGGATATGAACAGACAATTCTCAGAGGAAGAAATTGAAACTATATCCACTCACATGAAAGAGTGTTCCAAATCACTACTGATCAGAGAAATGGAAAATTAAGACCACTCTGAGATACCACTACACACCTGTCAGATTGGCTAAGATGACAGGAACAAATAATGATGAATGTTGGAGGGGATGTGGGAAAATTGGGACCCTAATACATTGCTGGTGGAGTTGTGAAAGAATCCAGCCATTCTGGAGAGCAATTTGGAACTATGCCCAAAAAGTTATCAAACTGTGCATACCCTTTGACCCAGCCGTACTACTACTGGGCTTATATCCCAAAGAAATACTAAAGAGCGGAAAGAGACCTATATGTGCCAAAATGGTTGTGGCAGCTCTTTTTGTTGTAGCTAGAAACTGGAAGATGAATGGATGTCCATCAGTTGGAGAATGGTTGAGTAAATTATGGTATATGAAGGTTATGGAATATTATTGTTCTATAAGAAATGACCAGCAGGAGGAATACAGAGAGGCTTGGAGAGACTTACATCAACTGATGCTGAGTGAAATGAATAGAACCAGAAGATTGCTGTACACTTCAATGCTGTATGAGGATGTATTTTGATGGAAGTGGAAATCTTCAGCATAAAGAAGATCCAACTCACTTCCAGTTGATCAATGATGGACAGAGGTAGCTACACCCAGAGAAGAAACACTGGGAAGTAAATGTAAATTGTTAGCACTAATATCTGTCTGCCCAGGTTACATGTACCTTTGGAATCTAATGCTTATTGTGCAACAAGAAAATGGTATTTACACACATGTATTGTATCTAGGTTATATTGTAACACATGTAAAATGTATGGGATTGCCTGTCATCGGGGGGAGGGATAAGAGGGAGGGGGGTATAATTTGGAAAAATGAATACAAGGGATAATATTATAAAAAAATATATAATAAAAAAATGGAAAAAAAAAGCTTGTTGTCATACTCCTTTAACAGGGAGACCATTATGCACTTAATATTTTTATTATTATTATTAATTATATTTGTGTATATATTATAATAACTAATATTAATATTAAATAATTTGTTGAAAAAATATCAGAACTGTACACATAGAAATGAATGATTCCTTAGGGCATCAAGAATCAGTCAAGCAAAACCAAAAAAATAAAAAATTAGAAAAAAAAACATTAAATATCTACTTGAACAAAAACAAAACTGGAAAATAGATCTAGGAGAGATAATCTGAAGATTATTGGACTCCCTGAAAATTATAATGAAAAAAACAGCCTAGATACTATTTTACAGGAAATATCAAAAAGAACGGCCCAGATGTAATAGACGAAGATAAAATAGTCAATGAAAGAATGCATCGAACACTTTCTGAAAAAGACCCTAACAAAATAGCAGAAAATAGGCATGGGCCAATATTTAACACCACATACTAAGATAAGATCAAAATGGGTCCAAGATTTAGGCATAAAAAAAAATCATAAATAAATTAGAGCAACATAAGATAGTTTTCCTCTCAGACTTGGGGAGGAGGAAGGAATTTTTGTCCAAAGGAGAACTAGAGACCATTATTGATCACAAAATAGAAAATTTTGCTTACACCAAATTAAAAAGTTTCTGCACAAACAAAACTAATGCAAACAAGATTAGAAGGAAAGTAACAAATTGGGGAAAAAATTTTACAGATAAAGGTTCTGATAAAGGCCTTATCTCCAAAATATACAGAGAATTGACTTTAATTTATAAGAAATCAAGCCATTCTCCATTCGATAAATGGTCAAAGCATATGAACAGACAATTTTCAGATAATGAAATTAAAACTATTTCCACTCATATGAAAGAGTGTTCCAAATCACTATTGATCAGAGAAATGCAAATTAAGACCACACTGTGATATCATTACACACCTGTCAGATTGGCTAAGATGACAGGAACAAATAATGATGAATTTTGGAGGGGATGTGGGAAAACTGGGACGCTGATGCATTTTTGGTCGAATTGTAAAAGAATCCAACCATTCTGGAGAGCAATCTGTAATTATGTCCAAAAAGTTATCAAAATGTGCATACCCTTTGATCCAGCAGTGCTACTTCTGGGCTTATATCCCAAGGAAATACTGAAGAAGGGAAAGGGACCTGTATGTGCCAAAAAGTTTGTGGCAGCCCTTTTTGTAGTGGCTAGAAACTGGAAAATGGATGGATGTCCAACAATTGGAGAATGGTTGGGTATATCATGATATATGAATGTTATGGAATATTATAGTTCTCTAAGAAATGACCAGCAGGATGACCAAAGACAGGATTGTAGAGACTTACATATACTCATGCTGAGTGAAATGAGCAGAACGAGGAGGTCATTACATACTTCAACAATGATAGTGGATGAGGGTGTATTCTGATGGAAGTGGATATCTTCAACAAAGAGAAGATCTAATTCAGTCCCAATTGATGGACAGAATAAGCTATACCCAGAGAAGGAACACTGGGAAATGAGTGTAAACTGTTTAAATTTTTATTTTTCTTCTCAGGTTATTTTTACCTTCTGAATCCAAATCTTCCTGTGCAACAAGAAATTCGGTTCTGCACATATATATAGTTTCTATGATATACTATAACACATTTAACATGTATGGGACTGCCTGCCATCTAGGGGAGGGGGTGGAGGAAAGCAGGGAAATTTTGGAATAGCTGTGAGTGCAAGGGATAATATTGTAAATAAATAAATAAATAATTAAACAAACAAACAAACAAATAAATAAATAGATAGATAGATAGATAGATAGATAGATAGATAGATAGATAAATAAATAAATAAGTAAATAAAATGACTAACAGGAACTAATGCTGAGTGAAATGAGCAGAACTAGGAGATCATTATACACTTCAACAATGATACTGTATGAGTACGAATTCTGATGGAAGTGGATATCTTCAACATAGAGAAGAGCTAATCCAATTCCAATTGATTAATTATGGATAGAATCAGCTACATCCAGAAAAGGAACACTGGGAAATGAGTGTAAACTGTGAGCACTTTTTTTTGTTTGTTTGTTTGTTTTGCTTTTCTTCCAAGGTAAAAATAACCTTCCAAATACAATTTTTCCTTTGCAACAACAACAACAACAAAGTTCGGTTCTGCACATATATATTATACCTACGATATACTATAAGATATTTAATATGTATGGGAATACCTGCCATCTAGGGGAGGGGGTGGAGGGAAGGAGGGGAAAATTCAGAACAGAAGGGAGTACAAGGGATAATGTTGTAAAAAAAATACCTATGGATATGATGCATATGTACTGTCAAAAAATGTTATAACTATAAAAATTAATAAAAAAAAGAAAAAAGAAAAGAAAAAAGACTCTCAGATAAAACCTCCAGGTAATATTGCGGCCAAATTTCAGAACTTTCAGAGTAAGAAAAAAATATTACAAGCAGCCATAAAAAAAAAATAAATTAAATTTAAAAAAAATCAAATACCAAGTTGTCACTATAAGGATCATTTAAGATCTGGCTGCCTCCACACTAAAGAATCAAAGGGCCTGGAATCTGATATTCCAAAAGGCAAAAGAACTTGCAATGCAGGCAAGAATAAACTACCCAGCTAAGCTGATCATTTTCTTCCATGGAAGAAAATAGACATTTAACGAAACTGATGAATTCCATTTGTTTGTAAGGGGAAAAAAAAAAAAAAAAAGGATCTTAACAAACAAAGAAAAAAATGATCTCCAACCATAATACTTAAGAGAACTAGAAAAAGGTAAAAGGAACTCTTGAGCATTGTATGTCTATTGTGGATATACATAAAGAGTACATGTACAAATTGATTTTACTGATATGACATCAAAAAGGGAAGTAGAGATGGAAAGAGGATAGTGTCAGAAAAATGGAAAAGGGGATATAAAAAGAGGGAAACTACATCCCACAAAGAGGCAAAGGAAACCAATCATATCTGAGGGAATTTAGGCAGGGAGAGGAACATTGTGTGAATTTTACTCTCATCAGAGCTGGCTCAAAAAGAAAATAATTGACATATTTGGGTTACAGAGAAACTTCTCTCACCTCACTAAAAAGTGGGAGAGGAAAAGAGAAATAAGGGAAGATTACAAGAAAGGGGAAGGGATTCAAAGGGGGTGGGTGGGATCCAAAAGAGGGAGGGCTGCATGATGCAAGTTGTGCCCATAAGTTTAATACTAGAAAAGAGGGAAAAAGGGGGGCAAGAAAAATAAAAGCATAATCTGGGGATAATAAGATTGCAGGAAATACAGAATTAGTCATTTTAACTGTAAATGTGAATCAGATGAACTCTCCCATAAAGCAGAGGCAGATAGCAGATTGGATCAAAAGCCACAATGCTACAATGTGTTGTTTACTCAAAAGCCATTTAAAGCAGGGACATACATACAGAGTAAAAGTAAAAAAAAAAAAGCCTGGAGCAGAATATATTATGCTTCAGGTGAAGTTAAAAAAAAAAAAAAAATCAAAAAACAAAAAAACAAAAAACAAAAAACAGGGATAGCCATCCTTATCTTAGATCAACCAAAAGTAAAAAATGATGTGTTAAAAGAGATAAGGAAGGAAACTATATCTTGCTAACATATAGCATAGACAATGAAGAAATATCAACACTAAACATATATGTACCAAGTGGTATAGCATCTACCTTCCTAAAGGATAAGTTAAGAGAGTTGCAAGAAGAAATAGTCAGCAAAACTATAATAGTGTCTCAACCTTGCAGAATTAGTTAAATCAAACCACCAAACAAATAAGAAAGAAATTAAAGAATAGAATATTAGAAAAAAATAGGTATGATATATCTTTGGAGAAAACTGAATGGTGACAAATGAGTATACTTTCTTCTCAGCACTTTATGGAACCTATACTAAAAATGATTATGTATTAGGACATAAAGACCTCAAAATTAAATCCTGGAAGGCAGAAATAGTAAATGCTTTCTTTTCAGAACACAATGCAATAAAAATTACATTCAACAAAAGGTTAGGACTAAATAAACCAAAATGTAATTGGAAACTAAATAATTTCTTAAAATATGATTGGGTGAAACAGCAAATTATAGACACAATTAATAATTTCACTCAAGATAATGATAACGGTGAGACATCATACCAAAATTTGTGGGATACAGCCAAAATGGTAATAAGTGGAAATTTTATATCTTTAGAGGCTTATTTGAATAAAATATAGGAGAAGATCAATTAATTGAGCTTACAACTTAAAAATCTAGAAAAAAACCAAATAAAAAACCCCAATTAAATTAAAAGGAGAAATTAATAATATTGAAACTAAAAAAAAAAACTATTGAATTAATAAATAAATTTAAGAGTTGATTTTATGAAAAAAACAATAAAATAGATAAAACTTTGGTAAATCTGATTAGTAAAAGAGGAAAATCAATTTGTTAATCTTAAAAATGAAAAGGGAGAATAAAGAGGAAATTAGAGCAATAATATGCCAGTAAATTTGATAACCTAAGTGAAATGGATGAATAGATGACTACCTCTAAAAATATAGGCTTCCCAGATTAACCGAGGAGGAAGTAAATTGTTTAAATGGTCCCATTTCAGAAAAAGAAATAGAACAAGCTATTAATAAACTGCATAAGAAAAAAATCCAAAGAACTAGATGGATTTACATATGAATTCTACCAAACATTTAAAGAACAATTATCCCCAATACTATATAATTTTTTTGAAGAAATAGTGAATAAAGGAGTCCTACCAAATTCCTTTTTATGACACAAACATGGTACTGATACCTAAACCAGATAGGATGAAAAGAGAAAGACAATTATAGACCAATCTCCCTAATGAATATTGATGTTAAAATTTAAATAAGATATTAGCAAAAAGACTACAGAAAATCATCCCCAACATAATACATCATGATCAAGTAGGATTTATACCAGGAATTCAGGAGTGGTTAAATATTAGGAAAAATGTTAATATAATTGACCATATTAATAATCAAATTAACAAAGAAACATATGATCATCTCAATAGATAGAGAAAAAGCATCTAATAAAATTCAACATCCATTTCTATTAAAAACACTTGAGAGTGTAGGAATAAATGGATTTTCCTTAAAATAATCAGTAGCATCTATTTAAAACTATCAGTAAGCATCGTATGTACTGGGGATAAACTGGAATCATTTCCATTAAGATCAGGAGTAAAACAAGGTTGCCCATTATCACCATTACTATTTAATATTATATTAGAAATGCTAGCTTTGGCAATAAGAGTTGAGAAAGAGATTAAAGGAATTAGAGTAGGTAATGAGGAAACCAAAATATCACTCTTTGCAGATGATATCATGGTATACTTAAAGAACTTCAGAGATTCTACCAAAAAGTTATTATAAATAATCTATACCTTTAGCAAAGTTGCAGGACAAAAAATAAATCCACATAAGTCATCAACATTCTTATATATCACAAAAAATCCCAACAATTAGAGTTACAAAGAAAAATTACATTCAAAGTAACTGCCAATAGTATAAAATATTTAGGAATCTATCTGCTAAGGGAAAATCAGGAATTATATGAGCAAAACTACAAAACACTTTCCACACAATTAAAGTCAGATCTAACCAACTGGAAAAATATCAAATGCTCTCAGATAGGGTGAACAAATATAATAAAGATGACAATACTACCTAAACTAATCTGTTCAATTAGTGCTATAGCAATCAGACTCCTAAAAAAACTATTTTAATGACCTTGAAAAAACAACAAAGTTTATATGGAAAAAGAAAAGGTCAAGAATTTCAAGGGAATTAATGAAAAAAAAATCAAATGAAGTGGCCTAGCTGTACCAGATCTAAAATTATATTATAAAGCAGCAGTAACCAAAACCATTTGGTGTTGGCTAAGAAATAGACTAGTGGATCAGTGGAATAGGTTAGGTTCAAAAGACAAAATAGTCAACAGCTTTCATAATCTAGTGTTTGACAAACCCAAAGACCCCAGCTTTTGGGATAAAAACTCAATGTTTGACAAAAATTTCTTGGAAAATTGGAAATTAGTATGACAGAAACTAGGTATTGACCCACACTTAACAAGATACACTAAGATAATGTCAAAATGGATTCATGACCTAAGAATGAGGAATGAAATTTTAAATAAATTAGAAGAACATAGGATAGTTTACCTCTGAAACCTGTGGAAGAGGAAGGAATTTATGACCAAAGAAGAACTAGAAATCATTATTGATCATAAAATAGAAACTTTTGATTATATCAAATTGAAAGTTTTTGTATAAACAAAACTAATGCAGATAAGATTAGAAGAGAAGCAATAAACTGGGACAACATTTTTACAATCAAAGGTTCTGATAAAGGCCTCATTTCCAAAATATACAGAGAATTGACTTTAATTTATAAGAAATCAAGCCATTCTCCAATTGATAAATGGTCAAAGGATATGAACAGACAATTCTCAGATGAAGAAATTGAAACTATTTCTAGCCATATGAAAAGATGTTCTAAATCATTATTAATCATAGACATTCAAATTCAGACAACTCTGAGATATCACTACATACATTTCAGATTGGCTAGAATGACAGGGAAAGCTAATGCGGAATGTTATAGGGTATGTGGGAAACCTGGGATACTGATAAATTATTGGTGGAATTGTGAATACATCCAGCCATTTTGGAGAGCAATTTGGAATTATGTTCAAAAAGTTGTCAAACTGTGCATACCCTTTGATCCAGCAGTGTTACTATTGGGCTTATATCCCAAAGAAGTTTTAAAGAAGGGAAAGAGAACTGTATATGCAAGAATGTTTGTGGCATCCCTCTTCGTAATGGCCAGAAACTGGAAACTGAGTGGATGGCCATCAATTGGAGAATGGCTGAGTAAATTGTGGTATATGAATATTATGGAATATTATTGTTCTGTAAGAAATGACCAGCAGGACAATTTCAGGAAGACCTGAAGAGAATTACAGGAACTGATGCTAAGTGAAATGAGCAGGGCCAGAAGATCATTTTATAATTCAACAACAATACTATATGATGATCCATTCTGATGGACATGGTCCTCTTTAACAATGAGATGAACCAAATAGTTCCAATAGAGCAGTAATGAATTGAACCAGATATATACCCAGTTAAAAAAAAAAAATAAAACCTCTGGGAGGTGACTATGAACCATTACATAGAATTCCCAAACCCTCTATTTTTGTTCTCCTGCATTTTTTATTTCCTTCACAGGGTAATTGTACAGTATTTTGAAGTCTAATTCTTTTTGTACAGCAAAATAAGTGTATGGAAATGCATACAGATACTTAACTTATACTCTTTCCTGTTTATATTTTTATACTTTTTGAGTATTTATTTGAAAATCAAGTGTTCTATTCAGATCTAGTCTTCTCATCAAGAATGTATAAAATCCTTTATTACATTAAATATATATTCTCTTCCTGAAAATTATAGTCATTCGATGCCCAGCAACTGGAGAATGCATAAATAAGTTATGGAATATTATTGTTCTGTAAGAAACAATCAGCAGGATGGTTTCAGAGAAGCTTGGAGAGACTTACATGAGCTGATGCTAAGTGAAATGAGCAGAAAGAGTAGGTCATTGTACATGCCAACAAGAAGATATGTGCTTTTTTTTTTTTTTTCAACATTGAAATGATTCAGACTAGTTCCAATGATCTTGTGATCTATACCCAGAGAGAGAACTGAGGGAAATGAGTGTGAATGACGAACATAGCATCTACCCTTTTTTTGTTGTTGTTGTTTGCTTACTTTTTACTTTTTTTTCACATTTGTTTTTTATTTTTTTATTTGATTTTTCTTGTGCAGAAAGATAATTGTATAAATATATATGCATATGTTGGATTTAAAATATATGTTTTACCATGTTTAAAATACATTGGATTACTTGCCATGTTGGGGAGGGTGAGAGGAAAAGGAGGAAAAACTGGAACACAATGTTTTGCAAGGGTTAATTTTGAAAAATTATCCAAGCATATGTTTTGAAATTAAAAGGAAAAACTTTATTAAAACAAACAAACAAAAAAAAAAAACTTTGATTGTAAAACACCATCCTCATCCAGAGAGAGAACTGTGGAGATTGAATGTCAATAAATACTATTTTCACCTTTTTTTTTTTTCCTCATGATTTTTCCCTTTTGTTCTGACTTTTCTCTCCCAACATTACTCATATGAAACTATGTAAAAAATGAATGCATTTGTATAATCTAAACAATTTTAAAAGAAAATTTAAAAAAAGGAAAAATGAATTATATTCAGTTTTCCTGGATAGGTGATTCTCAGTTGTAATCTTAGCTCTTTTGTCTTTCAATTTATTACATTTTAAACTCTCTGATATTTTAATGTAAAAGCTGTTAAATCTTGTATTATCCTGTTCATGGCTCCATGATACTTGAATTCTTTCTTTCTGGCTGTCTGAAATATTTTCTCCTTGACCTGGGAGATCAGTAATTTTGATTGTAATATTCCTTAGAGTTTTTATTTTAAGTTGTTTTCCAGGAGATATTTGGTATATTATTTCATTTTCTATTTTATCCTCTTATTCCATAATATTACAATTTTGGTGGGAAGTTTAAAAAAATTGATGATGAATCTTTTTTTATTATTAAATAATTATGTTCAGATACTCTAATAGTTCTTAAATTATATCTCCTTGATTTATTTTTCAGGTCAATTTTGTTCAATAAGACATTTCACATTTGTTTCATTTTAATTTTAAAGGAATTTTCTTTTCAGTGAGCTTCCATAATTCCTTTTGGACAATTTCACATTTTTAGGTGATGCTTCCTCTAATCTAATTTTTATAAAGTGACTAATTTTTATAGATCTTTTCTCCACTTACCTAAACCTGCATTTTAAAAAGTTTTTTTTTTTCTTCAGTGTATTTTTGTGCCTCTTTTACTATTTGACCTATTCTGTTTTTTAATGTATTTTATCACCATTTTTGCCACCTTTACCAAGCTGGTATCTTATTTTAATTATT
Source organism: Sminthopsis crassicaudata (assembly GCF_048593235.1). NCBI lineage: Eukaryota > Metazoa > Chordata > Mammalia > Dasyuromorphia > Dasyuridae > Sminthopsis > Sminthopsis crassicaudata. The sequence goes on along the minus strand of NC_133621.1, from coordinate 76,796,517 downwards.
CTCTCACATCACTTTCACATCTTTTCCCATTTTTTCTTTATCTGTCTCATTTCATTTTTAAAGACCTTTCTGAGCTCTTCTGGTAAACCTTTTGGGGCCTAAGACCAATTCATATTTTTCCCCTTTGAATCTTTGCATGCAGCTGTTTTGATTTTTTTTTTCTTTTTATGAGTTTTTTTTAATCTTCCCTGTAACCAAAGTAACTTTTTCTTTGTTGTTAATTTTCAAGCCCGTTTATTGATTTTGAATTTTATATGAAAGCCAGTGCCCTAAATTTCAGTTGTTTTGTACTGCTGTTTTCAGAACAAGTATTAGATGTCAGTAAGTTATCAAATTTTCCAACATTTAATGCTATAAGGAAAATTGTGATCACTTCTCTCTTGGTTTGTCCTTTTTTCTTTAGGCTCAAGAATTCTTTTCTGTCCTGGAAATGTGATCCATGTTTTGGCTCCTGCTAGTGCTCTTCTTCAATTCAGAACTGTTCATGGGCAATGCAACTCAGAGCCAGCACAGGAATCCCTGCAATATCTTTCCAGTCAGTTATCCAATTCCATTACCCTATGGGCTGAGAGAAATAGAAACAGACACTATCAAATTACATCACCTTTGAGGTCTGGTCTTGGCCTGCCAGGGGAAGGCTTATCCTATGGAAGCCTATTCATGGTTAAATTTTACTCCCATCCCAATAAATATAGACCTCTCCAGTTGAGTTTCTAAGATGTCTTGGGATGGAAAGGCATTTTATTACATTCTCTTGTGGTTTCTACAGCTAGAATAGAAGCCATTTTGAGGCATTTTAAAAATTCTTGTTTTAAGGGTAATTTAGGAGAATACAGATTAGTTCCTGCCATTATTCCACCACCCTGATTTTAACATATTTTTTAAAGATCCTTCTTTTAAAAATATTTATTTTATATTCTTTTCCTTTTAAAATGCGAGTTCCATGTTTTCTTCTTCCTTCCACATCCTGCCCACTGAGGGATGAATCAATAATATCAATTATAAATGTGAAATCATGGAAAACATTTATATATTATTCATATTGCCAAAAAAACCAAGAAAAAATATTCTTCAATTTGCACTCAGAGATCCTCATTTATTTCTTTGGAGATCGATAGCATTTTTTTCATCATGAGTAGTTTTGAACTGATGAGACATAATTTTTAACAAGAGTAATTAAAGAATGTGTTTTGTTTCACGATAATTATTAATTAAAATGTTTTTATTGGATGGTCAAATAAGAGGGGAAGAAAATGTTTGTTTTGTTAATTAAAATAAAATTATTCTATATAAAGGTAACAAAATTTTATTACACAATAAGAAATATTGAAGTAAGTAGTTGAAGAAGAAATTGAGTTTTATGTGAAGTAAAGTGAACACAATTAAAAGAACAATTTATGCAATTAAAACAATATTACTAAGAAAAAATCATTTGAATGACTAGGATTTTGATCAATGAAATGAAAAACCATGAATGAGAAGACAAAAAATAAATCACAGTGCCGTTTTCTGACAGAAAGGTAATAAATTCAGGCTATAAAATGAAATATATATCTTGAGAGCTGGTCATTGACAGATTTTTACAATGCTTATGTGATATAAAGATTTATATCTCTTTCCTTGCCCATCATCCTCACTTCCATCCATCTACTTATCAATTGTCTATATACATGTTTCTTCAATAATATTCCTTATTCTACTTCAAACAAACATCTTATTCATTTTATATAAACCTTTACTTAAACACACAACCACACCTTAAACCAAATCAACACATCGACCATATCTGAAAAATATATTTGCCTTTCTATAATCATAGTTTATCCTTCTTCTACTAAGAAAAGAAAGTACACTTCACCTTCAGTTCTTTTCATTTCATTTCATTGATCAGTGTTTTTGTCTTTCATAATTGTTTTCCTTTTCAATACTATGTTCATTTTTGAGGCAATTGAGTTTAAATAATTTATGTAGGTCGAACAGGTAGTAAATGTCTGAAGTGGACTCAGGTTCACTTAACCCTATCATTGGTGCTCTTTGTTCATTTTTCATTATGCTCATTAATCATTTCCCCTACCTCTGTTTATTTCATTCAATTAAAGTCTCTCCAAATCTCTTGGGTATTCATTTTTATCTAGCTTCCAATCTGATCATTCAATTTAAACTGACCATTCCAAAATTATCAGTCATTTTTGTGTGCTAAATTTAATGGCCTTTTCTCAATTCAAAATTCTTCTTGACTTCAGATGTTATTTATACCTTTGTCCTTGATACTTTTTCATCTGATTTTTTATGTAATTTCCCTCACTTGTTTTAACTTTTGTGGTCACACACCTGATTCATTGCAATGGTCTTCTAAGTGGTTTTCACTCCCTCAAATCCTTATTCACAGAAATCCAGTCCTTATTTCATTATTCAAGTAACTATCCATAACCAAATGTCTGAGAAGATCTGGGTTCAAATTCTACTTCTGACAATATGATCTGCCTGACCTTGGACAAGACATTAAGCAACCTAGATTTTCCTTTTCTCCAACAAGGGGTGTGATAAAATATCTTCTGAGTTTTTTTTTTTGTTTGTTTGTTTGTTTGTTTGTTTGTTTTTGTTTTTGTTTTGTTTGTTTTTGTTTTTGTTTTGTTTTTTGGCCAATATTTTCATCCCCTTTGTGGCTATGTACTTCTTTGGATACTTTAAGATCTATAACAGCTGTGTCTTTTAAAGCTCATCTTGATCCTGTCCCAAAACATTTTTCCTAACATTTATATACCACTTTATAATCCTGGCTCTGTCTTACTCTACTTCTTATCATTCTTTCTTTATGTCTATTGTATACTGGCACCTGTCACATCATGCTTGAATATAATAATGATTTATTAAATGCTTTATCTGGAGATGGAGACAAGATGGCAGAATAAAGGCAGAAAACATCTGAACAAAATCACTGAACCTTGGGACACTGCACCCTCCACCCAAATAAACAGAGTCTTATTTTAACAAAGAGTTAGAAGCTGAGTAATAGTCTAAGAACATGAGCTTACAACAGAAAAGTTTCTGATCATAGAAAATTACTATGATGACAAAACACACTCAAAAGAAGATAGCAAAGAAGATATGTCCAAAGCTTCTAAGAAAAATAAGAATTGAACTCATGCTTTGGAAGATCTCAAAATTGATTTTGAAAATCAAGTAAAAGAAGTAGAAGAAAAATAAGAAAATAAGTGAGTGTGGTGCAAAAGGAAATTAAATTTTCCTTAAAATTATTTTCCTTAAAAAGGAAAAATTGGTCAAATGGGGATAGAGATACAAAAGCTCATTGAGAAAAATAATTCCTTAAAAATTAGAATTAAGCAAATAAAAGCTAATAAATTTATGGAAAATCAAGCTACAATAAAGGAAAACATAAAATAACATGAAAAAAGAGAAGAAAACATGAAATGTTTCATTGTAAAAAAAAAAAAACTGATCTAGAAAATATATCCAGAAGAGATAATTTAAATATTACCTGAAAGCCATGATTGAAAAAAGGGCCTGGACATCATCTTTCAATAAATTATCAAGGAAAACTGTCCTCATACTCTATCATTAGAGGGTAATATATAAATTTAAAGTCTCCATGGATCACTTCCTGAAAGAGATCCAAAATATAACAGGAATATTATAGCTAAGTTTTGGAATTCTTACATCAAGGAAAAATATTGCAAGCTTCCAGAGAGAAACAATTCTGGTTTGTAAAAAAGAGTAAAGTATAGTGAAGGAAATATTCTTCATACTTCCACATTAAAGGACTGGAGGACTTGGAATATGATATTCTGAAGATCAAAGAAGCTAGAATTATAATCATGAATCACCTACTCAGCAATCCTTCAGGGGAAAAGGCAGACATATGATGAAATAGAGGATTTTCAAGCATTTGTGATGAAAAGACAGAGTTGAATAGAAAATTTGATTTTCAAATACAGGACTCATGTGAAGCATAAGGAGATCATCAGGAAAGTGATATCATAAGGGAATGAATAAGGTACATTCTTACAAGGAAGAATGATGCTTTTAACTAATTAGAACATTCTCATTATTAGGGAATGGCTAATTAAATTGTGGTATGTGATTATGATGGAATATTATTCTTCTATGGAAAATGATCAGGATGCTCTAAGAAAAAAAAATACCCTGGAAATTCCTACAGGGACTCAAGGAAAGTAAAGTGTATTGTATACAAAGTAATAGCAATGTTCTGGAATTATCAGTTGGAAATTACTTTGTTATTCTCAGCAGTGCAATGAATTATTTGAAGGATTTATGATGAAAAATTCTATCCAAACCCAGAGAATAAATTGAGTCTGTCTGAATACAGTTTGCAGAATACACATTATGTGTGTATATGTGTGTGTATGTTTCTGTATGACACACTTTTCAATTTTTTTTTATTTTTTTTTTTAGTTGGGAAATCTAATTTTGCTTTTACAGCATGACTTATATAGAAATGTTTTGTATTACTTCATATGTGGTTTCTTATTGGGGATGGGAATAGAAATAAGGGAAAGAATCTAGAGCTCAAAAGTTTTAAAAAACAAATATAACTTAAAAATATTAGGGGAAAATTAAATAAATTAAAAGAAAAATATTTACCCTCATTCATAAGGAATTATTAAACAACTGCAAATTGTGGGAAAATTATGCAACTGTGGGAAACACAAACACTTGCATACATAAAAAACAAACTTTCAGGATTAATAGGTACTAATAATGGCAGATAATTTCCAATTCTGATAAATTTACATAAATCTAGTAGTTCACTATTATTTACTTTATGATGATAATTTAATTTGCTCATACTTTCTTCAATTTTCTTTCAACATATTACCCAAATGGTTCCAATCTCTTTATTTACTTGATTATGAATATTATTTTCTACTATGATTATTTTGCACTATCGTACCACAGAAATTTCAGAAACTGGAACAAATTAAAGAGGCTAAGATGTTTTGTTTTCCATAATCACAGTGCCTAGTATAGACTTTTCTCAATATATATGATATAAAAATAATGATAATTTAAATTTATATATGTAATTGCCTCAAATTATACATGTATGCATACAATTATATGTAGACACAATGAAGAGCCAATATGGTATAGTCAAAAGAGTAAAATATCACTGGCTTTGAAGTTAAAGGATCTTGGTTCAAATCTAGTCTGGCACATTTACTAGCTATGCAACATTGAGTAAGTCATTAAATCTTTTGGCCATCTTAATTAGTTCCATATGTAAGATGAAGATGGTGCACTGAAAGGTTTTGCAACTTTAAATCTTTGATTTTATACACTTATGTGTTCATTTTATTTTTCAAATAACCTTAAAGCATGGCAACTGCTATTATCTAATTTTTTTCATGTTTATTTTTTAAGTTTTTTTATAATTATAACATTTTCTTTGACATAACATATCCATAGGTAATTTTTTTACAACATTGTCCCTTGTACTCCCTTCTGTTCCGAATTTTTCCCCTCCTTCCCTCCACGCCCTCCCCTAGATGGCAGGCATTCCCATACATATTAAGTATCTTATAGTATATCCTAGGTACAATATATATGTGCAGAACTGAATTTTGTTGTTGTTGTTGTTGTTGAAAAGGAAGGATTGTATTAAGAAGGTAAAAATAATCTGGGAAGAAAAACAAAACAAAACAAAACAAAACAAAACAAAACAAAACAAAACAAAATAAAACAAAAAACAAAAACAAAACAAAACAAAACAAAAAACAAAAAAACAGTGCTCACAGTTTACACTCATTTCCCAGTGTTCCTTTTCTGGATGTAGCTGATTGTGTCCATCATTGATCAATTGGATTTGGATTAGCTCTTCACTATGTTGAAGATATACACTTCCATCAGAATACATCCTCATACAGTATCATTGTTGAAGTGTATAATGATCCCCTAGTTTTGCTCTTTTCACTTAGCATCATTGATTTAAGTCTCTCCAGGCTTCTGTGTATTCCTCCTGTTGATCATTTCTTACTGAACAATAATATTCCATAACATTAATATATCATAATTTACCCAACCATTCTCCAATTGATGGACATCCATTCATTTTCCAGTTTCTAGCCAATATGAAAAGGGCTGCCACAACCATTTTGGCACATATAGGTCCCTTTCCCTTTTTTAGTATTTCCTTGGGATATAAGCCCAATAGCAGCAATGCTGGGTCAAAGAGTATGCACATTTTGATAACTTTTTGGGCGTAATTCCAGATTGCCCTCCAGAATGGTTGGATTCTTTCACAACTCTACCAACAATTCATCAGTGTACCAATTTTCCAACAGCCCCTCCAAAATTCGTCTTTATTTGTTCCTGTCATCTTAGCCAATCTGACAGGTGTGTAATGATATCTCAGAGTTGTCTTAATTTGCATTTCTCTGATCAATAGTGATTTGGAACACTTTCATATGAGTGGAAATAGTTTTAATTTCATCATCTGAAAATTGTCTGTTCATATCCTTTGACCATTTATCAATTGGAGAATGGCTTGATTTCTTATAAATTAAAGTCAATTCTCTGTATATTTTGGAGATGAGGCCTTTATCAGAACCTTTAACTATAAAGATATTTTCCCAATTTATTACTTCCCTTCTAATCTTGTTTGCATTAGTTTTGTTTGTGCAGAAACTTTTTAATTTGGTGTAATCAAAATTTTCTATTTTGTGATCAATAATGGTCTCTAGTTTTCCCTAACCCTAACCCTAACCCTTCCTACTCCACAATTCCGAGAGGTAAACCATCCCATGTTCCTCCAATTTATTTATGATTTCTTTCTTTATGCCTAAATCTTGGACCTATTTTGATCTTATCTTAGTATGTGGTGTTAAATGTGGGTCCATGCCTAATTTCTGCCATACTAATTTCCAGTTTTCCAGCAGTTTTTGTCAAATAACGAATTTTTATCCCAAAAGTTGGGATCTTTGGGTTTGTCAAACACTAGATTGCTATTTTTATTCACTATCTTGCCCTGTGAACCAAACCTATTCCACTGATCAACTAGTCTATTTCTTAGCCAATACCAAATGGTTTTGGTGACTGTTGCTTTATAAAATAGTTCTAGATCAGGTACACCTAGATCACCTTCACTTAATTTTTTTTCATTACTTCCCTTGAAATTCTCCACCTTTTATTGTTCCATATGAATTCTGTTGTTACTTTTTCTAGGTCATTAAAATAGTTTCTTGGAAGTCTGATTGATATAGCACTAAATAAATAGATTACTTTAGGGAGTATTGTCATCTTAATTATATTCACTCGTCCTATCCAAGAGCACTGAATGTCTTTCCAATTATTTAAATCTGACTTTATTTTTGTGGCAAGTGTTTCATAATTTTGCTCATATAATTCCTGACTTTCCTTTGGTAGACATATTCCTAAATATTTTATACTATCTACTGCTATTTTGAATGGAATTTCTCTTTGTATCTCTTGCTGTTGGATTGTGTTGGTAATGTATAAAATGCTGAGGATTTATGTAGATTTATTTTGTAACCTGCAACTTTGCTAAAATTCTGAATTATTTCTTTTTTTTTTTTATTTAGAATTTTTTCCACAGTATATATGCATGAGTAATTTTTTTAATAATATTATCCCTTGTATTCATTTTTCCAAATTATCCCCCCCTCCCTACACACCCTCTCCCCAATGACAGGCAATCTCATACATTTTACATATGTTACAATATTTTTTCTGCCTTACTGCATTTGTTTTTGAGGTTTTTATGCCATAGTATATTATCAATTTTTGTATGGGTTCCATGAACTGCTTAGAAGTAAGTATACTCCTTTCTGTCTCCATTTAGCTTTCATCAGAGATCTATCATATCAAACTTTTCTAGTATTCTATTTACCTCTTTGACTTCTTTCTTATTTATTTTGTGTTTTGATATATCTAATTCTGAGAGTGCAAGGTTTAGATCTCCCACTATTATAGTTTTGCTGTGTATTTCTTCTTGCAGCTTTCTTAATTTCTCTTTTAAGAATTTTGATGTTGCACCACTTGGTGTATATATGTTTAATATTGATACTGCTTCATTATTGATGCTACCCTTTAGCAGGATATAATGCCCTTCCTTATCTCTTTTAATTAGATCAATTTTTCTTTTTGCTTGATCTGAGATAAGGATGGCTTCCCCTGCTTTTTTGGCTTTGCCTGAAGCATAGTAGATTCTGCTCCACCTTTTTACTTTTAGTTTGAATGTATCACCCTGTTTCAGGTGTGTTTCCTGTAAACAACCTATAGTAGGGTTCTGACTTTTAATTTAGTCTGCTAACTGCTTCCTCTTTATGAGGGAGTTTACCCCATTCACATTTATGGTTAGAATGACTAATTCTATATTGCTTGTCATCCTGTTAACCCCTGCTTATGCTTTTCTCCTTTCCTTCCCTCTTAACCCCCTACCCAATATTAAACTTGTGAATACCACTTGCTTTTCACAGCCCTCCCTTTTTAGGATCCCTCCCCCACCTTAAAGTTCCTCCCCTTATTTTACCCCTTTTCCTCACAATTTCTGTATTCCCTTCCCCTTAGCTTACTCCTTCCCTCTCACTTTTCAATGAAGTGGAAGAAGTTTCACCATAAATCGAATATGTCTATTGATACACACTATGTTCATCTCCCTCCTTTCTTTCTCTCAGATATAATAGGTTAGCTTTGCCTCTTCATGAGATGTAGTACCACCACTATACACTTTTTTATGATATAATTTCCTTTCCACCTCTATTTTCTAGGACAAATTATACATGCTCTTTACATATATAGTTCTCCAGATTTATTTTTACCTTTTTAGAAATCTCTTGAGTTCTATTTTTGAAGATCAAATATTTTATGTAGGAATGTTTTTTTCATCAGGAATAGATGGAATTCATTTACTTTGTTAAATATCCATCTTCTTCCCTGGAAAACGATGCTCATTTTTGCTGGGTAAGTTATTCTTGGCTGCATACCAAGTTCCTTAGCCTTTCAGGACATCATGTTCCCAGCCTTTCGTTCTTTTAATATGGATGCTGCTAGGTCCCGGTTTATCCTTATTGTGGCTCCTCCATATCTGAATTGCTTTTTTTTTCTAGCAGCTTCCAGTATTTTTTCCTTTGTCTGATGGTTCTTGAACTTGGCCACTATATTTCTTGGCATTTTGATTTTAGGGTCCCCTTCAGTAGGTGATCGATTAATTTTTTTCAATGTCTATTTTACCCTCTGTTTCCAGGACATCTGGGCAGTTCTCTTTGATAATTTCCTCAAAAATAGTGTCCAAGCTCTTTTTTTCCTTACATTTTTCAGGGAGTCTGATTATTCTCAAATCCTCTTTCCTGGATCTATTTTCCAGGTTTGTTGTCTTTCTAATAAGGTACTTGACATTCATTTCAATTGTTTCATTTCTCTGGTTTAGCTTGACTACTTCTTGGCTTCTCCTTGATTCATTCATTTCTACTTGTTCGAGTCTAATTTTCTTTTTTTTCTTTTTTTTTTCTTTTTTTTTTTAATTTATTTATTTTTTTTTTATTATATATATATATATATATATATATATATATATATATTTTATAATATTATCCCTTGTATTCATTTTTCCAAATTACCCCCCCTCCCTCTATTCCCTCCCCCCGACGACAGGCAATACCATACATTTTACATGTGTTACAATATAGTCTAGGTACAATACATGTGTGCGAATATCATTTTCTTGTTGCACAATAAACATTAGAATCCGAAGGTACATGCAACCTGGGCAGACAGATATTAGTGCTAACAATTTTCATTCCCCTCCCAGTGTTTCTTCTCTGGGTGCAGCTACCCCTGTCCATCATTGATCAACTGGAAGTGAGTTGGCTCTTCTTTATGTTGAAGATTTCCACTTCCATCAGAATACATCCCCATACAGTATTGTTGTTGAAGTGTACAGTGATCTTCTGGTTCTGCTCATTTCACTCAGCATCAGTTGATTTAAGTCTCTCCAGGCCTCTCTATATTCCTCCTGCTGGTCATTTCTTACCGAGCAATAATATTCCATAACCTTCATATACCACAATTTACCCAACCATTCTCCAACTGATGGACATCCATTCATCTTCCAGTTTCTAGCTACAACAAAAAGAGCTGCCACAAACATTTTGGCACATATATGTCTCTTTCCGCTCTTTAGTATTTCTTTGGGATTCGAGTCTAATTTTCAATGATGTATTTCCTTCACTCACTTTTTTATATCTTTTTGTAATTGTCCAATTGTGTTTTTAAGCGAGTGTTTTTCTTCTATGGAATTTTTTTTTCCATTTTATCCATTTTATTTTTTAGAGAGCTGTTTTCTTTTTCCAGCTCACTAATCCTGTTTTCCTTGGAGTTGTTTACCTTTTCCAATTCACTAATCCTGTTTTCCTTGGAGTTGTTTACCTTTTCCAATCCACTAATTTTGTTTCTCAATGATTTGTTTTTTTATCCACTCAGTCTTTAAATTCATGGAATGACTTATTCAGACTCTCTTGCCAAGCTTCCCATTTTTCTTCTAGCTCTCTTGTGAGAGCCTTTTTGATTTCCTCTATGAGATTCTTTTGTATTGAGGAGCAGATAAGAACCCCCTTAGGGGATTCCTCTGGGAACAGTCTGTTTTTAGTCTCCTCAGTATTTGAAGTCTGTTCTCTCTCCATACAGAAGCTATCAATGGTTAGAGCCCTTTTGAATTTTTTTTTTTTTTTTTTTTTTTTTTTTTTTTTTATATATATATATATATATATATATATATATTTTATAATATTATCCCTTGTATTCATTTTTCCAATTTACCCCCCCTCCCTCTATTCCCTCCCCCCGACGACAGGCAATACCATACATTTTACATGTGTTACAATATAGTCTAGGTACAATACATGTGTGCGAATATCACTTTCTTGTTGCACAATAAACATTAGAATCCGAAGGTACATGCAACCTGGGCAGACAGATATTAGTGCTAACAATTTTCATTCCCCTCCCAGTGTTTCTTCTCTGGGTGCAGCTACCTCTGTCCATCATTGATCAACTGGAAGTGAGTTGGATCTTCTTTATGTTGAAGATTTCCACTTCCATCAGAATACATCCTCATACAGCATTGTTGTTGAAGTGTACAGTGATCTTCTGGTTCTGCTCATTTCACTCAGCATCAGTTGATTTAAGTCTCTCCAGGCCTCTCTATATTCCTCCTGCTGGTCATTTCTTACCGAGCAATAATATTCCATAACCTTCATATACCACAATTTACCCAACCATTCTCCAACTGATGGACATCCATTCATCCTCCAGTTTCTAGCTACAACAAAAAGAGCTGCCACAAACATTTTGGCACATATATGTCTCTTTCCGCTCTTTAGTATTTCTTTGGGATATAATCCCAGTAGTAGCGCTGCTGGGTCAAAGGGTATGCACAGTTTGATAACTTTTTGGGCATAATTCCAGATTGCTCTCCAGAATGGCTGGATTCTTTCACAACTCCACCAGCAATGTATTAGTGTCCCAGTTTCCCCACATCCCCTCCAACATTTGTCATTATTTGTTCCTGTCATCTTAGCCAATCTGACAGGTGTGTAGTGGTATCTCAGAGTGGTCTTAATTTGCATTTCTCTGATCAGTAGTGATTTGGAACACTCTTTCATGTGAGTGGATATAGTTTCAATTTCTTCCTCTGAGAATTGTCTGTTCATATCCTTCGACCATTTATCAATTGGAGAATGGTTCGGTTTCTTATAAATTTGGGTCAGTTCTCTATATATTTTGGAAATGAGACCTTTGTCAGAACCTTTGTTTTTAAAAATATTTTCCCAATTTGTTACTTCCCTTCTAATCTTGTTTGCATTAGTATTATTTGTACAGAAACTTTTTAGTTTGATGTAATCAAAATCTTCTATTTTGTGATCAATAATGATCTCTAGTTCTCCTCTGGTCATAAATTCCTTCCTCCTCCACAAGTCTGAGAGGTAGATTATCCTCTGTTCCTCTAATCTATTTATTATCTCCCTCTTTATGCCTAAATCATGGACCCATTTTGATCTTATCTTGGTATATGGTGTTAAGTGTGGATCCATATCTAATTTCTGCCATACTAATTTCCAGTTTTCCCAACAGTTTTTTCCGAATAATGAATTTTTATCCCTAATGTTGGAATCTTTGGGTTTGTCAAAGATTAGATTGCTATAGATGTACCCTTTTTTGTCCTTTGTATCTAATCTGTTCCACTGATCTACCGGTCTATTTCGTAGCCAATACCAAATGGTTTTGGTGACTGCTGCTATATAATATAGCTTTAGATCAGGTACACTTAGACCACCTTCCTCTGAGTTTTTTTTCATTAGTTCCCTTGCAATTCTTGACCTTTTATTCTTCCATATGAATTTTGTTGTTATTTTTTCTAGGTCATTAAAATAGTTTCTTGGGAGTCTGATTGGTATAGCACTAAATAAATAGATTAGTTTGGGGACTATTGTCATCTTTATTATATTCGCTCGGCCTATCCAAGAGCACTGAATGTCTTTCCAATTATTTAAATCTGATTTTATTTTTGTGGCAAGTGTTTTGTAATTTTTCTCATATAATTCCTGACTTTTCTTTGGTAGATGGATTCCCAAATATTTTATACTCTCAACATTTGTTTGGAATGGAATTTCTCTTTGTATCTCTTGCTGTTGCATTTTGTTAGTGATATATAAAAATGCCGAGGATTTATGTGGATTTATTTTGTATCCTGCCACTTTGCTGAAATTTTGAATTATTTCTAGTAGTTTTTTAGCAGAGTCTTTGGGGTTCTCTAAGTATACCATCATGTCATCTGCAAAAAGTGATAGTTTGATTTCCTCATTTCCTACTCTAATTCCTTGAATCTCTTTCTCGGCTCTTATTGCCGAGGCTAGCGTTTCTAGTACTATATTGAATAGTAATGGTGATAGTGGGCAACCTTGTTTCACTCCTGATCTTACTGGGAAAGGTTGCAGTTTATTTCTATTGCATATTATGCTTACTGACGGTCTTAAATATATACTCCTGATTATTCTAAGGAATAATCCATTTATTCCTATACTCTCAAGAGTTTTTAGTAGGAATGGATGTTGGATTTTGTCAAATGCTTTTTCTGCATCTATTGAGATGATCATATGGTTCTTATTAATTTGATTATTAATATGGTCAATTATATTAATAGTTTTCCTAATATTAAACCAGCCCTGCATTCCTGGAATAAATCCTACTTGATCATAGTGTATTATCTTGGAGATGATTTTCTGAAGTCTTTTTGCTAATATCTTATTTAAGATTTTAGCATCAATATTCATTAAGGAGATTGGTCTATAATTTTCTTTCTCAGTTTTCGATCTACCAGGTTTAGGTATCAGTACCATGTCTGTGTCATAAAAGGAGTTTGGTAGGACTCCTTCATCCCCTATTTTTTCAAATAATTTATATAACATTGGGGCTAATTGTTCTTTAAATGTTTGGTAGAATTCACATGTGAATCCATCTGGCCCTGGGGATTTTTTCCTGGGGAGTTGATTAATAGCTTGTTCTATTTCTTTTTCTGAAATGGGACTATTTAAGCAATTTATCTCCTCCTCTGTTAATCTAGGGAGCCTATATTTTTGGAGAAAGTCATCCATTTCACTTAAGTTATCAAATTTATTGGCATAAAGTTGGGCAAAGTAACTCCTTATTATTTCTCTAATTTCCTCTTCATTGGTGGAAAGATCCCCCTTTTCATTTGTAAGACTATCAATTTGATTTTCCTCTTTCTTTTTTTTGATCAAATTTACCAAAGGTTTATCTATTTTATTGGCTTTTTCATAAAACCAACTCTTGGTTTTATTTATTAATTCAATAGTTTTTTTACTTTCAATTTTATTGATTTCTCCTTTTAATTTTTGTATTTCGAGTTTAATTTTTGGTTGGGGGTTTATAATTTGGTCTTTTTCTAGCCTTTTAAGTTGTAAGCCCAATTCGTTAATCTTCTCTTTCTCAATTTTCTTCAAATAAGCCTCTAAAGATATAAAATTTCCCCTTATTACTGCTTTAGCTGCATCCCAAAGATTTTGATATGATGTCTCATCATTGTCATTATCTTGGGTGAAATTGTTAATTGTTTCTATAATTTGCTCTTTTACCCAGTCATTCTTTAAGATGAGATTATTCAGTTTCCAATTACTTTTTGGTCTATTTACCCCTAACTTTTTACTGAATGTAGCTTTTATTGCATTGTGATCTGAGAAGAAGGCATTTATTATTTCTGCCTTCCTACATTTAATTTTGAGATCTTTATGTCCTAATATATGGTCAATTTTTGTATAGGATCCATGAACTGCTGAGAAGAAAGTATATTCGTTCCTATTGCCATTCAGTTTTCTCCAAAGGTCTATCATACCTAGTTTTTCTAATGTTCTATTTACTTTTTTAATTTCTTTCTTGTTTGTTTTGTGGTTTGATTTGTCTAAATCTGAGAGTGCAAGGTTGAGATCTCCCACTATTATAGTTTTACTGTCTATTTCTTCTTGCAGTTCTCTTAACTTTTCCTTTAGAAAGTTAGATGCTATACCACTTGGTGCATATATGTTTAGTATTGATATGGCTTCATTATTTATGCTACCTTTCAGCAGGATATAGTTTCCTTCCTTATCTTTTTTAACGAGATCTACTTCTGCTTTTGCTTGATCTGAGATAAGGATAGCTACCCCTGCTTTTTTGGCTTTACCTGAAGCATAATAAGCTCTGTTCCAACCTTTTACCTTTACTCTGTATGTATCTCCCTGCTTTAAGTGTGTTTCCTGTAGACAACATATTGTAGGGTTCTGCTTTTTGATCCAATCTGCTATCCGTCTCCGTTTGATGGGATCGTTCATCCCATTTACATTTACAGTTAAAATTACTAATTCTGTATTTCCTGCCATCGTATTATCCCCAGATTATACTTTTTTCCCTTGACCCCCCTGATCCCCCTCCCCGATATTTAATTTACAAACCCCCCTTGTGACGCGCAACCCTCCCTCTTTTTTTTTTTTTTTTTTTTTTTTTTTTAGGATCCCTCCCCCCTCCCTCCAAGTCCCTTCACTTATTCTCCTTTTCCTTTCCCCTTTTCCTCTCCCCCCTTTTAATGAGGTGAGAGAAAATTCTCTGAAAAACAAATATGTTAATTATTTACTCTTTGAGCCTCTTCTGATGAGAGTAAGATTCACACAATGATTCTCCCCCTCACTAAGTTCCCTCAGATATGGTGTATTTTCTATGTCTCTTCCTGGGATGTAGTTTCCCTCTTTTTATCACTCCTTCCCCTTTTTCTGAACCGACCTCCTTCCCTTTACCACACCCCCCTTTTTTTCTTTTATATCAGTAAAATCAAATTATCCTTGAGTATTTTTTATATACCCACAACAAAGTTACAGTTCTCAAGGGTTCTGTGTACCTTTTTCTGTTTCTCTTCAGTCTTGTGGATGTAGATCAAATTTTTTGTTTAAGTCTGGTTTTTTTCTTAGAAACATATAGAATTCCTCTGTTTCATTGAATGACCATCTTCTTCCATGGAAAAAGATGCTAAACTTAGCTGGGTAGTTCATTCTTGGTTGCAGTCCTTGATCTTTTGCCTTTCGGAATATCAGGTTCCAGGCCCTTCTATCTTTTAATGTGGAGGCAGCCAGATCTTGGGTGACCCTTATTGTGGCACCTTGGTATTTAAATTGTTTTTTTCTAGCTGCTTGCAGGATTTTCTCCTTTGTGTGGTAATTCTGCAGCTTAGCCACAATATTCCGTGGTGTTCTTTTTTTAGGGTCTATTTCAGAAGGAGTTCGATGAATTCTTTCCACATCTACTTTCCCTTCTGTTTCTATTATCTCTGGACAGTTCTCTTTGATAATTTCCTGTAAAATAGAATCTAGGCTCTTTTTTTGGTCATAGTTTTCTGGAAGTCCAATAATCCACAGATTATCTCTCCTAGATCTATTTTCCAGGTCTATAGATTTTCCCAGTAAGTATTTGACGTTGTTCTCCAGCTTCTCATTTTTTTTGTTTTGTTTGACTGATTCTTGGGTTCTCTGTGAATCATTCATTTCTATTTGTTCCATCCTGACTTTTAAGGAGTTATTTTCTTCTTTCACAGTTTTTAGTTCTTTTTGTAAATGCCCAATTTCATTTTTAAATGAATTATTTTGCTCTATTGAATTTTTTTCCATTTCCCTAATTTTTTTTTTTTGAGAATTATTTTCTTTTTCCAATTCAGAAATTCTATTTTCTTGAGACTTTTTTATCTTTTCCAATTCAGAAATCCTACTTTCCTGTGTTTTTTTAACCTTTTCTAATTCACTAATTTTGTTTCCCTGCATCTCCTGTGAATTCTTTATTTTTTCCAACTCCAATTTCAGGACGTTGTTATTCTCTATCATAACTTCCCTTTCCTTGCCCCATTTTTCTTCGATCTCCCTCAATTTCTTAAGAGCTTCTTCTAGGAGAGAGTTATGTGATGGGGGGCAGGAATCGTTCCCCTTTAGGTTGTTATCTTCTGAATCTTTGCTGTTAACTTCCTCGGGGTTGGATACCCGCTCTTTCTCTGTATAGAAGGAATCTATAGTTTTTCTAGCTTTTTTGCTCATACTTAAAAAATGTTTTGGGGTCTGTCCCTGGGGTAGGAAATTATTTACTTCTTTACCAGCTTCCTCCCAGACCGGATGGATGCAGCGGCCCCTGCGCCCGCGCTAAGAGAGAGCTCTGGGAGAGAGTTCCCCACCCTCTCCCTGGGAGTGCCTCAGAGGTGATTAGCACTGCTGTGCTTTGAGGGCGTAGAATAGTGAAGACAGCAAGAAGCTCAGCCTATGTGTCCGGGTGGGGAGTGGACGTCTGCAGCCGGTGACGTGAGAAGCCCCTGCGCTCAAACTGGAAGTGTCTGCCAGAAACCGCGGTCCCTAGTTCAAAGGTTCCGCTTCTCTGGGACTTCCTGGAGCTGAGTTCCACTCCCTCCAGCTAAGCTAGGCAGTGTGTGTTGCCTTGGGCCGTATCCACCCACTTGTCAGTCTCTTAACTATTCTCAGGAGGTAGCTGAGGCCACACCCCCTGGTGCAGAGTCTGCCGAGTCACCCCCAGGGTGGGGGGGGGGGGGGAAATCTAATCTGAGTTTTAAAATATTTTGGCTTTCTCTTCTGAACTGCTAAATAATTAGCAGAGAAGAGCTAACAGCCTGTGCCAGATTCCTTTACCTCAGTGGCTTCTCTGATCCCAGAGCCCCTCCCAGCGCAATGGGCGCAGTGTGCCCCTACCCCACCGTCTGTGCTGGTCTTTCTTATTCCTCCCCTGAGAACTGACCTTTCCTGTTGAAACTCCAGATTCTCTTCAGCTGGTAAGTCGTGCTTCCAGTCCTTGTGGTATCTATCAGTCCTGAGCTAATTTTGAGACTTAATTTATCTAATTGGTTGTGAGGGAGTGAGGACGTTCACTGAGTCGTGTGTTTCTTCTCCGCCATCTTCCCTTTTGAATTTTTTGTTCATTTTGTCAGAGCCGGAATAGAAGAAAACAAATTGACAAGAGAAACAATTGGTCTGTTTTGGGTGGTATGGGGCTGGATGGTGTTAATGGGCTTCCTCTACAGACTGGGGGGGGAGGGCAGCAGTGAGCCTCTAAAAGGACAGTGATGGCTGAGCTGCCTCTGTGCTCTTAGGCTCTAAGAACGTGCTGAGTCACTCCGGGTGTGGTTGGGGGTGGCTAGGTCCTGAGAGATGCTAGCTTTCTGGGGTTTTATTCTTCACCTCTGGTGTTTACACCCTCTCTGCTGCTCCTGCCTTGCTGTCAAGATGGAATATCCACACTGGGGTAAAAGTCTTTTCACAGAAATGGCAGAGATTGTACCCTTCCCCCCTTTGGTATGAGCTATGTGAGTTGTCTGTCTTGCTCTGGCTGCCTGCCCTCAGTCTGAGCCCAGTCTCTTTGTCCCTTCCCCAAGCAAAGACAGACCTTTCTGGGGAATTTCAATGATTTCTTCTGTTGGCAATTATTTGTGGGTTTCTTTTCCGGTCAAGCATTAACTCTGAGGCTTGTCATGAAGTAAGTCCTGAGAGAAAACATGGAGCTCAAGCAGCTGTCTACCTCCATGCCGCCATCTTAGCCAGAAGTCCACTATTAACTAAAATTAAGAAATAAATAAACAGAGTCTCAAGCTATTAAATAACAAAGTGACCTTGAAATATCATCTTTCCATAATAAGTTTTAATTCCAAATCTCTGTCCCCAATCTCTTTTACTATTCAGTTTTTGAATGAAGTGATAAAGTGAAAATATAGAAAGAGATTAAGAAAAGGAAAATAGAAGAAGGTAGGAATATAAAGGTTGGGGAACAAGGATCACACAATTGAATAAGAAAATCAAAAATGTCCAAAAGGCATTGAAGTAGGTTGTGCTATTGGGGAAAAATAGTTGAAAATAAGCTGTAATATATATATATATATATATATATATATATATATATATATATATATATATATATATGTATATGAGAAAGGAAAAATAATTAAAATTCAAGATAGTGTAAGGAAACTTGAAGATTCAGAGTACTGTTTAGTCACTTGCAGCTCTATATGATTTTATTCAACAAAGATATTGGAGAGATTTACCATTTCTTTTTCTAGGTCATTTTACAGATGAGGAAACTGAGTCAAAAAACTCTGTGACTTAAGAGTCACACAGCTAATAATTATCTGAGGTCAGAGTTCAACTCAGGTATTTCTGACATTAGGCCTGGCACTCTCTCCAATGCACTCCCTAGCTATTCTATTCAGAGTATGTTCTGATATATAACTTATGAAATTATGTAAGCAAATTTAACTTAGCTCTTTAGATTTTGACAAATGATTCAGGTCTCTAGAGCAGAGTCCTCATGGATGGTCACTGTTCTCTGTGGAAGTAATGGTTATTAAACTTTCAATACCTTTTTATCTCTTCAATTTAAGAGGCAAGCTGTACTTAAGAAGAAAGAACAATCTCCTAAAACTGTCAACTTCTCACTTTTTCAGCATTCCAAACAGGTAATTTTAGGGCAAGTTGCAAAGATAAACACACTTGCCTGGTAGTCTGAATCAGGATAGGTTTTTAATGAAATGGGAGTTTTCAAAGAAAATACTGACATGTGGACAGCTTGCCATTATAATTATGAAGAATTGCTGAATTAAAAAAAAAAAAAAAACACTTACCCACCTCAATAGCACTTTTGCTATAATGTATATATCTTTATTTTTGGCACAAACCTTACTTGGCATTTATAGGATGTTGATCAGAAAACTAATTAACCTGCTCATCTAACAATAACCATAAGAAAGTACGTTGCTTTAAATGAAGCTGACTACAATGTACAATAAATTATCAGACTTCATTAAAGGAATTGTAAGTGTTTGTTATTGAGCTGTAAAAATGGTGATTTTTAGTCAAGAAGCAGAGGTTTTTCTGGTGACTGCTTATTTTTTCCCACTTCTAAGTATTCAGAAAGTTAGTGTTTTTGTTCTAGTCATAGCAAATTATTAAAGCCATAGAAAACATATTATCAAAGTCTATTCTGCTGTGTTTTCCAAATGTACATTTTATGCAAGACTGAGTGAAGAATGCTGGCCTAAATATAAATAAATAATGAAAAATAATTTGTGGGCTTGAGCAAGATACTAATGCTACCCCCCCTACTCCTTAGTTTCCCTCTCTGCAAAATGATGGAATTTACCAGATAGCCTTTTAGTTCCCTTTAAAAACTGTGTCTTTGGTACTATGCACAGTTGTAGAAAAGGAAGGAAAGAAGGAAGGGGGGAAGACAGGAAAGGAGGGTTATTGTATTTATTGGGAACCTACCACATTTTATAAGTATGATCCTTCCAATAATCCTAGGAAGTAGATACTATTATGAACATTTTACTTTTGAAGAAATTGAGGTTATGTAGAGGTCAAGTGACCTGAAGTACTGAAGTACCTAACAGGTGCTGTGGAGAGAATGCCAGACAAAGTAAGAAGGAACTTAGTTCAAATACAGTCTCAGATATTGAATAGTTAGGGGAGCTTAGAAAAGTCACTACCTGTTTCCTTGTCTGCAAAAATGGGAATATCAAAGGCATTTATCTTGCAGACATTTTTCAAAGAATAATTGAGATAATAATTACAAAATGCTTATTATAATGCCTAGCATTCACAAAGTGCTATTTATATGTGTGTATGTATGCATAATCAGTTGTTCTTGTTCTTGTTATCATTATTATCATAATTCAAGATTACAAACCTAGTAAATATTGGCAATGCAAGGGTAAAATGAAATAAGACCTTTTCTTAAAGAGTTAATAATGATTAACTGAAAAACTGGGAATCACAGTGAGAATAAGAATAGGTTCTGTCATTAGTGAAATATTCCAAATATCCTATTTTGGAATAAACCATGATTCCTCTAATTGATTTTTTTTCTCCTTAGAAATTCATAGAGGTAAAATAATCACATTCACTTATGCTATGAATTACTATGGAAAATAAACCATAGTAAGTTGGAATACTGTTGGCCGAGTCCTCTGATTTCTGATGCTGCTTTTAGTCACTTTTGAGAGATTAAAAAGTACTTAGAATTTATTGTCAAGAATATGAATACTATTGATCTCATATCTCATAATCAGGATGTCATAATCTCATGATCTATATTGTTTGATGTTCCTTAGGCCTAAGATCTTGGACAATTTACAGTAGAGCCAACAAACAAGGCATTCACCAAGGACACACCAGGATTTAGGGACACACAGTGAAACACAGTGGAACTCCCACATGGACAAAAAGATTCCTTAGAGCTGTATTGCTCAGCCATAAAGAGGTTTTACAAAACTCACTCATTTTCTTCTATTTATCAACACAATGGGCTCTGTAGAAACAGTACAAAAGTCAGTTAAATAACACTCTCCTGGGGATTCAGAATCTGTTTTTAGCAACCATATACAAAAAGTTGAAAGAAAGACAGAGAGAAAAAGAGAGAGAAATACAGAGAGAGATACAGAGACAGAGAAAGAGGGATAGACTGAGTCAGAGAGACTCACACACAAAGAAAGAAAAAGAGAGAAAGAGTGCTTATTAGAGCAATTGATAGCTTCTACAGATTTCTTGCATTCATGGATCAACTTCCCATCTTCCCTAATTATGCTAATATCTGTGTCTATTAAGAGTTTAGTATATTCTGGAGAATCTCCATCCAGAAAAGGTAAAAAAAAATAATAATAATAACTATTGCCATCAATGGTACAATTTACCAATGTGCCAAGATCTCTAGGAATCTAGGAATACCTAGTAATGGAGGAGTCTTTTTGGGGAATATCAACCCACAGTATTCAGAGAAGTCCTTCAGGGAATGGAAAGAGGTTTATATGCTCATAACCTCTTTCCCTACCAGACTAACTGTCTATATCCCTTATCACCTGAGAGTCAATTTTGTGAAAATATAAAGATTATAGTTGTTAAAAATAAAAGTATTAGCAATAGTCCTCCTTAGCATCGTAGGATAAACAAAATTAAAAGTGGTAGAGCCTTTAGATATCAAGTAGTCCAATCTCATTTATCAGAAAAGAAAACTAAGCATGAAGGCTAAGTGACTTCATCAATGTCATATAGGAGTCAGTAGAAAAACTGATGCTTAAAAATAGATTCCCTCTCACCAAATTCAGCACTCTTTTCGATCTACCACAAATGCCACCTGTGAAAGACATAGGGATGAATTGCATCACATGAAGCTTTTAAATTTTATGTGGAAAGACTTAATGGATTATAAACTGTAAAAAGAAAAAGAAAAAAAAAAAAAAACATATGATCCATAAATGAGAACTGGATTATATAAATCTAAAAAATTAATCTCTCTTAATCAATATTAAAGTATCAATATTTCCCAATTATTCCAAAATATGAATTAATAATTGAATTCTGATTATATAGGTAAGAATATGGAAGGGAATGTTCTTTTTCTACTTACACTTTGATTATTTTTATATAGGGAAAAAAATAAAAGGTACATTACTCATGTCAATAGAAGGTATGATTCTGTTGAAACCTTCTGTTTGGCCTTCATTGAGTCTGGGAACTGGAAAGACAGCCATAAATTTATATAAAATAGGGACTGGACATGTGATTTCATTAGTATGGGGAACTCCCAGATGAGGAATGTCACTCTATATCTAGAAATCCATTTTTCCCTTTTCTACTTTCTCCTTCCTTCTTCTTTCCTCTCTTTCTATCTCTTAGAATGTTAGAGTATTAAGTGACTAAAGTGGGTCACACAGCAAGTTACAAAACCAGCTGTCTTATACATTAAATCATTCTGTGAGTCCTTGCTTATATAATCAAATTAAAATTTTAAATTCAAAACTTCCTTTTTCAATATTGGCAATTCTAATAAGAGGTTGCATCACCCTTGGGAATACAGATGAATTACAGCCTTTGGTCCCCGTTGGAGATTCCTAGCTATTTTCTTCTCAAGTCTCAATTTAGTCTTTGGACTTCTCCTCATATTCCTCAAGTTCCAGCATCTGCTGTCCCTGGAGAAACTTCTACCCTGAGGTTTTATTTTTCTGATTAGTAACTCTCTTTCCAGGATCATTATTCCAGGAAGAGTATAAACAGAGAACTTATTTCACTAAACTTATTCACTTTCTAGACTTCTCTTTGAAGCTCTTGCCACAGATAGCTACCATCTCTCTCTTATCTAATTACTATTTTTGAGTTTCTTTTCCCCATTGAAAATAAATTCATTGAGGATTAAGATTTTCTTTTTGTTATTTTCCTATCTGCAGTACTTAGCATGGTTCCTGACACAGAATACATTTTTAAGCAAAATTGTTAAATCATTGTGTTTATCTTTTTAGGTTCTCTATGTCCAAGACCTGAAAGATCCCAGAATGCAATAGACTCAAAAGCTTATTTTGTTCAGCTTCACAGGTGTGCTATGACCAAAGTCTGAAAGACCTCAGAAATCTTGCCACCCAGTAGATTGGGAAAATCAGAAGACTTAATAGTTATTGGCAGCTGGGAGTTCACTAACTTCTAGCAAACTTCTAACAATAATAATAGTTTGACGATTATAGTTATTCCTAACTTTAAGAATGGAATGTGTCCAGGAGGAAGTGACTTTTTCATGGAGGATCACAGAGGTTCAGTGATTTCTTTAGGATTGCATAAATAAAAAAAAGAAGGTACCAGAACCTAGATTTTCAGACCCTAAAACTAGTGTTAAGTTTCATTTTATCATGTGAATGCACTTCTTTCTGGTTTTGTTTACACACAGATATCAACGTAAAGGAATTTATTAGGAATTTGAAGTGTGATTTCTTTTTAAAGACACAAATGACATTGCTTTGTGGGACATTGAACTGAGTAGGAAGAACTGGTATATTCTGAGTAGATCTATTCAGCTATTTAAGACTTGCCATTTGAAATAAGTATTATTTGTCATAGGTAGACATAATGCTGGAGCCAGTTTTTACTAACTCTTGTGACTAGAGAACCTATTGTTAAATTGTCAATATGAACATATACTTAGAAACATGGGGGCTGAGCCAAGATGGCAGAGAGTAGATACATATCATCTGACCTCTTCTGAGATTTCCTCAAATCAACAGTAGATTCAGCCTCTGAAGTGGTTTTGTAGTGACAGAACTCACAAATATTTGGAGTACAACAAATTTCCAGAAGAAGATATATTGGAAGAACTTCAGAAAAAAGGACTGTTTCAATCAGGCAGGGGAAAAGGATGCAGAGCCCAGACTGCAATTCTGGGCAAGGAGCTGGGACAGGGAACCAGGACATTGTATATCTGTGCACAAGGAGTCTAATGCAAGGATCTTGGGCTACTTTGTTCTGGTTACAAGCCTGTGGTTCAGCAGATTTGCTCTGAGATATCCAAAGCAAAAACAAAAGGCAAATTTTAATCCTCTGAACCACAGAACCCCAGAAAAAATAGCATTGGAACTGAGTCAGCAACATCTGTCTCAAGGCAAACTAAACTGGCTATAGCCCCTTTGCCTTAAGAACAGGGCTCAACTCTTTTAAAAAAATGAGCAAAAATGGCAAAAAAAAAAAAAAAAAAAAATCTCTGACCATTGACAGCTTTTATGAAAAAAAAGAGAAGAACAGACCTCAAACCCTGAGAATCCAAAATGAAAACAACTCCAGTTGAAGCCCCAAAGGATGATATGTTGATTGCCATCTCACAAAGCTCTCTTGGAAGGATTCAAAAAGGATTAAAAGAAAGTTAAAAGAAAAATGAGGAAAGAAAATGAGATTTTTTTGCAAGAAGATATGGAAAAGAAAAACAGGAATTATCTGAAGAATAGATTTGATGAAATGGGAAAAGCATATAACTCCCTAAAAAATAGATTTGACAAAATGGAAGAGGCAAATAACTAATAAAATAAATTTGATGACATGGAAAAAGCATATAACTCATTACAAAATAGATACAAAAAAAAATCAATTCATTGAAAAACAGAATTTGTGAAATGGAATAAATACAATGTACAAAACACCCCATTTAAAAGTTAAATTGGCCAAATGCAAAAGGAGATGAAAAGCTAAATGAAATAAGAAAATTCACTAAAAATGAGAAGAACAAATGGAAGTGAATGACTTGATGAGACTTCAAGAATCAGTCAAACAAAACCAAAAAAAAAAAAATAAAGAAAGAGTAAAATACCTCATTGGGGAAATAACTGACCTGGAAACTAGATCTGGGAGTGCCAATTTAAAGATGATTGGTTTTCCTGATGAAAAAAAAAAAAAAAAAGGCCTAGACATTTATGGAAATAATCAAGGAAAACAGTCAGATGACCTTGAACCAGAAGGTAAAATAGTCATTGAAAGAATTAATCAACCACCTCCTGAAAGAGACCCCCAAAATGAAACCTCCAAGGAACATCATAGCTGAATTTCAGTATTACTAAATCAAGAAAAAAATATTGCAAGCAGCCAGAAGGAAACAATTCAAATATCAAGGGGCCACACTCAGGATTACTCAGGACTTAGTAGCTTTCACTTTAAAAGATCAAAAGGAATGGGATCTGATATTCTGAAAGGCAAAGGAACATGGATTGCAGCTAAGAACCAACTATACAACAAAATTTAGCATCATCTTTCCAGAAAAAAGATGAATGTTCAATGACACAGTGATTTTTATCTATTTCCGATAAAAAAAACCAAAACAAACAAACAAACAAAAAACCAAAAGCTGAATATAAAATTATATCTTCAAATACAAAATTCAAAAGAAATTCAATATGGTAAAAGAGAAAAAAAAAAACAACTTTATTTTTAAAAGTTAAAATGTTTTTATCCGTACATAGGAAGGTGATATGTTTACTTGAGATCTGTATCTCTGTTATGGGTATACTTAGAGAGTGAAGGAATGAAGGAATAATTTGATTTCATTTATTTGATTGATGATTTAAAAAGAAATTAGAGGAGGAAAGGTGATTCTACTGGAAGAAGAGGAAAATGGAGCTAAAATGGGGTAAATTACATCTCATGAGAAGGCAAAAAAGATTTATTGGAACTAAGGGAAAGAGGAGAAGGGGATGAGTATTGTGGGAATCATACTCTTATTAGATTTGGAACAAAGAGAGAATATCAGACACACTTAACTTCACAAAGGAGCTTGTTTCATACTATAGGGAAATAGAAGTGGGGAGGAAAGGAAGGGAGAGGATAATGGAAGGGAGAAGAGAAGCAACGGGGGAAAGGTAGAGGAAAGGGGGAAGGCCTGCAAAAGGGTAAGGCTATTTAAGGAAGGGGATGATCAGTGACAAAATCCTGGGGAGGAAGGAAATGTGGAAAGGAAAGAGAAAAATATAACAGGGGGTAAACAAGATGGCAGGATTTGTAATTTTAGCTGTGAATGTGAATTCATTGAACTTTTTCATAAAACATAACCTGATTACAGACTGGATTAAAAGCCAGCATCCTACAAAAAGAAATTTATTTAAAACAGAGTGACACATTTAGAGTAAAGGTAAAAGTGTGATACATTTAGAGCAGGGGTCCTCAAACTACAGCCCTTGGGCCAGATGCGGCCTGCTGAGGACCTTTATGTGGCCTGCTGGGCTATGGCAAAATCAGACTGGAAGTGACCTTTGACCTAAACTCGCATTACCAATGCATACTTACAGCACTGGCTGAGGCGGTGGAGACAGAGTGTGAGGTGCTCCAACAGTATGAGAGAGTGAACTGGCCCCCTATTTAAAAAGTTTGAAGACCACTGATTTAGAGTAAAGGTAAAAGGTTGGAACAGAATCTATTATGCTTCAGTGTTTCAGCTGAGCGGGGATAAAAAAACAAAAAAACAAAAAAACAACAACAACAAAAAACAGCAGGGGTAGCAATCCTGATCTCAGATTAAGCAAAAGCATAAATAGATTTAATTAAAAGAGATAAAAAGAAACTATATTCTACTTAAAGGTACCATAGGTAATGAAGTAATATCAATACTAAACATATATGCACCAAATAGTATAACATCCAAATTCCTAGAGGAGATGTGAAGAAAGTTGCAAGAAGAATTAGACAGCAAAACTATACTAATGGGGAATCTCAATCTTGATTTCTCAGAATTAAATAAATGGAACCACAAAATAATTAAGAAAGAAGTTGAGATAAATAGAATCCTAGAAAATTTAAGGATAATAGACCTTTGGAAAAAACGTGCTGGGGACAGAAAGGAGTATGCTTTTTTCTCAGCACTATATGGAACCTATACAAAAATTGAGCATATATTAAAACATAAAAATCTCAAAATCAAATGCATAAAGGCAGAAATAGTAAATTCACTTTTCTCAGATTGTGATGAAATAAAAATTACATGCAATAAATAACCAGAGGAAAATAAACCAAAAATTAATTAGAAACTAAATGATCTAAATTTAAAGAATGAATGGTGAAACAACACAACATAGACACAATCCATAATTTCATCCAAGAGAATGAGAACAATGGAACAACATACCAAAATGTATGGGATACAACAAAAGCAGTTATTAGGGGAAATTTTATATCTCTTTATGCTTATTGCATAAAACAGAGAAAGAAGACCAGTGAATTGAGCTTACAACTAAAAAAAGCTAGAAAAGAACAAATTAAAAACACCCAATTAAGTATGTAATTTGAAATTCTGAAAATAAAGGTGACAGGAAAAGAAAATGACAAATGTTGGAGGGTATATCAGAAAAATGGGAGACTAATACAGTGGAGTTGTGAAGTGATCTAACCTTTCTGGAGAGCAATTTGGAATTATGCCCAAGGGGCTATCAAAATGTGCATATCCTTTGACCCAGCAGTGTTTCTACTGGGTTTATATCCTAAAAAGATCTTAAAGGAGGGAAAGGGACCCACAGGTACAAGAATGTTTGTGGCAGCCCTTTTTGTAGTGGCAAGAAACTGGAAACTGAATGGATACTCATCAGTTTGAGAATGGCTGAATAAGTTATGGTATATGAATTTTATGGAATATTATTGCTCTACAAGAAAAGATCAGTGGGATGATTTCAGAGGTTTGAAGTTATTTACATGAGCTGATGTTAAATGAAATGAGCAGAAACAGGAGATCATTGTTTACAGCAACAAGATTGTGTGATGATCAATTTTGATGTTAAATGAAATGAGCAGAAACAGAAGATCATTGTTTACAGCAACAAGATTGTGTGATGATCAATTTTGATGCATGTGGCTCTTATCAATAAGATGATTCAAACCAGTTCCAATTATCTTGTGATGAAAAGAGCCATCTATACCCCACCAGAGGACTATGGCAATTAATTGTGGATTACTACATAGCATTTTCATTATTTTTGTTGTTCTTTGCTTACATTTTATTTTCTTTCTCTTTTTTTCCTTTTTGATTTGATTTTTCTTGTGCAGCAAGATAATTGTATAAGTATGTATGCATATATGAGATTTAACATATATTTTATCATGTTTAACATATATTGGATTATTTGGCATTTAGGGGAGGGGTGGGGGGATGGAAGGGAAAAACACAAGGATTTGCAAGGCATAGATTTTGAAAATAAAAAGCTTTAATAAAAAATAACTTATAAGATACTGATAAACACTACAAGTTAGGGCTTGTTGTACTACTCTCTTGATGGTCTAGATATAAGAAAGTACTAGAGAAAATATTAATAATGCAGAATAACCACAAGAGTGTATACTGTATATGCCAAACATTTGACAAAATATTTATGATAAAAGGGTTTTGAGTTTTGGACTGGAAAGAATCTTAGTTTCACCTTTCTCTTTCACCATGACAAAAAAGAGAGAAAGAACTAGAAGAACTACTTGATTTCCCAGAGTCAAAAATGTCAGAAGTAGAAATTACAGAAGTGATATGTGTACGTAGATCCTCTGATGGCAGAATGAGGAATCTTCCCATTATATCCTTCTGTCTCATATTCTTAGGTTTAGTGTATGTATATCTCTAAGTAAGTGAACAAAAAACAAAAGGTTTTAAAGGTTTTAAAGAAAAGCTCAGTTTTGATGTCATAATTTCCTGACAATTAGACCTAATACAATGTAAAAGGATGTCCTGTAAAATGGTATATTATGCCTCCTCTTTGATGATCTTCAAAAAATGTTACATGACCACTTTTTAAGTATATTATGGTGGGAATTAGTTTTCAAGTATAGACTGAATTAGAGGGCTTTGTAATTCACAGTTAACTCTAGATTCAGTGAATTTCCTTCCTTCCTTCTCGCTTTTCTAATTATATTTTGCACAAGCTAATGATCAATTCTTAATGTGTTTTGATAAATACACTATATATTTTAACACTCAGTTAATTTCTTAGGTGAAATTAATAGTGGCTACAAATAGGTTTCTCATCCAGAAATACAAGATCTTTAACCTTAGAAAAACAAGGAAATGTATATGTTCTTAAGATTTAATTATATCCTATTTGCAAATCTGAAAATTGCCTGAAATAGAACTTTATTCCATGCCTCGAAAAAGGATTTTAGTTTTGAATCTTGCTATCAGTGTGCTCTTTAAAAGAGATATACCAAAAGTTATAGAAAAGGTTTACACCAATATGAAATTGGTAAGTTGCCAAAACATTAATCTTACATTTTAATATGAGAGTCTTGTTAAATGGTCAATAAATAAAAAATCCATTTTCTCATTATGATTTTGAAAGGCAAGAGAATCCATGTAAAAAGATTCATATGCTTGAAATCATAGGTGGGAGTCATTGTTAATATTATATACTTTTTTCTTAAAATTAACAAAGAAGAAGTAACTTGTATTAAAAAACATGACATTCCTCTTAACTATTGAAAATAATAGGGAGGGAGGAGGAGGAGATAAGTTCCATTTGCATTATTAAATAGCATTTATTTTTCTGCTTAGAAGTTACTAGGATCTCTAAAGACTAAATACTTCACAAGTCAGCACCTGATTAATATATTTCTTTAGAAATATTTTAGAAATACAAGAAATAGTCCAGGGTATGTTGTAATTCTTCTTATTTCTTTTTTTTTTTCTTTTATGCCTTTCAACTTCTGTGTGATGTTCCCGTGTCTTGCATTGCATTTGAAAATTGAATGAACAATGACAAGATGCTACTGAAACTAAGCAGCAAACATTCTATTATTTGTAGTATTCATAGAAACACTCCTTTCTATGCTCTGGTTTCATACTCCAAAATATAGTGTCTATATTAGCCTTGTTCTGGACTCCCAGAGTTCCACATCATAATATATAAATACACATTTAAATCAAAGTATCAATTCAATAATTTCTCTACAGACAATATTTAGAAACAATAAAGTAAATATGTTGTTGTAAGTAGTACATTGGAAGCTAAAGAAATCATTCATTAAAATTGGCAAAAATAAATTACCTTACAAAGTACAGAGTTTTTGATGCCCTGGGCATAGATCTTAAACATAAAAAAATGAGTAATTTGAATTCCAAAATCATAATAGTGCTTGAAAATCATTTTGCATTCTCTTGTCTTTTCAAATTCAATAAAAATCTAGATTTGTGATTAGAAAAAATAAGATGGAGAAAATGCCAGACTTATAGTGAATTTTAATATCTTCTTTTTTTACTTCATGTTATAATGTTAAGAGATTACCAAAGATAGAATTGGTTTTACATACTTTTTTTCACTTTTCACTTGACATTTCAAATAAAAGGAGTACTTCCAGATTCTTAGAATATCTTGATTTCTTTAACACTCATCTCAAGATATTTGCTCTACATAATGGACATTTCCTAATGTCCCCAACTTTTAGGAAAACCTATACCCAGTTTGTATCCCATGAGGTTAATTTGCAATTACTTTGAATATTATCGCCTCCTATAGAATGTAAAATATTGGAGTTCAAGGACTATTCTTTCTCCCCTTCTTCCTTTGTTTTTCTTCTCCCTTTCTCTCAGATACATAGAAAACAATTAAGAAGTGCTTGGTAAGTGATTGGTTAGCTTTTCTTAATAATTTTTCACTTTTTCAGTTCTTATCTGAATCAATTTAACATCTGGGACATGATGCAAGCCATTGCCTTTTACCTTTTTTGCTCCTTAAGATAAGTATGCTCACTTTCTTTTCAGTGTTTTTAAAGGTTTCATCACTAAACTTAACAGAGAAACAACTGGGAAAAGAAAGAAAAGAGAAAAAATAGCAGGATGTGTATAAATTGCAGAGGTCTTAATAATTAACTCTGGTCTTAAACATAAACACTGAGAGCTGAACCAAACTGTCTTTATTATTATTATTATTCTTTCCCTTGACAAGTAATCATCCTCACTGATCTTGGGTCTAATTTATCTAAACAAGATATAAGCACAAAATCTAGTTAACTAGTAAAATGATTTCATTTGCAAGGCTCTTATGTCTCTTAACTTTTCCACAATCGAGTAGTTATTAATATTTGGCTATCAAAATCCCAATTTATGAGAAACCCCATTTTTCCTGATTATCAGTTTTTATCCAAAGTTTTTTTCACTTGCAAGAAATTTGCACTTTTTTTCACTCTAGACTGCCTGGCCATGTACTTCTATGAAGTATATGGATCCTCATCTGACTCTTGATTACTTTGTTTTGCCAAACTGATTTCTTTTATTATGCAAACTTCATATTTCATAAGGGGATCCATCTAGTCCATACCTTATTCGTAAAACTGAGGTAACAGACACAACTTCAGGGAATGAAAAATATATATCTGTCTTTATCATCTGTTGACACTGACTACCTTTCTGCTATCAGATTGTATAGGTAAAAGGTATGCACTCTCTCAAAAGTAATTTACTACAAAATACTTTTATTTTTTAAATAATATGTGAGCCACATAGTAATTATTGATTAATAATTTCCTAATGACATAATTATCATTATTTGACACCAAATACACACACACACACACACACACACACACACACACACACACACAAACACACTCCATATTGAGGCTTTTCAAATAATGTTTCCATTTCCTAGCCTTTTGCCCTTTTCCATTTATGACAAGTTTTAAATGAAGCTCCCTTGACTCATTACTCAATAATGCCCTTTACATATCACATATTTCACACAAACTGGTCCACTTAGCATTCTCCAAATGAATTACACCCTGTATTTATGTGCCTTTGCATTGGTTGTTCCCCTCAAATGTAATCCTCTTTTTTTTAACATTTTTAAAAGCCATGGTTATTTCCAAAGCTCATATCATGGGCCAGTTCCTCCTAGAATCATTCCTTGATGTCTTCCCAACTCATTAAGTTATTAATGCTCTCATCCTCCTGAATCACAACTTTTTACTTATGTATTTAAGTAACATAGATATAATTAAATAGAAAGGTCTAAAGCTGGAAAAAATACAATAGAATCTGAAGCTTCTAGATAAATTTAAGAAAATAGTTCTGAATGTGGAAGAAAACTCATATTATATCTAATCTAATACTTTCATTTTTACAAAGGAAGAAAATGAAATCAAATGTTGACAGGAGACTTGTATTAGGTCATATAGGAAGAACTCATTAAAGGTGTGGTGATAGTTCAGGTCATCTAAAGCCAACAAATTATTTTTTGGCTATATCTTTGTATCCCTAGCACATAATACAGAATCTTGAACATAGCAAGAATTTAAATAACACTTATAGGATTATAATGAATTGGAATATATAAATAAACTCTTTAAAGATAACCTTCACTAAAAATAATAAACAATTATATTTACATATGATTTTGTACTTTTCAACATTATTTTAATGCATTCAACTAGTATTTCTTTGGTATTTATTACTAAATAGTATTCTTCTGGGAATATAAAAGTGTTACAAAATTCTCTCTCTTACCTCCTTTTAAACTTCTCAAAGAAGCAAGATTAATATTTCATCAATATTTGAATGAATCAATGATGCCATCCATATGGGTATTTATCTAGGGATATAGACTGTTGTTAGGAATACAAGGTGATAACTCAGGTTGTCTAAACAATTCTCTAGCTCAGACTTCACACCTTTAGGAGTTTACTCCTTTAGACTTCTGAAAAGGAGTTTACACAACCTTTAAAAGGAGCAAGTTCATTGGTTGGAGGAGTTCTCACAAACCCATTCTCTTTGAGGATAAAAGAAGGCAACATTGAGTCTGAAGAGTCAGTCTAGACTGGGTCATTGAGTTGGGATGGCAGGCTAGATTGAGTCAGATGTCTTGTGGATTCGCAAGTCCAGCAATACCATACTTTTGGAGGGGAAGGTTCCAGAAGCCTCCCAAGAAACCTGCTCACAGAGGAAAAGATTCACGGAGAAAAGAATCCTCCTCCCAGAGGAGGATTATAATTGTGAGACTATCAGAATATTACAAATTGGCGCCCAACATGGGGCAAAGACTTTTGCTTATCCTGACTAGGACTGATTCTGAGCCTTTCACAGGAGCTAGCCTGGACCTTGACAGACTGTCATCAATTAGTCTCTCACCATTCCTTTGTGATTCTTAGTTATGCCAAATGAGAGATCCATGAAGTCAATATAGAGACCAATTCATAAACAGTAACAAATTCTGTGACAAATTATATTGCCAAAAAAAAAGGAAAGAGAAGGAAAAGGAAGAAAAGAAAGGGAAGGAGGAGGAGAAGAAAAGAAGGAGAAGAAGGAGGAGAGAGACGGGGGAAATAGAGGAAGAGAAGTAGAGATAAAAAATTTTAAAAGGGATGATTGATTAGTTAAACTTCCTAGTATAGCTTGAAGTTGATATGAGCTTTGGGGAATAGGTAGCATTTGGGTTAATGAATGGAAATAAGGACTTTTATACTGGTAGAAGAAGCAGCATAAGTCAGGTCTTACCTTGTGATAATACATTTCAAATTCAATGGAATAGCAAGAGAGTCTTCCTGTGTAGAAAAGAAGCTTCTTTTGGGAATTAGTGGGAAAAATATAGATATAAAGACAAAAGATAGAATGCAGAAAGGTGTTAGAAGGAAGGTTGACATCTGGCCTTTTTCTGATAGACAATTTAAAATCATAAGTTTTTAAAAGTGGGATTAACAGGAAACCATTGCTTTAGGAAAATTAATATAATAATAATATGCAAACTGTGCTTACCCTTTGATCCAGAAATGTCTCTACTGGGCCTAAAAAGTGAAAAATATGTGCAAAAGTATTTGTAGCAGTCCTTTTTGTAGTAGCAACAAACTGGAAATGGAATGGATGCTAATCAGTGGAGAATGTATAAATAAGTTATATGAATGTTATGGGATATTATTGTTCTATAGGAAACAATCAGCAGGATGACTTCAGAAAGACCTGGAGAGACTTACATGAAATGATGCTAAGTGAAATGAGTAGAACTTGGAAAACATTATACACAGTAACAAGATTCTGATGGACATGGCTCCTTTCAATAGTGAGGTGATTCAGACCTGTTCTAATGGTCTTGTGATAGAACAAGCTATTTGTACCCAGAAAGAGGACTGTGGGGTCTGAATGTGTATCATCATTTAGTATTTTTATGTTTTTGTTGTTTGATGGTATTTTGTTTTCTTTTTTTTCTTTTTGATATGATTTTTCTTTAATATGATATGCAACATGACAATTGTGGAAATATGAATAGAAGAATCACATATGCTTAACATCTATTGGATCACTTGCTGTCTGGGGAGGAGGTGGTAGGAAGGGAGGGAAAATTTGAAGCATAAGGTTTGAAAAGAATGAATGTAGAAAACTATAAATATGTTTTGAAAATAAAAAATTTAAAAAAATGAGAAAAATCATGAAGGAACACTTCCCAAAATAATAATGTACAGAGGGAACTAATTAGACTAAATGTGATCATTTTAAGGTGTGAAGACATTCTTTAGTTCACATGCTAACACCTTTATAATGTGTGTGGTATTGGACAAGTTATAATTCCCATTTGCTGGATGAAGAAACTAATTAAAATGACTAAAACCAAAATATGCCCTAAATAATGCTAATGGAAGGTGTACAGCATGCATTCTAAACAATTCTCCAGAAGAGGCCTCAGGAAGATCTAATGGAAAACAATATGTTTATTCTAAATGTAAAGTAATTGGCAGTAAGCTTTCAATATTGCTTACTGTAGTTTTTTGTCATTTGTATGCTCTATTCCTTGAGGCATTTGGCTGCTTTCAGCCTTAAAGTTTTTGAATGTTTTGCATCCAATTTTGAAACATTGACACAGCCCATTAAAGTTGGTCTGATTTTAACTTGTTTTTCCCTTTCATCATTGCTAGTACTTTTCCAGCTCTAATTGCCCATCTGTTTCTGTTACTAATGAAAGAGGGAAAATTTTGGCTTTGCTGTAATTTTATTAGTCCAATTTTTATGTGACTTGAAGCCCACTCTGCAAATCTCATCCTTTCTCTGGCTTCCCTGAAGATCCACTTTTGGTGTTCCTACAAGGGGCTTTGCCTAGAACAAGAAAAAGAAGAACATCCAATAGTTGGAGGCAAATTCTGAGATTAAATGCTATGGGATAATGCTTCTGATAATGCTACTACCCTAAGAACAAATGAAAAAAAAAAAGTATCATAAGCATGACAAAACCAATAAAGTATAGGAGAACAAAAGGAAGGATAATGAGGTGTGTCAACTAAAATTAATTTTGTTTTGCAGTAAACTATCATCTATTGTTGTTATTATAGGATAGCTAGATGGCCCAGTAGATAGAGTCCCTGGCCTGGAGTTAAGAAGACTCACCTTCTAAGTTCACATAAATATTTACCAGATGTGTGATCCTGGGCAAATCACTTAACTCTGTTTATATCAAGTCTCTCAACTGTAAAATGAGCTGGAGTAGGAAAAAGCAAATTATCCCCATATCTTTGCCAAAAGCAGAACAGAACAACAACAACAAAAATCTCAAACCAACCAAACAAATAAAAATAATTGAGATCATAAAGATTTAGACACAATTGAAAATAACTGAAAAACAAATTAATATTATTATTTAGCACTAATATAAGGTTTTGATGTTTTTTTCTTTGCAACTGTCTCATTTGAGCTTCATAACAAACCTGGAAAGGATGTACTGTAATTATCCCCAGTTTTATATGAGGAAACTGAGGCAGGCAGAGGATAAAGGCATTGTCTTTGCTCACACATCTAGTAAATATCATTCTTACTCTAGTTCCAGTATTCTATCTACCACAAAATCTAGCTATTAAGCATCAGAAAATAGTATGCTAGGTGCTGAGGACACAAAGACAAAAATGAAACATCCTTGTCCTCAAAGAGCCTACATTCTGCCAGAGGAGATAACAAATGCAAGATATTTGATATAGGGAGGGTCATAATGAGTTGAGAGGATCAGGAAAGGCCTAATTTAGAAAATAATTTTTGTGTTAAACTTTGTAGAAAATTAGAGATTCAAAGGCCAGAGATAAGGAAGGGATTCTTTCCAGTGTTGTTCAGGCAGCTGCAGTTGGTAGTAGAATGCCATGCATAAGGAAAAGCAAGTAGTCCAGTTTTGTTTAACCAATGAACTTATGAAGAATCTTAATGCAGAGTAAGATTGTAAAAGTTACTTTAATATAGTTTGTAAAGAATTGTGAAACAAAGACAGAAGAGTTTATTTGATCTTAGCAATAAGCAGGAGGCATCAGAGTACATTGACCAAAGTAAAATGAATGAAGCTTAATGAGTGAATTAATGTGTTAGGATTACTAAGTGAGAACTCAGGTTGTCTGGATGGTGACAAGGTGAGAATTCAGGTTTTCTGGACAATTACAAGGTGAGAACTCAGGTTGACTTGATAGAGGGGGCAAGCTCATTGGCTGGGGTGGTTCTTCCCAGAAGCCCTTGCATTATCCCACGCCCATTCTCTGGGAGGATAAAAAGAGACAGCACTGGGCGCAGAGAGCAGATCGGCCTGAAGAAGGATAAGAGTTGGAGGAGATTCAGAGCCAGGATTCAAGAGAAAGACTCTGCATTGCATCAGGCTTGACGGGGCTCTCTGCAGGAAGGGAAGTCACTTCTAAGGACAAGAGTTAACAGCAACTGCCTGGAGACAACGGTTCACTACAGGAAGAAGAATCTGTCTGAAAGATTTGAGTAGACACAGCAGATCTCTTCCCAGAGAGCGATCCGGCAGCTTCTAGAGACGACAGCTCGCTACATTAATGAATGATGATGATGATCCATATTCTTAGAGTATTTAAAAACTTTAAAGAACTTTTCAAACATTGTTTCATTTGATCCACATAACTAGTGAAAGGGGAGAAACAATGAGAAAATTAAGGCTCAATGAATAAACTGTTTAAAATCAAACAGCTAAAATATATCTTCAATGATTTGGGTCCATAGATCTTCCTAACTGGGAGAATAGCACTTTATTCACCCTTGTAATAATCAATATGAAATGCTCAAAACTTGGACAACATAGTGTAAGGTGAAATAAAGGTTATACATATATAACTAAATAAATGAGCACATGCATGTGCCTGGATTGTTTGTATACACATATACCCACATACCAGAAATTTACAATCTCTGATTAGTGTGCATTTCTATAAAGATGTTCTTAATCATTCTTTCTTTCCTTCTCCTCTTTGGGTATGAAAGCAGAAATATTTTTAGTGAATGTTAAATCAAGGTAATATCCTTAATTCTTTGTTACTTGGTTCATAATTATTCAGAGATTCAATTGGCAAATCATAAAACTGATATGCAGTGAAAGCAAATCAAGTCAATAAACTGAAATGTTTATAAAGCACTTATTTAAAAAAAAATAAAGCCTTTGTGGACAGCACTGTGGTAAAACTTGAGTATTACTCTTAGTAAAGAGTACTGAAATTAGAAGCAGAAATGCTAGCTTTTTATTAATTGTTCTATTTTTCTAGTTATGCATGTATATTAACCTTTTAAATACACATTTCTTTTTCAATCATGTTGAAAGAGAAAAATCAGAACAAAGGAGAAAAACCACGAGAAAGAAAAAAAAAAAACAGAAAAAAGAAGTGTACATAGTATGGGTTAATTTATTTTCAAACTACATAGTTCTCTTTCTGGATGCAGATAATATTTTCTATCCAAAGTTTATTGAGACTATACCACTGAGAAGAACCATAATCCCCAGGAAAAAATACTATCATGCTACTAGACTATAAAAATTCAAGTATGAAGGAACAACAATTAGAATTATTCAGGATCTGGCATTATCTACAATAAAGGATCAGAGGGCCTGGAATATTATATTCCAGAAGGCAAAGGACTTGGGGTTACAACCAATAATTAATTACCCAGCGAAACTGAACATCATCTTTCAGGGGATGTGATGCATCTTCAATGAAATAAGAAGCTTTCAATTATTTCTATTGAAAAAAAAAAAATTAAACAAAAGTTGTGATTTTCAAACACAAGATTCAAGGGAAGCATAGAAAGGTAAACAGGGGAAATAGATTTTATTTAAAGGTTAAACTGTTTACATTGCTAAATGGGAAAATAGCATCTGTAACTTAAGGACCATAGCTATAATTATATAGTTTTGGGGGCAATTAGAGGGGTATACATGGATAGAGGGTGTGGTAACGAATGGACACTGATTTGATGATATCAAAGAAAAAGACATTAAGGGGTGGAAAAATAATTGTATTGGGAATAGAGGAAAGGGAAGGTATAATATAAATTTGATCACATGATGAGGTACAAAAGACCTATTACAATCAAGGGAAAGAAGGAAAGCTTTGTCTGAAGCTTGATCTCACCAGTTTTGGCTCAAACATTCAGTTGGGTTTAAAAATTTCTTACCTTATAAAGAAATAGGAGGAGAAAGAGGAAAGAAAATGGAGGGGATGGATAGAAGACAGGGTAGCAACAGAAGGCCTAGTTTCAAACCCTAGCTCAGCTCTTTGCTACCATGAGACTTTATTGAGTTCTTTCTGTGTCTCACTCTTCATGACCCCTTTTAGGGTTTTCTTGACAGAGATACTGGAGTGATTTACTATTTCCTTCTTTAACTTATTTTATGGATAAGGAAACAGAGACAAAAAAGGTTAAGTCACTTGACCAGGATCACTGAGTTAATAAGTATCTGGGGTCACATTTGAACTCAAATCTTCATTCTTTTATGCTAGATACTACCATTGGCCATCTACCTGCCTCTCATGTGACTTTAGGAAATGATAGTAACAATAACAATAATGACAATTGGCATTTTCCCATGTTTTATTGTTTACATAACACTTTAGAGATCCTTTTATATGAATTTCACAACAAGTTTCTGGGATACATATTACTTACATTAGTATCTCCACAGAATAATAAAGATTGAACTGGTAAATGAGACATCAACTTTTATTGAATAGATGAGGAAACTAAGTCCCAAAGGAGTTCAATAATTTTCCCCAGTGATCTGGATGTTCAGTTTATTCAGACTTTCAGTCATGTCTAATTCTTTCTGACCCCACTTGGGATTTGCCATTTATTTCTCCAAGTCATTTTACAAATTAGGAAAATGAGTCACACAGGATTAATGACTTACCCAGGGTCACATAACTAGTAAGTGTATATGCAAGATCTGAACTCAGGAAGAGGAGTTTTCTTCATTCAAAGGTTGACACAATCTATTGCTTCACCTAATAGTCCCCTTGTCCAAGATCACCTAGGCAATACATAAGTAACAATGCTAAAATTTAAACCTAAATCTTATAGCTTTAAATTCAATAGGCTTCTTTTAAAGTCAGTCTTAATTTCATTATCTTTAAATGGAAGATGTTAAGCTAGAGTGTCATTAAGGTTTCTATCAGCTCTGAAATAAAATTCTTATCTCAATAAACATGAATCAAGCACTTCCCTAAGACAAGGATTTAGTTTCTGAGACTATTGGGACAAAAACCAAAACAATCACTCTTTTCAGGAAGTTTACAATAAAAATATAATATAATATAAATATGTATATTATAATATATATACATATATACATATATATATATATATATATATATATATAATAGATTGTAACCACATTAAATAGCATCTTATAAATAATAGTTAAGATTTCAGTGCTGTGGGACAAAAATTGAATTGCTTCAGTAGTATAATAACTCTGGATATGATTGTGTTTCTTATGAATGTTTTCCTAAACTCTATACTGCTGTAGCACCACAGAGAAAAGAAGTTTAAAGAATACTTTGAAGCAACTGTCTTCAGGGGAATATTGGAAGGAGAATTATCTGTCCTTCAAAAATGAGAGGACATATTCCTGCTGCAAGAAAACCTCTTAGCTGTATTTAATTGGTTTTGTAGAATGTCCTTATGTGTCCTTCTGTAGTTTTTTTTTTTTTTTTTTTTTTTTTTTTTTTTTTTTTTTTTTTTTTCTGGAATGACTGGAAGGACATGGGTTAGATATATAGATACTTTGTAAGTTAAAAAGAAAAGAAGCTCTACTCTCCTAGAAGACATAAAAATGAAGCCTACACAAAACAAACTTATACATCAAATTTATTTGACAATACATACTACATTTCATTTTATAAACTACTATTTCTATATTAAGGACATATGTTATATCATAAATCATCTGCAGTTATGACTATTGTAGTAATTTGACTTTTTATTGTCTTATTGTGGTATTTTAGTTACATTATAATTATTATCTATTATATTTCTTGGTTCTGATTTCTTTATTCTGCATCAGTTCATACAAGCTGTCTAAAATTCCTCTGAATTTGTATTACTCACTGTTTTATGGATCAATGTTATTTTATTTAATGTGTTCAATTATTTGCCTTATTTTCATTTTTTAAATTTATGGTCATAAAATTATAGCTATGAATATCCTAAAATGTATATGTCTCTTCCTTCTATTATATATGATTATTTTAGGTAAACTGCTTCAGATAGTTATCTTAGAAAGAAGATTTTTCTTCTCATTCAATACATAAATATACACATTTATAGAACATAGATTGGATGTTTTGATATGCCCAGGTCATCTTCATAGTGTTATGTTCATTTCAATAAATAAGAAAGCATGATATCTAGGATATTATATCTCTATGTTATAGACACCTTGCTAAAATATGAATTTTGGAATAAGTATATGGATTTATTGCCAAGCTTGCTGCCTCATTACAGAGTACTTGAAGTTGTTAAGGGACAGGTCAGTTCTCTGAGAGCATCCACAGCTGTGGATCATAACATCAGAAGGGGTTGCAAGTCAGTCTTTGCTGATACAGGTGTTGTGGACTAGGAATATGATAAGTTGGAGGCAGAGGGAAGTGGAGAGAGGTCAGACAACACAATGGCCTCTCAGTCAAAGAGGTCACAGAAAAGCAACTGCCTATCAGTCTCCTTGTAGGAAGTCTGGCTTAGATCTCCAGTAGCCCTGTCAGGTGGATCCTGTGTATTACAACAGCTCTCCTGTGCATTCCTTCCTTTATCCTGAGACAGAGGGAAATAGCACCAACATTCAAAATTTCCATCATTTACATATATTGACAATACACTAGTCTTTTATAATTCTAAATGAAATTACCTTTCTATAAGCAAAGACCCTTCCTTTCAGTACTTCTGCAATAATTACTGCCAAAGCAAAGTTCAGTAATCAACCT
This sequence comes from Sminthopsis crassicaudata, assembly GCF_048593235.1. Lineage (NCBI taxonomy): Eukaryota > Metazoa > Chordata > Mammalia > Dasyuromorphia > Dasyuridae > Sminthopsis > Sminthopsis crassicaudata. The sequence continues at coordinate 76,755,460 of NC_133621.1, read as the reverse complement.
AAGATCCTTATTTTACTGGTAGCCTAATTAAGACCCAGAACTTTCAAGTAATTTGGCAAAGAGAATCCAGAGAGTTATCAGCATGACCAAAGCTAGAAACTATGTACTACAAGGAGCCTTGAACATCAGTATCATTAATTTACATTTGATTCTGGATTCACTGAGAAGTCACAGACATTTCCTTAGAAAGTGATATCTTCAAAATGTCATTTTTCTTTATTGTTTCATTTTTTTGATTATACTTAAATATTAACTTTTAAAATACACATTTCTTTTTTGAATTATGTTGCTAGAAAAAAAAAATCAGAACAACAATGGCAGAGAAAAATAAAAAGCTAAAAGAAGTGAACATAGCATGTATTGAATTACATTTATTCTCCATTTTTTTTTACGTAGATGGTGTCTTCTTTCCAAAGTTTATTGAGATTACCTTGGATCACTGGACCACTGAGAAGAATCAAGTCTTTCACAGTTGATCATTGCACAATCTTGCTGTTACTGTGTACAATATATTCCTGATTCTGCTTGTTTCGCTCAGCATTAGTTCTTGTAAATCTTTCCAGGCCTTTCTAAAATCATTTTTGTTCATAGTTTTTATATATCAATAATATTCAATTACCTTCATATACTACAAATTATTCAGCCATTCCCCAGTTGATGGGTATACTCATTTTCCAATTCTCTGTTACCACGAAAAGAGTAGCTATAAAGATGTTGTGTACATGTGAGTCCTTTTCCTTCCTTGATGATTTCCTTGGATATAGACCCAATAGTGGCACTGCTGTGTGACTTCTTTTTGTTTTAAGGAAGAGTAAGGAAGATGCATTTTCCTTCATTGAAATCTTGCCTCAGACATTTACTAGCTGTGTGACATGGCAAATCAAATTAGTATTTTTGCTGAGAAAATTCCAAATGACATTATGAAGAATCAGACACATCTGAAACAGCTAAACAGCCACAACAAAATATTAAAGCTTTAAGCTATTAGAACTTTAAAATTGTAGGACAATTTTCTAGCAACACCTTGGATTGCCATTGGACTTGTCTTCAACATAAAGTTCCATGTCCTCCTATTTTACCATCCACTGAATGGCAATCCTTTCACATAGTTGTTGACCTATTTGACATTAATAATGATTGTCCACTCAACTAACCACGACCTTCTATTTTCTTGACAAAAATGCCCTTTGGGACAAATGCCAAAGTATTTCCAAAGAACAGATAGATTATATCTTTTACTTCTTTCTTGTCTATGTATCCTGTCATTCTACTTTAGAAAGAAATTAAATTGGCTTGGCACAATATGCTTTTCAGATGGCAAGGTTGATTGTTCCCCAGTACTCTGTCCCTTTCTAGGTGACTGCAAATTAATTGAGGGATGATTTTTTCTGGATTGTTACCAGATACTGAAGTCTTCAGTTGGTCAGTCTATAATTATCAGGGTCACCTTTCTTTCTTTTCTTTTAAAATTCTGTCTATCTATTTCTGTCTCTCTCTGTGTCTCTGTTTGAGTCTCTCTGTGTCTCTCTGTTTCTCTTTCTGTCTCTATCTTTCTCTATGTCTTTCTCTCTCCCACTCTTCCTCCCTCCCTCCCTTCTTCTTTTCCCTTCCTTCCTTCCTTCCTTCCTTCCTTCCTTCCTTCCTTCCTTCCTTCCTTCCTTCCTTCCTTCCTTCCTTCCTTCCTTCCTTCCTTCCTTCCTTCATCTCTCTCTCTTTTTCTTTCTCTCTCTCTCTTTCTCTCTCTCTCTGTCTCTCTCTCTCTCTCTCTCTCTCTCTCTCTCTCTCTCTCTCTCTCTCTCTCTCTCTCTCTCTGTCTCTCTCTCCCTTCTCTCTTTCTCTGTGTGTATGTATTTCTGTTTCTGTCTGTGCTTATCTCCCTCTTCCATCCAGTCTTTGTTGTATAGGCATAAATATTATTCCATTATTTGGCTTTTTGAACTTTTAATTAGTTTTATAATTAAAATGTTTTGACAGTACATGGGTAATTTTTTTTACTACCTTATCCCTTGTATACATTTTTCCAAATTTTCCCCTTCCTCCCTCTATCTCCCCTAGATGACAGGCAATCCCATACATAGTAAATGTGTTACAGTATAACCTAGATACAATGTATGTGTGTAAAACTAAATTTCTTGTTGCAAGTAAGAATTGGATTCCAAAGGTATAAGTAACCTGGGTAAAAAGACAATAGTGCAAACATTTTAAACTCACTTCCCAATGTTGCTTCTCTGGGTGTAGCTGTTTCTGTCCTCCATTGATCAACTGGAACTGAATTAGATCTTCTTTATGTTGAAGATATCCACTTCAATCAGAATATATCTTCATACAGTATCGTTGTTAAAGTGTATAGTGATATCCTGGTTCTGCTCATTTCACTCACCATCAGTTCATGTAAGTCTCTCCAAGCCTCTCTGTATTCATTCTGCTGGTCATTCCTTACAGAGCAAAAATATTCCATAACCTTCATATACCATAATTTACCCAACCATTCTCAAGTTGATGGGCACCCATTTATTTTCCAGTTTCTATCCACTACAAAAAGGGCTGCCACAAACATTATTTGGCTTTCACATTGTATCTTTTACTATTTTCTATTTTATTGAGACAATATGACTCAGTAGCTTACTCAGAGATTTCACTTTATCAATTGGAAAACTTTTGGTAGTTTTTTTTTTTTTTTTTTTCCCCACATACTCCTATGGGCCTGAATAAAAATAGCCTGTTAGATTTTTGCCATTTTTCTTTCTTGTTTAGCAAGTGAAATAAGTTGAGCTTTATATGCTCACTTATCAGGCATATGTTAATGTTTTATAAAAGAGAAAGAGAACCAAAAATATACAAGATAACAAAATTCAAATAGTTATCTTTTAAAATGAATTGACCCTCAGTTTCCTCATATTTAAAATGAATGTAAAAAAAATTTACTTTTCCACAGAACTGTTCTAAGGATGCAATGACATAATGTATGCAAAGCTACTTTGTAACCAGGAAACACTATTTAAATGTAAATCATTATGAATTATTAGCCAAAGTTCAAATGCCACATAACTTTCTTTACAATCAAACCACAATATGCATGTGTTTTTGTCTTTGTATATTCTTTGAGAATACTTTTAATGAAGCCTCTACTTCTAAAAGTAGAGAATTCATGTGTACATGAAATATACAAATATACAATATTCTTATACACATGTATATGTACATATATTTATGTGTATGTATTAGTGTATATGTGGATGCTTATATATAAGCACATGCATATGTATATTGTATATACCTATGTGAATAACATACACATGTTTACACATAACTAATGTATGATTCTTGATTAAAGCAAATGGAGAAAATAAGAGAAATTAAACATAGTAAAATGACAACATCTGTTCTACTTGTTTTTCCCAAAAGGAGAATGAACCTCAGACTGGGAAGAAGTAAAATAGCACTGATAATAGTCCGTTAGAATCACTGGTGACTCAGAAGAAGGTAAAACAGCATATAAATCCTTATCTGAGCTAAATTCTGACATACTAAAATTGTAGTAGAGAGGTTGAAGAATAACTGGTCAAAGGCAATCTTCTGTCTTTAAAACAAAAAGAAAAAAAAACAAAAAACTTTTGAACTAGAAAGTGGTGAGGGTGACACCTTCCTGAGGGGCAAAAATAATCTAAAATACATTAGCAAAGTTTAGTATATAATCATTTAGCAAGAGTGCATAAGCTTAAACAAAGAGCAGCGCAGGCCAAATTAACCTTTATATATGTATTTTTAAGCAAAATTATTAGTCTGAAATCAACATCAATCTATATTTAGATTTCAGTAAGGAATTTGAAAAAGTCTTCTCCAAAATTCTTGTGAGCCAAATAGAAAAGTATAGGTTTATATAATAGGGTCTTAGGATTGAAATAATTTTTGAGATCAGGTCTATGACTGAACAAGAGCTGCTCCTACAAATCACCATCAATTGGTCATATTTGGTCAAGTGGCTCAAGTGATTGCAATACTTCATGACCTCTAAACTCAATCCTTTTAAACTTTTACATAGTTCTAAGGGATAGTAAATTTTCACTTTGAATTTGCTATATAATGCTTTTACTTCTTTTCTTGAGACTACCCAAAATTCAGATGTCCCAGGAATACAGAGACAGAAGATTAGTTCCTCTATGGAGCTCTTAAGTTTTCTATAGAGAACATGTCTCTAGTTAAATGTCACCATATCTGCCCTTGGTTCTGTTTGTTCATAAGTTTTAATCACTATTCGTGTGGAAGACAAAAATTGTATATTTTGAAAGTTTTCCTGTAAAATAAAGATCAGAAGAAGACTTAATATGTTGGAAGATGTTTTTAGGATTTAAAATGATCAGGAGCATAAGATGATATAGAACAGGGATACTTTGAAAATCCTATGTTAATATTAAAAAATAATAATAATAACTGGCTAGACTTAGGCCAGACAGATGTCATGTGAGTAAGTAGATATTCATGTGAAACAAACAAACAAACAAACAAAACAAAAAAAACTAAAGCTTTCTTTAGTGATAAGATAAATCCAACAGTATATTGTGACTAGCAGAAAGCTGGAATGGTCTTATATTACAGAGAAAGAATTTCACAGAGAAAAGGAGCTGCAATGGCTATCTAATACAATAATATTGTAATTATAATAGAAAAAGAATGTCTTTGCAAAACATTAAGTGATCTTCCAATTTCCTTTAAGTTCTTTAAATAATGAGAACTAACTACATCCCTCAATTCTAGTTTTTGATAATTTTGATTGTTAGGATGGCCATTCCTGATATTAAGTTTAAATTTGTCTCTCTGGAACTTGGATATTTTGATCACAGTTCTATTTTCACAAGCCAAGAAGACCAATGGTTATAGTATTTCAAGTACTTTAAGATAATTGCCAAGCATTTTCTTCTAGAGGCTAAACATCCCTAAGTCCATCAGCTGAATATTTGGCTTAATCCTTTTAGTTTAGCTCCTCTATTCTTGAACTTTGGTGTCTACTAGTGCACTGCTGTTGGAGTTGTGAAATGATCCAACCATTTTAGAGAGCAAAATGGAATTATGTCCAAAGGGTCATAAAACTGCCATCCATTTTTCCCTTTGATCCAGTAATCTCACTACTGGGTCTATATCATAAAATCATAAAAGAAGTAAAAGGACCTACATGTGCAAAGATATTTGTAGAAGTTATTTTCACAGTGACAAGGGATTAGAAATTAAGTGGATGCCCATCATTTGGAGAATGATTTAATAGGCTATGGTATATAATTGTAATAGAATATTATTGTTGTATAAGAAATAATGAGCAGGCTGATTTTTTTTAAAGCCTGGAAAGACTTACATGAATTAATGCTGAATGAAATAAGCAGAATCAAGAGAACATTATATACAGTAACAACAAGATTATGTGATGATTAACTGTGATTGACTTGGCTCTTTTTAAGCTTAAGGTGATTCGAGGTAATTTCAAAAGACTTGCAGTGGAAACTGCCATCCACATCCAGAAAGAAAGAGCTTTAGAGAATGAATGAAGTTTGAAGTATAGTATTTTCACCTTTATTGTTTATTTGTTTGCATTTTTCTTTCTCATGGTATTTTCCTTTTTGGTCTGATTTTTCTTGCACAACATGATAAATATCAAAATATGTTTTAAAGGAATGTACATATTCAACCTAAATCAGTTTGCTGTTTTGGGAGGAGTGGTAAGGGCAAAAGGGAGAAAAATTTGGAAAACAAAGTCTCACAAAAATGAATGCTGAAAATTATCTTTATGTGTATTTGGGAAAATCCAGTTCTATTGAGGAAAAAAAAAAGAAATTTAGTGTCCAGAGTAAAGGAAATCAGTATCCCATTGATCCCTACCTATGTCATAAAGCATATGAAAGATGGTTTGCACTGCTAAGTTCCATTTTCAAGATGAACATGTACAGACAGTATTGTAAGGGGATTTCAGACCATAAAATGAAGGGATGGATTCAAGTAATGGAAATGATTAGCCTAAAAAAGAAAAGAGTGGTCAGGAGGTGAGTAGTGATGGGAAAGGATCATTAGCTGCAGGATAGTTGTGGGGAACAGAGAGTGAATTTATTTTGCTTGATTCTTGATAACAAAATGTTAAGTTAAAGTGAGGCAAATCACCACTGAATATTTAGTAAAAATAACTTTCTCCTTAATTAGGGTTGTCTAAAAATAGAATATGATGAGAAATTAATACTACTTTATGATATAATACATTTCTTGTCATTGAAAATTTTTATGTGAAGGGAGGATGATAAATTAATTTGAGAGGTAGTCTAAATTAGATTTAATATGGAGGTGTTATTAGATCACATGAGGTCCCTCACAACTCTATGAATTTATGATATATGATGTATATATTAGATTTATAGAAGTAACCTTTATATTCCCCTGAAATTCCATGATGATGAAGTATATGACTTGTGTGACAATGCATTTTAAAACTTAACAAATACAAGTATTAAATATATTGAGCCAACTATGCCTAGTGACTAGGTGACTCTCAGACTATTAATTATAAACCTCTGGGAGCTACATTAATTCTTCCATGTCTTTCCAATGCCAGAGAGGGCACTAATGCAATAATTTATAGAATAGTCCCCTAATGATCTAGAAGAGTTAAAGCAGTTTCCACAGGGTACAAAACTTAAAACCAGGCTATCTAATTCCCCTATGTATCAGGAAGGACACGGGCAAATTACTTGGTGTCTTCTATAAGCAGGGTCACCAGAATTTTTATTCAATTTTGAAAGCAAAGAAAGATAATACAGAAAATATATATGACTAGAAAAACAGATAATAAGTTGTTGTTGTGTGGTTCCCAGATTCATCTTGAGATTAACAGTCTCAATACCCACACTCTCAATACCTCACCCCTGCACACATATCCCTCTTTATATTTGAGGGAAATGTCTTGTTTTTATATCACATTTATAGATTATTCTTCCTCCATGAGAGATGGCATCCTATGAGAAAGTAAAACAATTAAAATAATATACTGACTTCATCTGAAAATAAACATAACATTCTACATCTCTAGCATCTCACATATCCCTATTTTTATTTTTTATTTTTAATTAACAGAAATATATGTGCCTTCTATCCCTGTAGATAAAATGGAAAAGGAAAAGGATAGGGAAGAAGAGGAAGGAAAAGGGGCAAGGGGCAAAATGACGGGAAAGGACTAGGGAATGGGAGAGGAAAAGCCAAATTTATTGTAACAAATATTATATTTATGTAAAATAAATTCCCTCACATATGTTGTATACAGATATATTTGTGTCCTAATAATTAAAAAAAAAAAAAACATTAAGTACCTACTGCATGCCTGCTATTGTGTTAAGTGTTGGGTTTAGAAAAATGTCTAAAAACAGTCTTTTCTCTCAAAGAGCTCACAATTTAATTGTTAGTCAATTTTGATTTGACTATAGAGGTCCTATAAAGCTGGAAACATTATAGTATTTGATATCTACTGTGACTTTGCTAAATTTAAATAATCCTATCACCAGACCACTGGGCACTAGATAATGATTACATTTTTTTGGTAGCAGCATCTCAGAAATGGATAATGATTTATTTTAGTGGAAAAATTACCCACACTGATTAGTCAATTAATAATTTGAATATTGAATTGTGGATATTAATAATATTCAATGCTTATTGTATTTGAAATTCTGTACTGTAGCAGAGTGAGAAATGAAGTTGATACCATCTCTAACCACAAGGAGTATACAATATATTATATTGAGAAGATATCAACACAGAGGTTCCTGTGATAAAAACATTCATGATATGAGTCAGATCTGAGGATCCCACAGTCCTGTGATTCTACAAATATTGCTAACTAGAGGTACCAAAAAAAGATTAAGGTAGACAGCACTTATGCTGAGTTTAAATGGATGTATAGATATAGGCACCAATATCCTTTTCTAAGAAGCAAGCAGGGCAGAGGTGATTTGAAAAGGAAAGGTAAGAGGCTTTGTCAGCACTGGTGCTTACTGAGATAGTGATAGGAAACCACATTCTCACAAAATCACATCTTTCAGGAATATGAACAGCATCAATGATGTGAGCAACCTGCCTGTTTTTGTTATTTAAATACACCCCTTTATCTCCTTAGGACTGATTTTTACCTCCTTGAAGTGTGATTAGTTTAAGAAATGATCATACATCTAGAACAATGGACAACTGCAATACAGAAAGAAAATTTACTAGCATCAAAACACAATATGTTTTGAGTGAACAGCAAAGGGATGTCATACATGCCATGTGATCCAAGTTTATTGATGGAAACTCAAGAGATCATGGGGTACAGGACCTAGACCTTAGGCTGACATTTTTTCATTATTATTATTTTCTAAATAAATCACAAGTTCCCAAAAGTTTAAATGATGTGATCAAAATTGTATCACTAACAAGAAGCAGAGTTAGGCCAAAAACTGAAGTCTTTTATTTTCTAATGTGGTGATTTTTAAGATATCAACTACAATGTCTCTCATTATATAAGTAATTTGAAGTATTAAGCATATATTGGCCTACTTTATTTAATATTTAGCATAAAATGTACTAAAGCATGTTTTATGACCCAAATGTATAATATCATTTTCAGGAAATGGTTATAATTATTGTTAATGTTATAAATCAAAATTAAAGTTATAGGGAAATGAAATATGACTTTAAAGAAGAATTGTATCAGTTGCAAGGTGAGATTACATCAAAAATACAGAAATAAAACAATAAAGGCTTAATGAAAAAGTGTTGTTAATAAGTAAATTAAAATGTCAAAGAACATAAGAATAATAACATGGAGAAGCACAGAGACCATGCATTTACCTGATCAGGAAGGAAAACACACACACACACACACACACACACACACACACACACACACCCCAAAGGTGAATCAAATCCATTTGTGATTTAATCTAAATCTTCCAGGGAATGGACATTAATTATAGCTGCAGGTATATTTGCATGTAAATGTGTGTCTGTATGTGTTTACTATACTAGTCATGGAAGCTGATTTTTTTTTTTAAATCACAGATTATGGGATTGTTGATTTAGAGTTGGATGGAACCTTAAACACCATGACAACCTTGTTATTTTATAGATGAGAAAACTGATGATTGTAAGGATTAAGTGACTTGCCTAGGCACACATAGCCAGTAAATTTTTCGTTGAAAAATTTGAACTCAGATTTTTCTCATTCCAATTCCTGTATCAGTTATAAGTTTTATGAAAGATATTTGTCTTTGTTAGAAATACCCAATAACTATAATCTATGAACATAAGTAGTAACTAAATTGCTCTTTTAAACCAGTTGTTTTTCATAAGCAAAAGCTTTTTTTTTCAGAGTATAACCATTTAAATTCAATTTTTATATTGTGGATCCTTTAGATATGATGATAAAAAAGAATAATTTATTTAAAAAAACTCTGCTCAATTAAAAAAATCAAATTAATTTTTAAAATTTTCCCCATGAAGTAACTCCTTATTTATTTTTATGTGTACATATGTGTATATATCTACATGTCATGTGTGTGTCTGCATTTAGAGCATGAATCTATGATCTACTCAAATCTACAATTTTTGCTTTACAACCACAATTTTGTGACAGCTGCAGAATTTGAAAGGCAAACAAATTGATCTTTCATGAACTTAAGTATGCATAGATTCTCTTCCATAATGACACTATACTTCTGTGTTGCTAAGTCAGTTCTCATCTAGCATTATAACTGAAAAGTAATATTTTTCCTTTTTTTAAAAATTTTATTTATTTATAATTTTGACAGTATATATGCATGAGTAATTTTTTTATAATATTATCACTTGTATTCACTTTTCCAAATTAACCCCTCCCTCCCTTTACTCCCTCCCCTTGATGACAGGCAATCCCATACATTTTACATGTGTTACAATATAACCTAGATACAATATATGTGTGTAGATACCATTTTCTTGTTGCATATTAGGTATTAGATTCCGAAGGTATAAGTAACCTGGGTAGATAGACAGTAGTGTTAACAATTTACATTCACTTCCCAGTGTTCCTTCTCTGGGTGTAGTTGTTTCTGTCCATCAAGCAATATTTTTCCAAATCAGTTTAATCTTCAATTAATCAATGGAAGAGCATTGTCAGCTTGAGGTTTAATCCACTCACATACTTGCTACTTAATAATACTTGATACTGAATATTCTTTCAAAGACAATCTAAAGGTTATTAATGGACTTGAAAATATTCAGTCTTTAATATATGTATGTTAGAATATTAAGGAGCTATGGTTTCAATTATCTGGCTATTCTTTCCAGACAATGTACCACAATGACCTACTGCCTTGGACCAATACTTCTTTTTACTCTTTTGTGTGTCAAGGTTCCATTTGGCAGTTCAGTAAAGCCTATGGACTCTTTCTTAGAAAATAAGTTTTTAAATGATTAAAATATGAAAGATTGCAGAAGAAACCTATGTTTAGTGAAAATAAAGATATATAGATATAGATATAGATATGAATATAGATATAGATATAGATATATGACCATGTATCATATGATAATAATAAATTATATGTATATATTTGCATGTAAATATGTGCCTGTATGTGTGTATGTAATAATGTAATATCACAGACTCTGAAATATATCCATAGATAACTTGAGACTCTGTGAACTCAAAATTATGAGCTCCTCATTTTAAAAATCTTTATTATTTGACGTGATCAAAGAAGGGGGGATGGGGTGGGACAGCCAGAAAGTTGCTTGAGCACTCCCCAATTTCCCTAGGAAATAAGATAAATGAAGCCTAAAAATGGATCCCCCCACTTATTTTTTCCCAATTACATGTAAAGAAGACTTTAAAGATTTACTTTTATAGTTTTTTAATTTCCTTTTTTTTCTCTCTCATCCATTTCCAAGACTGCAAACAATGCATAAAAAAATTATATTAAACCTGTTTCCACATTACTCATATTGTGAAATAAGAAATCAGAACAAAGGAAAATGCAATAAGGAAAACAAAACAAAACAAAATAAGTGAAAATAGTATGCTTCAAGCTACATTCAGATTCCATAGACTTTTCTCTAGATGTGCATAACATTTTTCATCATGAGTCTTTTGGAATTGTGTTTGATTATTGTATTGCTGAGAAAAGTAAAGTCATCAAAGTTGATGTACAATATTCTCTTAATTCTGCTCACTTCACTTAGCATCAGATTATTCCATTCATATTGACAAAAATAACTATTGTTTATGTCCCTCCATTCTGTGCCCCCTCAATGAATACTTCTCATTCTCTTCTTTTACTGTGTCCCTACTGAAAAAAAAATATCTTAGGCTTCTCATTACCAACTCTTCCAATGCACTCTTTCTCATACCCATTTCCTTATCTCATTCCCTTCCCACTTCCCTATAAGGTACATACATTTCTATGTTCAGCTGACTATATATATTATCATTCTTTGAGCCTCTTCATCTTCAACTCCATTGTATAGCTTTTTTTGTACCACTTTCATGTAAGGAATTTAACCTATTCTAATTCTCCTTTCCTACTTATCTCATTATATTTCCCTTTTCACCCCTTCAGGATATTTATTTACTTATTTTGGATATCAATTTTTTATATTCATCTCACATCCTAGCCCTTTGTCTACACACACACATACCCTTCTCACTGCCCTACTAAAGAAAAAAAAAATTCTTAAGAATTAGAAGTGTCATTTTTAATGTATATTGTCAACAATTTTATATTTGTTTACATCATTACTTGTTCCTATTTACTTTTATACAATTCTCTTGAGTCATGCTTGTATATCAATTATTATACTCAACTCTGTTCTTTTCAGTTGGAATATTTGAAAGTCCTTAATTTCATTAAATGTCAATTCCCCCTACCCCAAGAAAATTATTTTCATTTTTGAAGATAGATTATTGTTTGTAAACCTAATTCCTTTGCATTGCAGAATATGATCACAAACCCTCTGATTCTTTCATGTAGAAGCTGCTACATTTTTTTTTTTGTTATCCTGAATGTGGCATCATAATATTTAAATTGTTTCTTTCTGCTGGCTTGCAATATTTTCTCCTTGACATGGCAATTAAAGAACTTTGTTTTAATATTCCATGGAGTTCATTTTGAGAATTTTTTCAGGAGTTGATTAATTGGTTCATTCAATTTTTATTTTATCCTCTTATTTGAAGACATCAGGGCAGTCTTCCTTGATAAATTCTTGGATTTGGAAATATAAGCCTTTTAAAAATCATGTCTTTTAGGAAGTCCAAGAATTTTTAAAGTATTTCTTTTTATATATTTTCCCGGTCAGTTATCTTTCTAATAAGATATTTCACATTTTCTGCTATATTTTTCAGTCTTTTGATTTTGTTTTATTGTAGGGTGTTTTTTTTTTCTTGTTTTTTTTTTAAGTCTCAAGGATTCATTACCTTCTAGTTTTCTAATTTTCACTTTTAAGCAATTATGTTCTTCAGTAAGTTTCTGGACTTCATTTCCCATTAGATCAATTCTAATTTTTGTGAATTATTTTTTCCAGTGAATTTTTGAATATCTTTTTCCATTTGGCCAATTCTGATTTTTAAAGAAATCTTCTCTTTAGTGGCTTTGTGTACCTCTTTTAACATTTGGCCTAGTCTATTATAAAGTGTTATTTTTGTCACTATATTTTGGTTCCCTTTACCACACTCTTTTTTGCATCACTTTTATTTTTATCCTCATTTTTTCTCAGCTTTTCTTATGTGTTTTTAAATGTTTTTTCTGAGTTCTTCCAGGGCCTCAAATTGTTTTCTTCTAAGTTTGTATTTTGATGATCTCAGCCACCACAGCAAATTTCTGTGATCATGTTCTTTTTGATGTTTACCCATTTTACCATCATTTTTCTTGACTTTTAACTTTATGCTTGCTCCTGAGATAGAGGGGGCACTGTCTCAAGCTTCACGGTTGTATGTATGTATGTATGTGTGTGTGTGTGTGTGTGTTTGTGTGTGTGTGTGTGTGTGTGTGTGTGTGTGTGTATACATGAACTGGTATGTTGAAAGCTAGTTTTAGGAGCCTGTTAAGTTTCAGGCTTTATGTGCTATTGTGCACAAAGCTAGTTCTGAAGGGTATGTAAGTTTTGGTCCTTCCAAGGTGTTATCATCTAAGGAGAGGAATAGTTATTGCTTTCCCAGCCTCTGCTTTGGTCTGTGAGTGACCACAATGATTCTTTTTCCACCCTAAAAATGTGACCAGGACCCTGTTCTTACTAGTCCTCCTTGACATGGAAGTATGACCCAGAACCATGTTCAGACAATGCAATAGAGTCCTGTACCCAGGGTCATCACCCAGGGCCATTAAAGGACTTCCTGTCCATTTCTGACCCCTTTATCATCTTTGTACTGAGAGATTTGAAAACCATCACCAAAGCTCAGTTCTTCCTAAAGGCTGTTTTTGTTGCTTGGGTGTGACCTACACCCAAGGGTAGGGTGGACCCTGCTCTCACTTCAGTGAGAAAGACCTTTTTTGGTACTTCTAAATCATTTTTTATTTTGCTTAAAAATTGCTTTACTACTTCCTTCTGTTGACTATGCTTTCCCATAATTCATTTTGAGACATTATTTAATGCTCTTTGTTGGGAGAATTGGGAGATTTTTAGGCCAGATGAGTTCCTGCCTTTATTATGTCATCTTTGCTTCATTCAGAAATTCTTGATTGGCTTAGGAATTTGTTTAATCATAGAACTGAGTTTCTAAGTAAGATTTTAAATCTTTGTTTTCCTGACTCTAAATTAAATTCTATAACAACTCTCATATAACCTCTATAATAACTACCATTTGTAAAACTTATAAAAGTTTGCAAAGTGTTTATTTTTTTCCATTTGATAGTAATTGTTTTCATGTTAGATAAGTTCTATTATTATCCCCATTTTTTTTAACAGAGGAAACTGAGACCAACAAGATTTACATAATTTGTTCTGAGTGACATAGTAAATGTCTGGAATTGGATTCCTCTCTTTGGGTCCAGCACTCCATTCATTGTTTCCACTTGCTTGGTTTGAAGTAGCTCAATCCAAAAATTATTCAAAAAAATGCTGGTTGATTCACTTTCTGTACAATCTATAGCCAGAGGAGTGACAAAATAAGGATCAATATGATGCCTACACTAAGAACAATACAGGAAGCTTAGTATTCTCAGTTCTTATTCCAGTTGTGTCCTCTGGGTACAGCCTGCATTTCAGAAAATAAACATAGATACTAAACATGTTTATAAGTGCCAACTACCTGAAAATACTCCCCCTTTGATTATTAATTCAATTTGTCCCTCAAACTGTGTTTTGGGGTTGTTTGTCCCATATTTAATATGCAACATGAAGCATGAAACATTTCATAGAAAGAGCTTTCATTTGGTTTTAACATGTGTGCTCTCTTCCAGCCTAGCCCATATATCACTTCATTGGGAAAATTCCCTCCTGAGATATATTTGGCTGTGAATGAGTGAGAACATGAAATATTCTAAGCAGGCTCAGCCCCAATAATAAAGGAAGGCAATCAACTCTTCAAGAAGATGAATAAATGACACAGCAGTCTAGAGACAGACACCTTAGCACTGCCCTGGGGAAAGTAAAATACCCATCAAAATACTTAGTCCAATCAATAGGCAGGACAAAACCTTCATGAAGAAAAATCACCTCTATGGGAAAAGAAGTTTTCTAGGAGTAAAAGAAGATGGATAAGGCCATAGCTTGCATTTATTCCTAATATTTGTTCTCCATTTCTGACTTATGTTAGAAATCTAAGTAATTAGGAATGTGCATTCAGATCCATTGAGTCTTAACTCATTATAATAATCTGAACCATTGTAGCATAGCCTCCAAATATTAACTCACTTACCTTTATCAGTGTGTTTTCATGCTGAGAAACATTTAGTCACACAGCTGTTCAAGGAAAACTAGACTAATGTGTCTAAGAGCAAGTATATACTAACTTCACAGGAATATTATGCAGCTAGCAAGTGTTTACAGAATAACTTTTGGAAAAGTATAAATCACAATTGTTTTATTAATAATAATTGCTCACACTTCCACAGGCCTTTAGATACATAATTTTTTTTGGATATGATGTGAAGTAGGTCCTATATTATGCTTTTTTTAAATAACATAAGCAGTTGAGGCTAAAACTGGTTAAAGTAACATTCCTGATATGATAGAGAATATCTGAAGTAGTGTTCAGTTTAGGCCTTTCTGACTTCTAGGTAGCACTTTAGACATTATTATTATTGTAGAATAATTATTGATGCTAACCAATATTTATATAATGCTTTAAGGTAATGAAGATCTTTATGTGCTATCTCATTTGATCCTCACAATATCCTTGAGATAGGTGCTATTATTACCCCCATTTATAGATATGTAAACTGAGTCTGAGAGATGTCATTTTTTTTTCCTAGAGTTATACAACTAGTGAATCAGAATTCAAACTTAGGTCCTCTGGTCTCCAACTTTATTACTCAAAGCAATATCTAACTGCCTCCCCACTAAGAACTCGTATTAAGAAGGCAAAAGGATCTCTCCATTCCAATACTTATGTATCATATTTAGAAAGATGTTTTTTTTTTAACAAATAACACATTTATTTTGAATTTTTAAATAATAAAATATTTATTATTATATCTTTTTTAATCTTCAAATAACTCTGGAAGTTAAGTCCTATTATTATAGGGGCAATTAGATGGTACATTGTTCAGACTATTGAGTCTCTAGTCAGGAACACTTGAGTTTAAATCTAGCATCAAACACTTACTAGCTGTATGATCTGGAGGAAGTCATTTAACCCTGTTTGCCTCAGTTTCCTCATTTGTAAAATGAGCTAGAGAAGGAAATGAGCAACACTTCATTAATTTTGCCAAGAAACATATCAAATAGGGTCACAGGGAGTCAGATATGGCTAGAAGCAATTGAACACTAACAATGACAAGTTGAGGAAAGTGATACAACACAAGTGACTGGCCTAAAAACAAATATAGCTAGTAAATGTCTGAGGCCACATTTGAATTCAGGTGTTTCTGAGATCTATCCATTGCACTACTTAGCTGGTTGGGATGTTGGGGAGGATGAGGGTGGAGAGGAGAGAAATGATATTGAGACATTATTTTCATATACTTACATAAATATTATCTTTTTTTTTAGGCAATTGGGGTTAAGTGACTTGCCCAGGGTCACACAGCTAGGCAGTGTTAAGTGTCTGAGATCAGATTTGTATAAGTATTATCTTAATGAAAGAAATAGATTGTCTTTAGGGACACTTTTCTGGGAATTGTTTTAGTCTAAAACATGGTTTAAACCTGGAGTACAATCTATTCCACCTCTAAATAATGGTTCACATAGAATTATATGATGACATTTTGATATACAACTTTATCAAGAAATAGAAAATAAAAAGAACCTTGAGACTTCTGGGAGCCAAGATGAAGGAATAAACAGTGAATCACTGTAATTCCCCATATCTATCTCTAAACAACCACAAGTAGCACATCAAAACAAATTCCAGAATAGAACAAGCTAAAAACAGAGTAAAATTATCTTTTTAGGCCAATAAACTTAACAGATCACTAATAAAGGCCTAACTCACTTAGGTAAAAGGAGAGTGAATCCAGGACAGAAATCTTCCCAGCAAGCCCACAGTAAGTTCCACTTTAGCAAATTAAAGGTGGATCTGGAGTCATAGAATAGGCAAATGCCAACACCAAGTCTCCATAGAAGTCTTAATATACTCAGACAAACCAGACTCCAGTTCTGGAAAAACTTAAAGTGTTTAGCTTAATCCCAGGCAAAGAGGCAACTTCCAATCTCCACCTGCTACAGTGTAGCTCTATAGATACTTAAAGAAAGAGGGAGGCACCAGTACCAAACCTTTGCCACATGCTTCCTGATAGTCTTGGGCAACAGGAAGTGTCCAGCAACCAAATTGTCACATTCTACAGTATAAACTCAAGGAAAAATAGAAATATCCCACCAGCCTCAGCACTCTCCAGACACCATTTGTAGGACTACTCAGTGTGAGGTAAGCTCTCAGACCCTTACAGTCTGCAGAAGCACCAGTTGCCTCTCTTCTCTTACCTCCCTCAGGAGCATAAAAACAAACAAACAAAAAACCTTATTTAGAGCTCCTTTCACCTCGGGAATAGAGCTTAAGTTTAAGAAAAAAGGTAAAGATTCCCAAAAAGAAAAAAAAAAAAAAAAAAAAAAAAAAGATGAACAAAAACAAAATAAATGATCACAAAGAGTTATTATGATGACAGAGAAGATCAAACCAAAACTCAGAAGAAAACAATACTATCAGAATTCATGTGGACAAATCCCCAAAGAAAAACAGGACATGCTCTCAAGCCCAGAAAAAAAAAAAAAAAAAAAAAAAAAGAAAGAAAAGAAAAAGAAAACAAACAACTCATGAAAGGGTTAAAAATGAGCTTTAAATTCATATAAGTGGAAGAAAATGAAATGAGAATGATGCAATATAATTATGGTGGGAGGGAAGAATGAACAACTAGGAAAAAGAAAACAATGGCTTAAAAATATAACTGGCCAAATGGAGAAGTATAAAAATGTATTGAGGAAAACAGCTTCTTAAATGTTAGAATTTGGCAAACAGGACCTAATGACTCTATAAGACATTAAGAACCTATTAGATTCAAAAAAAAGAAAAGAAAAGAAAAAATACAAAACACTTCTCAAAGAAATACTATCAGAATAAAAGGGCTCAAGAGATCAAGAAATGATCTGGACAACATCATTCAAGAAACTATCAAAGAAAATAACCCTGATGTCCTGAAATCAGAGGGCAAAAGAGGCATTAAAAAATCACCAAGCTGTGAACTGATGCATTCTGGAAAGCAATTTGGAACTAATCAAAGGCCTATAAGACTGTGCATAGCCTTTGATTCAGCAATAATATTGTTAGGTATATATCACAAGAAAATCATAAAAAAGGGAAAAGGACACACATGTGCAAAAATATTTACAGCAGTTCTTTTAGTGGTGGGAATTGAGGGAATGTCCATCAATTGGAGTAAGTTTTAGTATATTAACATAATGAAATACTATTTTTCTATAAGGAATGATGATCAGACTGGTTCTAGAAAATCCTGGAAAAATAATTGGAGTAATGCTGAGTAAAGTGAAAAGAACCAGGAGAACATTGTACATAACAACAAGATTATGTGGTGATCAATTATAATGGAATAGGTTATCTTCAGCAATGCAGTGATTTAAGACAATTCCAATAGACTTGGTATGGAAAATACCAATCAAATCCAGAGAGAAAATTCTGGAGACTGATTTTGGATTGAACCATAGTATTTTTACCCTTTTCTTTCTTGTAGTTTCTCTCTTGTGTTCTTTTTTTCTTTTTTCTTTTCTTTCACAACATGACAAAAATGGAAATGTTTAAAAGGATCAACCTATAGCAGATTGATTGCTATCTTGAGGAGCATGAAAGTAAAGGAGGAAAAATTAGGAGGTAAATTCTTATGAAAATGAATATTGAAAATTAGCTTTACATGTAATTGGAAAAATAAAATATTATTAAATGAAAAAAAAGCAATAATGAGCAGGCAGATTTCTGAAAAAACCTGGAGAGACTTATAGGAGCTGATGTTGCATGAACTGAATAGAACAAGATGAGCATTGTACAAAATTATTAGGAACATTGTGAAATGAGCTATGCTAGATTTACCTCTTCTCAGCAATACAATGATGCACATCTAGACAAAGAATGATGTACTTTGACTTCAGGTTAAAGTATTTTTTTCATTTAAGTTTTTTTTTTTTTTTTTTTTTTGGTATAGTTTATTTTCTTTTGATTCAGTTCTTCTTTCACAACTGTGATTGATATGAAAATGTTTTACATGATCCACTTGTATAATCTATATCAAATTGTCAACCATTTTTGCAAAAAAGAAAGCAATGGAAGTACAAAGAAAAAATTGAAACAAAATATTATAAAAATTAATTCTAAAATGTTTTAATATATAATTGGGAAAAATAAAATTTTATTTTAAATTTTAAATATATAATGATGCAAACTTCTTCTCCAGGAATGTTTGTAATAGTTTTTAATTTTTCATCATTCCCAATTTAAATTATAACCATATTGTAGATACTATTAAGCAAAGTCCATCAATAGCCCTTTGTGACTTCAGAGTCTCTCCATGATCTTGAGAATCTTAACCCTCACTAAAAATCTACAATCTCAAATATAGAAGATTGAAAATCTTTAACAGAATTACTATAATTAAGATTTATATCCAGGCTTCTTGGTATACTAAATCCAATAGTATTGGTTGGAAACATGTATAGGTTGAAGAATTTCTGGCACTGGACTCAAAATACTTGGATTAAAAATGCTCCATCCAAATCCCAATTTGAGAAAATTATTTGATATCATTTTCCCTCAATTTCTTCACCTTTAAAACTTGGAATTTTTGCTCAAAGACCTCAGAGGTCCCTTCTGACTCTAGATTGATGAATTAATAAAGAGGCCTAAAGAGTAGTCATTTTGACTGTTCATTGTAAAGGTTATAAAAGTAGTAAGCACCCTCTGGATTGGAATAGGAATGCATGTTTTATGACTTTAATAAATGCATTTTTTTTCTTCTCCTATCTTCTTTGCTTTTCCTTCCTATTTTCTTTGTATTTTTTAGATTCTTCGCATCTCTTCTAATGCATAATTCTTATCATGGAAAAGAGTTTCACAACACAAAGAAAATTTAATTAAATGAAAGAGATTTTAATAGTCATTAAACTCAACTCACAAATTTAACTGAAGCCTGGATTAGTGATATTACATATGTATCTAATACTGCATATTCAGTATTCATCCATTAGTATATTTGATACCCATAAGTCAAAAGACATGTTTACTTTTATCTTTCAATTTACTATACTTCTTCATACATAGTATAGGCTTAATAAATATTTATTGAAGTCAATTGAGTTGAAAAAAAATCTAACTAATTATTTGTCCAATTGCTTTAAATTAAATAATGACAAATTTCACATCTCCAAATTCCTGGCCATGTTGTAGTTCCACTATTTAACCCAATAGGTTATTAGGTATACTGATATATTGAAGCATTTGGAGTTAATTCCATTTGTCTTCTTAGTGTATTTTGATCACTGCTACACAAGGTCTTCATTTCTTCTAGATCTTTCCACATAAGAATATAAATTTGACATTTTTGACAAATATATTGCTTTTAAAATGATGATTCCTTCATTTAAAACCAATGGTTGTTATATGATCTGGCTAGGATTAGATAGATTTATTTCCCTTATTCTTATTGATGTTTGTTCCTTTTTTATCATAGATCATGGATTTACAACTGGAAAAGACCTCTAAGTCACAGATCTCTTACTAAAATTATTTGTATGGATATGTTAAAACTTCTTTACATCATTTTTGATTAAAGAAATACAAATCAAAACAGCTCTGAGGTCCTACTTCAAACCTATGACATTGGTCAATGTGACAAAAAACAAACAGAAAAGTGGTAAATAATAAATGTTAGAAAGTATATGAGAAAATTGGGATACCAATGCACTGTTAATGGAGCTATGAATTAATTCAACCATTTTGGAAAGCAATTTGGAGCTATGCCAAAAGGACAACCAAATTGTTCATAACCTTTGTCTCAGCACTACCACTGCTAGCTCAATGTCTAAAACAGATCATAAAAAAGAAGAAGAAAATGAGTTCCAGGAACTCTCAGATTCACAGTTTTTTTTTTAAACTCAGGCCTTTCTGACTTCAATCTAATACTGGCTTTTTGTTAGAATAACTATAATCAAGTTGGAATGTCACTTCTCATTTCGTATATATATTTATTTATTTATTTATTTATTTTTGATTTTTTAGTATATATATATATATATATATATATATATTTTATAATATTATCCCTTGTATTCATTTTTCCAAATTATCCCCCCTCCCTCTCTTCCCTCCCCCCGATGACAGGCAATGCCATACATTTTACATGTGTTACAATATAGTCTAGGTACAATACATGTGTGTGAATATCATTTTCTTGTTGCACAATAAACATTAGAATCCGAAGGTACATGCAACCTGGGCAGATCATTTCGTATATATTTAAAGAATAAGTTAAAGCAGGAGGGACATTAACCTATAAATAATCCTGATAGAACTCTAAGTCTTAGAGTAGAAAATCTAGGCTTCAAGTTTTGTTTATTTTTAAGAAGCATTCAATCAATCAGTAAGCCTTTATAAAGTTTATGCCAAGGATTGTGCTTAGTAGTAAAAATACAAAAAAATAAATAAAACAGTCCTTCTTTTCAAGGGAATTATCTTTCTGAGTAAATCTGAATTTCTTGTTCTCAGTTGAGGATACAAGAAAGGCCATATGTAGACATTTTTTCTTTTTCTGAGTATTTAAAATAGGATTATTATTTATACAACAATGTTTGAACATTTATATTGTTACCTTGTGAAATCTACTTATTTTTTTTTCTTCAGGGAAATACATATTGGGGTAATTGTTTCCAAGATAAAAAAAAAAACCCTTCAAAAATAAATTAATAATGTTAAAATTTGACAATCTAGTTCATAAATTATGAATCCTTTTTATTTTGGCTTCCAGTGTTGATACAAAGTAATTAAAATGTCCCAGAGTCCTGGCTGACACTTAAGCCAGAAAATAGACACAAGCAGCTGTCAAGTTTCAGTATTTATGATTTCATTTGTTATTATATATAAAACAAGAAGAGATTCAGAGATTAGTATAAATAAAATTATTCTACAATTTTGACTGCTTATAGTAAATATTAAGATACATCATGATATAGTGGATGATACTCAGGAAGACTTGGAATTAAGTTTGGTCCTTAATACATAATATAAATGTAAGCATAGACAAGTCATTTTTTTGGGGGGGATGAGAGCATGATGAGAAGATATTAATCCGCAAAGACTAAGATGATTTTGTTACTTGAAATTAATATATCAATGAAATCATCACTGATTAAGTCTCCATTTAATCCTTTATGGGACATGTTAAGAGGATGGACAAGGAGAATTTCTTTTTTTTTTTTTTTCCCCCACTGGGCAAGTTTTTATTTTTATTTTTATTTTTATTTTTTATTTTTTTTTATTCATTTTTCCAAATTATCCCCTCCCTCCCTCCACTCCCTCCCCCCGATGGCAGGTAATCCCATACATTTTACATGTGTTACAATATAACCTAGATACAATATATGTGTGTAAATACCATTTTCTTGTTGCACATTAATTATTAGCTTCCGAAGGTATAAGTAACCTGGGTAGATAGACAGTAGTGCTAACAATTTACATTCGCTTCCCAGTGTTCCTTCTCTGGGTATAGTTATTTCTGTCCATCATTGATCAACTGGAAGTGAGTTGGATCTTCTTTATGTTGAAGATTTCCACTTCCATCAGAATACATCCTCAAACAGTATTGTTGTTGAAGTGTATAGTGATCTTCTGGTTCTGCTCATTTCACTCAGCAACAGTTGATTTAAGTCTCTCCAAGCCTCTCTGTATTCCTCCTGCTGGTCATTTCTTACAGAGCAATAATATTCCATAACCTTCATATACCACAATTTACCCAACCATTCTCCAATTGATGGACATCCATTCAACTTCCAGTTTCTAGCTACAACAAAAAGAGCTGCCACAAACATTTTGGCACATACAGGTCCCTTTCCACTCTTTAGTATTTCTTTGGGATATAATCCCAATAACAGCAATGCTGGGTCAAAGGGTATGCACAGTTTGACAACTTTTTGGGCATAGTGACAAGGAGAATTTCTAAAGCAAAAGTTTACTTAATAGATGAAAAGGATCATTTTAAAAGGAAGGGGCATTCAACAAAAAGTTTTTTCAACATTATTTGCATTTACTCTTGTCTTACCAGATAAATTAATTCTTCAGTATTTACAAATAGTTCAAGTGTTTTCCTGCAATGGTACTGGCCTGACTATGGAAATTATCCATAAATACATAAATTACCTTGAAATATTTCTCAGACCCATCCTTTTCTCTTTCTTCCTATTGCCAAAAATGCTACCAGATTTTTATCAAATCCCCCCTGTAATACTTCAATTAACTGCCTTTCTGGTATTCTTCATTTCTTCCCCTCACTATCCTGAAAACAATTCTTACAGAAACATTAACATATCATGAAATTACTCTACTCAAACTCATAACATACTCTTCATTGTCCCTACCTGCCCTCTATTTTTATTTATTTATTTATTTATTTTTGCTCAGAGACCTAGTCAGACAGCAATTTGAGCTATTTTATTTTATGTCTCAGAGCTGACCAAAATTTTTTCAAAGAGACTGAAATGAAATGTGTTTGCAGGTTCTAGTGTCAGACTTTGAAACCCCACCTCTGAATTGGCCCAACCTCACCCAAACTTTTTTTTTTCTATCTTAAAAAAATAGTATTTTATTCTTCCAAATACATGTAAAAAGAGTTATCAACATTCATTTTTATAAAAGTTTGAGTTTCAAATTTTTCTCTCTCCTTCCCTTACCACTCTCCTCCCCAAGATAGGAAGTAATCTAAGTTAAATATGTGCAATTCAATTTTAATTTTAATATACTTTTAAAATATTTAATTTTACAATTTATTTTTATAATATTGCTTTACTGAAGCCTGTTGGGAGAGAAAAATAAGAGCAAAAGGGAACAACAATGGGAAAGATTTTTCAATAAAGGAAAAAGAAGTGATCATAGAATGTGTTGATTTAAATTCAGTTTCCATAGTTCTTATTTCTGAATGCAGATGACATTTTCTGTCCAAAATCTATTTAGATTGCTTTGAATCACTAAACCGCTGAGAACCAAGTCTTTCACAATTGATCATTACATATTCTTGTTATTATTGTATACAATATATTTCTGTTTCAGATTGTTTCTCTCAGCATCAGTTCATGTAAATATTCTCAAGCCTTTCTAACATCAATTTGTTCATCTTTTCTTATAGAACAATAATATTCCATTATATTCATATATCACAACTTGTTCCCATTCCCCCAATTGAAGGGCATCTACTCATTTCCCAATTGTTTGCTAGCACAAAAAGCTTTTACAAATTTTTTGCACATCTAAGTACTTTTCCATTTTTTGTGATTTCATTGACACAGAAGCAGTAATGGCATTGCTGGGAAAGGTTAAGCATAATTTCATAACTCTTTGGACAAATTGCTCTCCAGAATAGTTGGATCATTCACAACTCCACCAACAATGCATTAGTGTACCAGTTTTCCCACACCCCCTCCAAAATTCATGATCTTTTTCCTGTCATCTTTCTCAATTTGAGAGATGTGAGGTCATACCATAGAGTTGTTTATATTTATTTTTTCTTTAATCCATAATGACTTAGAGCATTTGTTTTCATATTACTACAGATGACTAATTTGGTCATATGAAAACTGTCTGTTCATAACATTTGACCAATTATCATTTGGGGACTATTCTTATAAATTTGACACATTCTTTACATATTTTAAAAATGAGACCTTTACAGGAACATTGGCTGTAAAGATTTTCCCCAGTTTTTTACTTCCTTTTTAATCTTTTTTCAATTGGTTTTGTTTGTGCAAAATGTTTTAATTTGATACAATCAAAATTGTCCATTTTCTCTTTCATAATATTCTCTAGTTCTTCTATGGTCATAAATTCCTACTTTCTCCAAAGGTCTGATAGGCAAATTATCCCTTGTTCTCCTAATTTGTTTATAGTATCCTCATTTTTGCTCATTCTGTATGGGGTTTGATACATAGGTTTATGGCAAGTTTCTAATATTATTTTCCAGTTTTCCCAGAAATTTTTGTCAAATAGTGCATTCTTCCAGAAACTGGACTTTGGAGATTTATCAAATACTAGATTGATATAAGCCTCGAATGTTGTGTTGTGTTTATCTAATCTTTTCCAGTGATCCACCATTCTATTTCATAGTCAGTACCATATGGATTTGATGAGTGCTGTTTTATAATAAAATTTTAAGTTTGGTACTGCTAAGCCATATATATATATATATATATATATATATATATATATATATATATATATATATATATATTTATATTTATATTTATATATATATATATATATATTTATAGATTTATATATATATATAAATCTATAAATATATATATATATATATATATATATATATGTATGTATATATATATTTTTTGTTCATAGATTCTCTTGATATTCTTCACCTTTTGTTCTTCAAGATGAATTTTGTTATTTTTTCTATTTCTATAAAATAATTTTGGCAATTTGATTAATACAGTAGTGAACAAGTAAACCATTTTAGCAGAAATATCATTTTTATAATATTAGCCCTGCCTATCCATGAGTAATTGATGTGCTTCATTTGTATAAGAACTGTTTTATAATTGTGTTCATATAATTATTGGAATTTTCTTGGAAAGTAAAGCCCTGGATTTTTAAAAATTTGTCTATAGTAATTTTAAATTTAATTTCTCTTTCTATCTTTTGCTGATGGTCATTGTCAGTAATATATAGAAACACTGATAATTTCAGTGGGTTTGGTTGTTTAATAGTCCACAACATTGCTAAAACTGTTTATTATTTCCAGTAGTTTTTTTTTTTAATAACTTTCAAGGATCCTCTAAGTATAACATCATATCATCTACAAAAAAATGATAGTTTTCTTTCCTCATTGCCTTTTCTAATTTCTTTCTTTTCTTTTCTTTTTGCTAAAGTCAACATTTTGAATACAGTGTTGAATAATAGTGATGATAATGGTTATCCTTGATTCATCTCATATGTTATTGAGAATGAGAATCTAGGGGGCAGCTAGGTGGCGCAGTGGATACAGCACCGGCCCTGAATTCAGGAGGACCAGAGTTGAAGTCTGGTCTCAGACACTTAACAAGTCCTAGCTGTGTGACCCTGGGCAAGTCACTTAACCCCATCCTGAAAAGAGAGAGAGAGAGAGAGAGAGAGAGAGAGAGAGAGAGAGAGAGAGAGAGAGAGAGAGAGAGAGAATGAGAATCTGCTGATAAGTTGCTGTAATCTCTATGCTAATATTTTACTTAATTTTTTTTCCATCAATATTTCCTAGGGAGAGTGGTCTGTAATTTTTTTCTCTAGTTTATTTCTTTTTGATTTAAATGTGAGTTTCACAAAAGGAATTTGGCAGAACTCATTTTTAAATCTATTTCTATAAATAGTTTACATAGTATTGGAATCAATTGTTCTTTAAATGTTTGGTAGAATTCACTTGTAAATCCATCCAGTAGATTTTTTCTTAGGGAGTGAGCTCATTAATGGCATGTTCAATTTCTTTTTCTAAAATAGGATTATTTAAGTAATTTATTTCCTCTTCTGTTAGTTGGTGCAATTTATATATTTGTAAATATTCATCTATTTCAGTTAGATTGTCAACTATGCTGCCATACAGTTGGGCAAAATAGCTCCTAATTATTGCTTTAATTTCTTTTCATTGGTCATAAATTCACCCTTTTATTTTTCGATGCTGGTGATTTTTTCCTTTACTTTTTTAAATTAAATTAATCAAAGATTTACCTTTTTTTTTTTCATAGAACCAACTCAATTTTATTTATTAGTTCAATAGTTTTCTTAGTTTCAATTTAATTAATCTCTCCTTTGAATTTCAGAATTTCTAATTTGGTATTTAATTGGGCATATTAATTTGTTCTTGACAATTAATCAGTACACGTGATGCCCCTCTCTGTCTGTCCCAGTGACAGATACAGTTCTCAAGAGTTATAAATATCATTTTTCCATCTAGGGATGCAAAGACTTTAATCTTTACATAATATATATATATATACATATATATATATATGTGTGTGTGTGTGTATATATATATATATATATATATGTGTATATATATATATATATATATAAACAAAAAATAAAAGGATTATCCAAAATTTAGGAAATGACTAAACAAATAATAGTAAACAAGTCCAGTATTCTATTACTGTTACATTACATATACATTCATTTTATACACAAACACATACATGTGTATATATGTATATATATATATATATATATATATATATATATATACATATACATAAATATGCATATGAAAAACAATACAATTGCTTCAATTGAAAGGCATTAGACAATAATGACATAATTTGTCAGTCAATATTCCTTAAGCATTTACTATGTGTGAGTCATTGTGCGAAGTACTCTGGCCACAAACAGAAGCAAAAGGTAATTTCCTCAAATAGTTCAAAATCTAAACTGAATATTGTTATATATAATTAAACTTCTATCAAACAGCCTCATCACTTCTTGGCAGAGTATAGGGACCATAGTTATATAATAGTTTATAAAATTCAGATTTTGCCAGTGTATTGGTTATTTTTTTGTTTAAAAAAAAAAAACTTTTCCATTTATTTTTGCTATTTTTTTTCTTGGAGTGAGGAAGGTAGAAAGGATATGTTGGTGAATATAGTTGATGTAAAAATAAATAATTAATAAAATTTATTTAAAGTTAGAAACTAAAAGAAGGGATGGTTATAGAACATTGTTACATTATTAGATTTTTTAAAATTATTTAATTTGGCTGATTTATTTTTCTGGGCCTTCTTTCTTTTTTATTACAAGGAATAGTTTTCAGGACAGTGGAGAATGAAGAGATACACACTCAGAAATGCTGATATAAGAAAGACATTTTTAAAAATTTAACTAGAATTGTATGGAATCTTACTAAAGTATAAAATCCAAAAGTTTGGGTTTAATTTAAATTTATGCATTTTATTATATTAGAGCTATAAGTTTTCCATTCTTAGTTTATGAAGGTAAATATATATTATATTCACATTATATCAAATTGTAGATGAGAAATATGAAAGAAATTCTTGATTTTCTATGTTAAAACTGAATTATCTTTTTCTAATCACCCAAAAAAGATTTTTATGATATTTACCTGCTGATCACTAGTTAGTTAAAAAAATCTAGTCAATAATTTGGAGGTACCACTAAACACCTCTTAGATTGGCTAAGAAGACAGGAAAAGATAATGATGAATGTTGGAGGAGATGTTAGAAAACTGGGACACTAATACATTGTTGGTGATTTGTTCATTGATCCAACCATCCTGGAGAGCAATATGGAACCATGCCCAAAGGACTATCTAAATGTCATCTTGTGACTCTTTCATCCTGAAGTGCTTCTACTGGGCCTGTATCCCAAAGAGAGAATAAAAGAGGGAAAAGGATCCCTATGAGCAAAAATCTTTGTTGCAGCCCTTTTTGTAGTGGCAAGGAACTGGAAATTGAGTGGATGCCCGTCAGTTGGAGAATAAATGAAAAAATTATGAATGTTATAAAATATTATTGTTCTATAATAAATGATCAGCAAGATGATTTCAGAAAAGCCTGGAGAGATTTACATGAACTTATGTTGAATGAAGTGAGTAGCATCAAGAGATCATTATATACAACAACAGCAAGATTATATAAAGATCAATTTTGATGGACATGGCTTTTTTCAAGAGAGAGGTGATCCAGGCCAGTTCCAATGGTGTTGTGATGAAGAGAGTCATCTACACCCAGAAAGAGACTTGTAGGAACTGAGTGTGGATCACAACATATTATTTTCACTTTTTCTGTTGCTCGCTTGCATTTTTTTCTATTTTTTTTTTCCTTTTTGATCTGATTTCTCTTATGCAACAAGATAACTGTGGAATTATACAAAGAAGAATTGCACATGTTTAAAATATTGGAATATTTGCTATATAAAGGATGGGGTGGGGGTAAGGGAGAGAGAAAAAAAATTGGAACATAAGGTTTTGCAAAAGTGAATGTTGAAAATTATTTATGCATGTTTTTTTTAATAAAAGCTTTAAAAAAAAAGTAAAAAGAAAATCCAATCTTAAATATGGCTATTTGCCAGTGTGGTACCCATTGAACCAACAATATAAACAATAACTTTTGAACAAAATTATAGTTTTAAATCACACTAGTTGTGATTATATCGGGAAGGGTCAGGGGATTGGCATGAATTAGCAGCTTTTCAAGAGGCTGGCAATTTGTTATAAATGCTAATATTTACTTTAGTATTATTAAGTCACTGCTTATATTTGATAGCCTAACCTATTTCTTTACAATTAATGTAAATGGAAACATAATGATATTTAAACAGGAGGTAGAAAGTGACAAGGGGTTTCATTCTGTAATCACTAGAAGTATTTTTTATTCACAATGCACACTCTTAACTATAATAAAAAATAATGGAAATTTATCTACAAGCATAAATAGAAAAAAAGGCTTAAAATATCAGAAAATCAGTAAAGTACTTCTAAAAGAAAACTGACAACATGCAAGATATGTGTAGCCATAGTGTGTATGTGTGTGTGTGTGTGTGTGTGTGTGTGTGTGTGTGTGTGTATTTTCTCATAAACTTGCAATTTGTGTTTCTTTATAATCCTGGGGAGTTTTCATGTCATTCATTGATGTCAGGCAAGAGAAGATGCTAATTGATACAGATTTCAAGATAACAATTCTTATGGAAATAACTAAGCAAAGTGGTATGGATTAGAGGATAAATTTGATTCCCAAGGAAGGTGCTTCAGTGGGATCAGAGGAACTAGGATTAGTCTGGGTAATTGAATTAGAAAAGTAGGGAAATGAGAAGTAGTGTATTTGAAAAACTCTTCCTTAAGAAACAATAGGTCACATTTCCTCTCATCTTTCTAGGTTTGTTTAAAATGCAGATCAAAAGCCAATTTCTACACAGATTTCTGGAAGTCCTCAGATGCTAATTCTCTTTTTCTCTTGAAATTAGTTTCTGTGGCATTGCACTTGATTAATTGTGTACGGTTGTAATAACCCTAACCTCTATATTTCCCCACTTAGAATCTAGAATGGAAGCTCATTTAGTACAAGGACAATTCAATGGATAGTATGGTATCTTGAAGAGTTTGATGAATTAAGTTTATGACAGATATTTTCATATTATCCCTAGTAAATGCAAACAGAACCATGCTATCTACTATAGAACTACTGATTTTTCCCCTACCTGCCCATGGCAAGACCATTTCCTTTATGCTATTTACAATTTAGTAGGCAATTCATGACACATGAACATATAGCTGTTAATTCATGTTACATAAAGATACAAGCATATGAAGGTAAAAACAACGGCAAAGTTTGGGGAAAAAAAGAGAAATGATCTTTGGCAAATGGGGACATGTTTAGTGCTTCTTCCACTTTCCTATCCTCCACTCCTGAAGGCATATAGTTATATGTCTCAAGTAAAGAGTATTTGAATGAGAAAAAAGTCAAATGTATCTCA
The DNA here is from genome assembly GCF_048593235.1 of Sminthopsis crassicaudata. Lineage (NCBI taxonomy): Eukaryota > Metazoa > Chordata > Mammalia > Dasyuromorphia > Dasyuridae > Sminthopsis > Sminthopsis crassicaudata. Next base: position 76,725,096 of record NC_133621.1, on the reverse strand, counting down.
GTTGGAAGTGACTACAATGACAGAGGCAATATGAATTGGGGAGAAAATAATTTCAATTTCAAAATATCCATTGATGATTGTTTTCTCAATGGTCACTATGTTGGTGTTCATAATTTCATTAGCCATCTTGAATGAGTTAAAAAGCATTATGCTCAATAATCAATCAAAAAGAACTAAGTTTTTCTATGTTGCTAGTATTCAAATACTGGCTATTACAATTTTTCCCCTTTATGTGTAGTGGGTTCTTTAGTTATAGAATGAATACAGTATCTTAACCATGTCATTTTCATGTGGCTCTTACAGTTTTCACTTGGCTTCAGAGTAATGAAGACATGTTTTAGATCCTTCCTCTGACAAAAACTATCTGCTTCCAGAAAAAAAAAAAAAAATTATTCAATCTCTCAATTCCCTAAGCAACTCTTTAATATCATATACAATGCAAAACAGTTGCCAACATCCATTTGTGAGAATAGTTACCTCAGTGCAAGTATCTTATGCTTATAAAAACTTTAAATCTAGTTTTATTTTTCTTCCTGTATTCCTGTCACAAGAAAAGAGGATGCAGGAATTTAAGTAGTCACCTTTCTAGGACATTCCATTAGAGATAGGTAAGGAGAAAAATGAGGGGGAGGGAAGGCTTAATGGAAAAAAATATATATATAACCACATTCTATTACACTATTGGTGACTCAATGAAATGATCCTTATGAATGAGTGGTAGCATATTATAAAGCAGGTTTACAAGAAATTGATACAGTGGGAAAATGTTAAAAATGTTATTTGTTTTATGACTGAAATTTAAGATGGCCTCAAAAGTATTTAGCCTTGTCAATTGACAATTAATTTTTAAAAATTTGTTTCTGTTTTCCTCATTGCCATTTTTCAGCAGCCTTTGACTCTTTGTGATACCATTTCAGATTTTTTTTGCAAAGATACTTGGCCTAGAATCCTGAAGGCTTAACTTCCTGAGTTCAAGTCTGGCCTCAGACACTTGCTAGTTGTAGGACACTGAAAAAGTCATTTAACCCAATTTGCATCACTTCGTAAGGAAATGGAAAATCATTCCAGTATCTTTGCAAAAAAAATCACAACATAGTATTTTCACTTTTTTGTTGTTGGTTGCTTACATTTTGTTTTATTTCTCATTGTTTTTCCTCTTTTGTTCTGATTTTTCTTGTGCAGCATGACAATTGTGGAAATATATATAGAATATTTGCACCTGTTCAACATATATTGGATTACTTGCCAAGTAGGGGAGGATTAGAGGGAAAGGAAGGAGAAAAAATTTTGGAACCCTTGTTTGCAAGAGTGATTGTTGAAAACTATCTATACATATATTTTGAAAAAAAAAACTTCATATAAACAAAGACTTAAAATGGCATGACTGTTTCTTATAGTGTTACCTTAGCTTCCAAAGTCTTAGTGGAATACCTTTGTTGGTATCCCTAGCATTTAGCAAATTTCTTGTCACATGTTTTGCTTAATAAATGCTTATTGACTAATTATCTTTACCAGAAGCTTCCAATTAGATCCCAGAGTTTATTTAAGGAGCAAAGTACTTTCTGATCACTGGCATTTAGAAAATGTATGCTGGCAGAAACACTTTTTTAAAGTTAATATCAAATATTGGATCAGAGGGATAAAGCCTTCAGGATTTACAGTAATATGACAAATAGGTTGAGAGAGCATAGCAGAATAGTCACATGAATCTTTTGGGAAAAGAATCAAGAACTTAGGAGCCCCAGAAATTTTTCCTTGATGTGGAGTTATAGGGTTGAGTCTATGTGTGCAATCAATAGAATAAGAAAACTTGGTGTTAGGGAACCTGGAAGTCCAGTTTTTTGAGACAAAATAACCAGTGTATATGAAGCCTAAGTCCAATTGCTTTATGTGAATGAGAATATGTAAAAACCAGGTTTAATCTATATTCTGGGTCTTAACTTCCTTTCTCTTCTCTCTTCCCCATACTCTGCATAGTAGTTTGGATAATGCTGAGAAAATCTGCTCTTATCAGAGTATGGTGTGAAAAATTCTATATTTGTAATCAGAGAATATGGTTCAAGTTCCAGGTTTGAACATAGGCAAGATATTTTATCATTTAGTGCCTCCGTTTCTTCATCTATAAAATAAGAAATTGACCAAGACTAGCTCTCTGGAGGATCTCAGGACCAGCCCAAGTCCTTGGTCTTAATGGAAAAGTGATGAAGGCAGGAGAGCCATCATGAGGCTGGTCAAGTCTTTTCTCTGTGGCTGAGTTTATGAACTATTACAATTACATCAAGTTATCATACTGATTATAAGCCAATCCTTATATCACTAGGGAAGCTTTATTTGTTGTAAGATTAAATCAATCATACTGCACTAGAGAAATTAATTAATCGCCATGTTAAACTAGATAATCATTGTTTTATTAATTCCACTGAGTTAACACCTTGCTGTAAGAATCCTAGCCTCAAGTGTGCTTCTCCAGAGTTCTGACCCAATAAGGAACTAGAAATAATATCATTAGGAACAGTGGTATCAAGCTCAAATAAGAATATTTCACATATAAGGATCTTTTCTGGATGAGTACCTACAGATTTAAAATGTAATGTTATATAAGTTTTCTTGTTATTTTTATTTTATTTGTTAATTATTCCCCAATTATTGTTGAGTGCTCTGGATTCAAGGTATTAAGGAGACTGACATTTTGACACCTCTGATAATGTCTCTGAGAGGTTTCTAATGCAATTTTTCAAGTAGCATGAAAATTGCATGGAGACATACTTAGGTGTACATTTGCCCAGTCCTATAAAGATGCCATATATGCAGTATAGGTACTTATGTAGGCCATGTTAGTCAGGAATGAATTGAGATTTAATTAGTGAGGAGACTTAGAATGGTATCATTGACATTCTTTTCTTTTCATAGTGGATAAGGAATTGTTTCTTCTTACTCTTGATGGAATCCTCCCTCCTGAATCTTTCTCATTAGGTACTCAACCAAAGTCAAATACAGCATATTCTCAAAATTGCTCCCACACATTTAAAGGATGTGTCTTTAATGAAAACATTTTAAATTAGTAAATAAATCACTCTTTATTAAATGTTCTATGGTCTATGAGCTTTTCATTGTCATACAGTTCTGACTGTAAGTCACTAGAGTGGTTTAAGCTAAGACTATACAGATAATCATAGATATTTCAAAGAAACAATGATGTAGATTAAAAAAAATCTACAAAAAGAAAGGAAATCTTATAGACAGGGTGGATAGAACATTGTCCTCAAAGCCAACAACTGGAATTAGTGACTCCTGGGAAATTACTTAAAATCTCAGACTATTCAGATTATAAAGTGTACAGAGAAGTACATAGTTTTGCTTCGACATTCCCTATACCAGTGAAAATAGAGGTATGGTATTTACCCCATTATCTATAGTTTGCCATACTTAAAAGTAGAACAGTACAATCTAATTCAGCTTGAACTGATTGTAATTTCTTTATTTAATCTTAGTTCTGAAGCATATATTATTTCTTGGAATTTTGAATAAAAGTCCAGGATCACTAAATCAAGGTAGAAAAATGCTTGTATTTGAGGCCATACATTCAACAAACTAATTATAGATTTTAACAACTAGTCAGTCAAAATTGTCTAAATTATATGTAAATAATGGAATAATCTGCCCTTTCATGTTGACAGTTTCAGCATAGTTTGACAATTTTTATGTAATATTTCAAACTAAATCCAAAATATCAAATGAAAAATTCTTTCAATAATGTTGAGGATGTCCAAAGAATATCACTTACATAATTAAAATAAAAATATGAACTTTGATTTTAGAAACATAAACGTTCACATTCATTTTTTTCAGTATTAGAACAATGACATCTCACGAACATATTTAAAAAGACCATAAAACCTAGTGTCCCAGGAACTTGCCTCTAATATTCCTCTTGATTATAGAACACCAGGAATTGCCAATTTTTATCAACATAATAGAAATTTCAAAACAAATTTGATTCTACAACTATTAAAAAAACTAGTAGATTCCCTGTAAGAGTCCTTTGCATGTGACTAAAATATTAAATGTCTTAACTGTATTAATTGACTCTCAAAAAATTTCAAATAATGGTTACATATAAGAAGAAATAAAAAAATCAGTATAAAATAATTTTATCTATAAATCCAGAAATATAATTTGTAAAGAAGTTATATTGTATCTCTACCAATTTCCAAGCTAAATGGCATTTTTTCTCCTCTGTCAAATAGAGGATAAAGTGGGAAACATTTATAATGACTTCAATTCTGAGAAGACACTCAAGCTATTTTACTAGGTCAGAAAATAGATTTGGTCCTCAACTTTGCCCTAGACTCAATCACAAAAAGTTAGAACTATTCAGTGCCAGTCCTCTTTAGCTATAACTTCATTGCATATGTACTCTGAATAATATTACCTATAAAACTCAATTAAGTAGTTTCAGCAATCAAATATATTGCAAGGACTATGGATTCTGAGATGGGGTTGCATTTGACTAATCAAATGGAACCAGATAAGTATCTGGAAGCAACAGAAAGGTTTGGCAATGTAGATGCTATGAATATATGGTCCTGTCTTCTCCAAACTCCAATGATTTCCAACTTTAAAATAGCTAATATACACAAATGGAAGTCACAGACTTGGCCATGTATCTCAATGGTTATCAGAAAGAATAAAATTTAGAGAATGAGGTAGAGTATTAATAATAATAATAATAATAATTCAAAATAACAATATCATTAATAACAATACTTTATATTTATAAAACACTTGCTATGTGACAGGCACTATATTAAGTACTTTATTTAATTTTCACAAAAACTTTGAGGTATTATCTGATATTTAAAATGAGGATACTGAGGCAAAAAGAGGTTAAATGATGTGCTCTGAGTCACATAGTTAAAAAAAAAATATCCAAGGCCAGATTTGAACTCAGATCTTCTGGAATCCAGTCCTTCTTTATATTCATTGTGTCACTTAGTTTTCCAAGAGAATAAAACTATATATAACATAAAAGACTATGAATGTTGAGCTAAGGCAGAGCCAAGATAGTGGAGAAGGCACATGTGACTTTCTAAGCTCCTCTCATGCCTCTCCACCAACTGTTGAATTCAGCCTCAAAAATAGCGCTTGACTGGTGAAATTCACAAAGATTAAAGGTACAATGACTTATCACCCAAAGATAATTTGGAGGACCACCAGAGCAGGTTTGTACTGAGGGGCAGGAACAGACCAGTACAGGAAGGGAGATAGGAAAGACTGGCGTACTGAAGAGACCAGGGACAGGGGTAGTAGCCTCTGTGGCTGGAAAAGTAGTGGAGATAACTCTGCTATAGGCTTATGGCTTTGCCTTGATTACAAAGCAGTGGACCAGCAGAGAGATTAGAGCCAGAGGTACAGAGTACTCTAAAAACATTAGACCCTAACAGGATCTGGCTGTACCCACCCAAAACCAGGAGTAACTCTGCATAGACCAGCACAACTGTGCAACTGCATTCTGTAGCACAGCCAGGGCAGTTAGAAATCTACAAGGCCAGGGGGGGGGAAGGGAAGGTTGAGGGGAGAAGAGAGGTGCAGCCCGAGGCAGCCTATAATCTGTACAGTGGGGGGGTTCGGCCTAGGGCAATAGAACTTCCCCAGTGCAACTGTGCTTCCCTGGGCAGAGCCACTTCCATCATAGGACTCAAGAGAAGCAGAAAAAGGTAAAAGGTGCTCTTGAGAACTGTATTTCTGTTGTGGATATTCATAAAGACCACATGTATACCTTGATTTTACTGATATAACATAAAAAAGGGAAGTAGAAATGGAAAGGGGATAGTTTCAGAAAAAAAGGAAAAGGGGAGATAAAAAGAGGGAAACTACATCCCATGAAGAAGTAAAGGAAACCTAGCATATCTGAGGGAATTTAGAGAGGGGGAAGAACATTGTGTGAATCTTACTCTTATCAGAGTTGGCTCAAATAGAAAATAATTGACATATTTGTTTTAAAGAGAATTCTCTCTCACTTCATTAAAAAGTGGGAGAGGAAAAATGAAAAGGAAAAGAGTAATAAGGGAAGGGTACAAGAAAAGGGAAGGGATTTAAAGGGAGGAGAGAAGGATCCTAAAGAGGGAGAGTTGCATTACCCTCATGGGACCCATAAGTTTAATACTGGAGAAGTGGGGGGAGGGTCAAGGGAAAAAATAATCTGGGGATAATATGATGGCAGGAAATACAGAATTAGTAATTTTAACTATAAATGTGAATGGGATGAACTCTCCCATTAAGAGGAGGAAGATAGCAGACTGGATCAAAAGTCAGAATCCTACAATATGTTGTTTACAGGAAACACATTTAAAGCAGAGAAATATATACAGAGTAAAGGTAAAAGACTGGAGCAGAATCTATTATGTTCCAGGTGAAGTAAAAAAAGTAGGATTGTCCATCCTTATCTCAGATCAAGCAAAAGCAAAAATTGATCCCATTAAAAGAGATAAGGAAGGAAACTATATCCTGCTAAAGGATAGCATAGACAATGAAGCAATATCAAAACTAAACATATATTCACCAAGTGGTATAGCATCTAATTTCCTAAAAGAGAAATTAAGAGAGTTGCAAGAAGAAATAGACAGCAAAACTGTAATAGTGGGAGACCTCAACATTGCTCTGGATTCTGGATTGCTCTGGGAATTAGATAAATCAAACCACAAAACAAATAAGAAAGAAATTAAAGAGGTAAATAGAATATTAGGAAAATTAGGTATGATAGATCTTTGAAGAAAACTGAATGATGACAGAAAGGAGTATAATTTCTTCTCAGCAGTTCATGAAACCTATAAAAAAACTGACCATATATGAGGACATAAAGACCTCAAAATTAAATGCAAGAAGGCAGAAATAGTAAATGCTTTCTTTTCAGATCACAATGCAATAAAAATTACATTTAACAAAAAGTTAGGGGTAAATAGACCAAAAAGTAATTAGAAACTAAATAATCTCATCTCAGGTGTCTGGGGAGAAAAATATAAATCAAAATGTTTATAGTATTCAAAGAATCAGGCTCAGGTAAACTATGAAAAATATAGTTACCTTCTGGAAATCCTGTGCTTCCTTACAGTTCAGGTGTTGTATATGACATTTTGGTTCTTGAGGTGGTGATAACCACCCAGGCCATTGTTGATGTTAGGAACATATTTCTTTGCCTCTTGATTTTTCCTCAAAGCACAGCTCAGATACACCTATTTCTGATTTAATTAACATTAAACCCTACCATGTGCCAGGCACTATTCTAAGTAGAAAGGAAATCATAAAACAATCTTTGTCCTCAAAAAATCATGAATTCTACTTCAGAAAATGTAATGTGTATGTATGCATTTGTGTGTCTGTGTAAAAAATTGTATATTTCAATTACCTTTTGTATTTCCATGTCAATGTGTGCATACACATATTTACACACAAATGGAAACACAAAAGGTAGTTGAAACGAATACAGAGTAATAGAAAAGCAGACAAAAGGGAGAATTGAGGAAGATCTTATATGAGATTATGTTCATTGAGACCTGAAGGAAAGTAAAGATATTAAGAAATGGAAACTAAGTGACAGGGCATTCTAAGCATAGAAGACAGATTTTGAAAAGACACAGAGGAAGGAGAATATTCTAATATGGCTAGAATTGTAGGTAGATAAAAGAGAGTTGTCTGAAAACAGTCTGAAAGGATGAATTCAAGTTAGATAATGACAATTTTCCCAATTCCCTCAGCTAAATAACTGAATGAATAAGCAATTGGTATTTTATTATTATGTGAAATAAGTTGGTTAGCTGGACTGAAATAATGGTAAAGAAGAGGGATTCTCCAGGAAATTTTGAAGGAAAAGCATCATCTTCATCTGAAAATGCCAGAAAAAGCTATATGTAACAGATGCAATATGAGGAAGAATAGGATGGTTTGACATATGAAGGGAAGAGAATGAATCCAAAACAGGGTCCCTTGGGCAAATGCCTAGAAGAAGGAGAGGACAGAGAAAAAGCAGGGAATAGATAGCAGGACAACCAAAAGTTGGCTGCTTGTGGAGAGCCTAGAAAAATAAAAATGGAGACAGATTAAAGGAGGCTTTAATAATCTTCCAAAATTTTTTGTATTTTTATTATCTTGGTAATAGAAAGCCACTGGAGATTTTCTCACCAGTACACTGAGATGATTATGTTTCATATTTTGACAATATTACATTTGCATTCATGTGAAGAAAAGATGGAGGGTGGGAAAGCAAGAGATTGAAGTCAGAAAGAATGCCTTTTAGTAAGTTATTCCTCAAAAAAAAAAATAAATAAAAAAAAACAAGAGTCGGGGACTGTTGAATAATTTCCAAGTTCTTATATAAATATTTAAGCATCTGAAACACATGAAATATACAAAAAACTTCTAAAAACTTCACCAAAAGCTGTAGAACAAATTTGGAATCTGCCTCTTTCCCATATAAACATCCTGATCAGTTACTACAGTACTACAACACTCTCAAGTGTCTACATTCTAAAGGAAGTAAGAATTTTTGTTCAGTTTAGTACTGACATTTTGTATCTAAAATGTTCAAATAGTGATCCTCACCTTGAATTTGAAATAACATTTGAAGATATCCAGTGTTCACTAACTTATTGACTGAATTATAATAATGCGTTTTTCCTCTCTTCTTTTAGAAAAACGTGTTCTTCAAATTACTACTATTACTATGACCATACTCATTGATAATATTAACAATAATTTCTGTGTGATCCTAGGAAAATCACTTAATTTCTGTTTGCTTCACATCCTCATCTGTAAAATTCAGATGATAATAAAACTACAACTTAGTGTTATTTTGGGTAGAGAGAAAAAGATTACTTTGGTAAAGTGCTTTGCAATACTGGAAGCACTATTATTATTATTATTAGTGTTATTAGTATTATTATTATTGTGTTTTATTCTTATATAGTACTTCAAAGTCTATAAAATGTTTTACAAACATGAGCCTTACAACCAGTGGGGTATAAATATTGCATTATTTCTTTTAAAGATAAAATATTGAAGAACAGAGGGATTCAGCTAAGAAATATCAGAAATAGAATTTGAACTCAAATCTTCCTGAAACTAAGTATTCTTTCTATTATACTTTGATGTAAAATAAGTTCTACCTCTGATAATCTTTCATGTAGAGAGCAATGATAAATACATTAATTTGACCTAAACCAGAGATACTTGAGGTTTTTTATTTGTTTTTATTTTTTTCCTCAATAGACTACCAAATTGTTTTATATGAAGTAGAATTTTGCAATGACCTACTATCAATCACTTCTTATGCTGTTGGGAGTTAATCTTTCACTTGCACAAGGAACCACTTTTAGTTGAATTTTATGCACTCAAATAATACAATCTGCCTGGTGAATCAGCGCTTTAGTATGTAATAAAGAACAGTGATTTATCATGTTTCAAAAAGAAAGCCACAGAAAAGTCTTCCATAGAATTCACATTGGAAATGTCTATTCTATGTGGTCGATTTCATTATGGTGTTAGAAACACTTTTTGCCCCAAGTGCTTCTTCTGGTCTTGCCTCTTAATTGTTGTTATTTGGCAGTGTGAAATATTGATGACACTGGTCAAAAAGATTGACAACTGCATGAATTGTTATTAACCAGCCCGTTAGTTGTAGCTTAAATTTCAATAAATACCAAGATGCAGCACAAGCCCTCTGGGAGTCTTTCTCAATATCTAATAATGGACCCTTTGCAGAGCAGTGTCTTCCATAACCTCTATTGCTTTCCTTTTTGAGATGTCAAAATGAGATTCTCTGGATACTGCTGCCCCCATGCCCCCCAAAAGCTGATTATTCGACACTTTTTAATAGCTATGCATTGGAAAAAAATTCATGGTATCACCTCATATATAGAGAGAAAGTTTATCCTCACAAATTTTCATCGGGTAAGATCTAGGTTCTGCATGATAAAAACCTGCATGCACATATAATATCATCATTGGGATTTTAAACTATATAAACCCTAAGTGGTTGTAGGAGAGTTAGAGAAAAGATACAAAAATAAAAAAATATGTATTTAAAGCAAAAATAATATAGAGGATAAGTGCAGTAAGAATAGTTATAAACTTTTGGAAATGCATTAAGCTATTGATCTCTGTGCACAGCAGATGTTCCCTTGAACATGGCTTAACAGTTGGCTACCTAATTCACTAAACACTATGTTTAATGTCATTTGCTTGGATTTATATGCTTCATAACCATATAAGATGCCTTTCTGCAAGATAGGGTCTTCCCCAATTCTGACAGTTATTAGTATAACTGCCTATAATTCTTTTTATGTATTTTTAATTTATTCATTTGAATGCATATTGTTCCCCTGAATATTACAGACTTTTCTTGAGAATAGAAATTATTTCATTTTATTCTTTTCTAGTTCTTGGTGTAATACACATAACCAGAATTTGCTGGTTGAATTGGAATTGAATTGAATTGAATTGACTTTTTTTTTCAGTTTATAATTTTACTAAGATTTAGCCTACCATAGACATCGATCACAATTCCTTTATTTATGAGTTATTCTTTGTCTTATCACCTAAAAACTTGCTTAGTGAAAGACAGCCCATGATCTTAAGGAGCTCTGCCTTTTTTGTGTTCTAGCATCTGGGTTTTTATCCAACATAGAACTAATGTCTTATGGAACAAGGAGTGACTTTCTGAAGAAAATGTTGGTATCTCAGCCCAGCAATAGCTGAGATGAGGACTCATGAAGCAATAATGTTAACTCTGGAGAGGAACATGGTGGATCAAATGCCATATAGGATCTGAATTAAATTTTGTTTTACCCCCCCAAAATAGTGAGGTGTTATAATATAGAATGTGTCTGTTGTCATTAAAAAAAAAAAAGTCTGTACTAATGTCTTTTAAGAAAAGATTCCTTTGTTCTAAAAAAAATAAATGATGTTAAGTTATGAGTTGGAACTGAGGTGATAGTCCCTGTCATCTATCAATGAGGAAATATAACCAGGGTGGATTTTTAAGCCAAAGGCAGTAACAAACAAATAAAAAACAAATCCTTCAGATTATAAGAGAACCCTCTAGGTAACATGTGACACTGTGTATGTGTGTGTGTGTGTGTGTGTGTGTGTGTGTGTGTGTGTGTGTGTGTGTGGCTGGCTGGCTGGCTGTGTGAAAGAGACAAATACAAATGACATAGAGACAAATAGAAATAAAGATATTCAAACACACACAGAAACAGAGGGAGTCAAAAAGAAAGAACACACATACAGAGAGAGACTGAGACAGAGACTGACAGAGAGAGAGAGAGAGAGAGAGAGAGAGAGAGAGAGAGAGAGAGAGAGAAACCAAAAGTAAACTAGAAAGGCTGAGAGAGAAACAGAAACACATAGGCTGAGGGAAAGATAAAAAAAAAAAAAGAGAACAAAGCACACACACACAGAAAGATAGAGACACAAAGACACCCACAAACAGAAAAACAGGAAGAAAAAAAGGGAGAAAAAGATAGCTATGAAAACGCAGAATGAGAGAAACAAAGAGAAATAAGTTCAGAACAAGAGCACATTCATTTCACAAAAGAGTACATTCATTACATAAAAAGAACTTCTTACATTATATGACAAAACTTCTCTTTTGATAGAACCTGCCAGATACATTCTGCAGCTACTGTGTTCAGAGAACTTTTGGGTCACTTCTCTGACCTGACAAGACAGTGAAATTGGATTTTGGTGGGCTATGAACTACATTACCTAGACTCTCTATCACTGGCAACATCCATAACAATTGATACTGTCAAGATTCTTCCATTTATGCAAAGAACTACTTCTTAAGAAGTAGAAGAGTGAGAACTTTTCTTTTTCCTGCTTCCTATAATCTGTCTTCAAAAACATACAAAAACAATTGCACCAAACCTAGTTCCACCAAAAAGCAGTTAGTAAAATTACCTCTTGGAATACTGGTAAGAGAACAACCTTCATAATTTATACTTAATTATATTTCCAATTACTCTATCACCTGTTCTCCAGTTACATTAGAACACTATAATCCTCATCTTCAGATTTACTTTGAAATAGCAGATGTATTTTTTTTCCTCTTCAAAAGACATATTAAATGAGGCATGGAAGATGAGAAGATAGCTGATCATAAAGTCAGGAAAATATAGATTCATTTCTTACCTATACATATACTATTTGTGTGATATAAATCCAATCACATGATCTTTCCATCTTTTAGGCAATTTTGCTTTGGAAAAAAGAAGCTTTATCACCATAAAGTTCCCTACATTAATAAAATTACAAAACCAATACTCACTCTTTTTCTGAACATAATTGGCCTAAACTTGACTTATTGGTGGAACTCAGCCAAGTTTAGAAGTAGAGAAGAATTTCATGGGATTTCAATCCAGTTTCTTATTATATTCCCCCATCTTTCACCAAAAACAAAACTCAACAAATTGATAATTTATTTCTCTCTCTCTTTTCTTGTATTACCTTTAAATAAATCTCTAAAACTACTTTAGTCTTGCTTAAAAATTGGCACACCTCAATAATTTCTCAAACTCACTTTAAATTTTAATCTGCAAAAAATTATACAATAAAATTTTATGAAAGAACTTCTCTAAATGTGTAGTTCTCAAGAGATGGTAAAGCAGAGAATTGGGCTAAAGTCCTTATACTTTTAATTTTCATAAATCATGAAAAAATCCTTATAACTGTATTTCTTGGAACACACAACTCCACAGCATCTTACCATTCCTTTTTACAACTATTAGAATAAATATAGCAAAAATATAATATATGCAAAGAAAATGTGATAAGTAACTTATTTAAACAATGCTTCCAATTGTGCTGTCTCTGTGCTCTATGTCTTTGGCAATTGAAGCTGCTGCATTTGAATGCTGACATTTAATCAATACATGTAAATCACCTCAGAGACCTATTATTCCTAGATTCATTAATCTAGTCCGACAGAAGGTAAGCATGTAGGAGAATTGTATAGGACAGTTTTCTAGTTGAGGTCAAAGAGGAGGATGTGTTATGTTCAGTTTTAAAAGGGAAATTTACCCTGAAAAGTATAAGTGTCTTGTTAGTCCCACTGTTCTTTGTAAAATAGTTAATGTTTTGTGCCAAAGAGTACTCCATTTTCCTCTTTAATTTCCGACTTCCACAGATAAGAATGTTTTCCATGAATCACAGACACTTTTGAATAACACCTTTAAAAAAACAACATACTTTTTTAAAACTGGGACTTTCTAAGTTTTCTTTCTTTTTTTTCAGAAAATAAAGTTTATTAACTAGAGAATTTGTTTGGCAAGATTGCATGTTTGTAACAAGAAAATTATTTTTTTCTTTTTCTTCTAATAGGAAAGGGGGTGAGAATGAAAAAAAAACAGACAGCTATTTATTAAGAAAAAAAGGGGTAGGAGGTATACTACACATATGAAATGTTTGGAACTTCAGATGAAGTGCTTTAGCATTAGTTTTATTTTGCTATTAAACTTTCTCACATATGGCCTCTCATGAAGTGTAAGTAATTTGTTAATGTTTGTAATATAAAAAATAAGGTCCAATTATAAAATGTTTTTTTTTTTTTGGTTGGATCAAACCCAAAAGAAAAGCTGATTTTTAGAATCATGAATTCAAAAAGAAAACAATTAAGTCAGAAAATTCAGAGAAAATTCCATAAATTTAAATTTGGGTATGAAAAAATGACTGCTTTGATTCTTGGGTTTCTGTTGAGAGAATTAGTTGTTGTCCTTCATTCTTGAAGGGGATCAACATGACATCACTGTGTTATTCAGGTACCATGTCTGATCAAACCAATACAAGCTCAGAATACTAAAGTACAAATTAGAAATAAATACTTCCTTTGATCATTTGGGGCTGATTCTTGAGCTTTGTGCATCTTACATTGCTTTTAAGCTAATTCAGTTCTGCTTTGCTCATAGAGTACAGTATCTTATCTAATGAGGGAATGCTATACTGGGTATTCCTGTGCCAGTGTCTCCCATGTCATACATCATTTCTAAAGTGTGTAGGAGAGGCCCTAAGAGTGCCCTTGTTATTGCTTTTTTCTCAGTACCTTTTAAGCACTTGCCCTGTTTAAATTATCTTTTAAATATTTTTGACAAGCCTACATTTGGCATTTGAACAATATGACCAGTCCAACAGAATTGTATTATCTGCAATAAAATTTGCACACTTGGCAGTTTAGTTTGAGAAAGGGCTTAAATGTTTGATATCTTATCTTGCCAAATGATCTTCAGAATCTTTCTAAGACAATTTGCATGGAAACTGTAAAGTTTCTTGGCATGGTGCTGGTATATTGTAGGCCTACAACAATGAGACCAGCACAACAGCTCTGCAAACCTTTGTTTGGTAGTTAGTCTAAAACTCTTTTCTCCCATATTTATTAGCTCTGAATCAAGCAAGGGAGAATCAGACAAAGATTGTTTCTAGTTTTAAATTTCTATTTTATCATGAATTCATATGTAGTTTTAATGCCCAAGCTTTACTACTTTAAGCTAACCCCAGTTTCAAGATATATATCAAGGGAACTTCTTGTCAAAACCAAAGTTTATCAGATTTCCCTGAGGAGTTTCCTTTATGTTTTACCTGAACAAACCAGAGCAACAGACTTTCTTTTTTTATGTTAAACATTTGCAATTCTTCTAAACATATATTTCTACATTATTGTTCTTCACATAGCATCAGTGCATGTACGTCTCTCCAGGCTTTTCTGAAATCATTCTGCTGGTCATTTCTTACAGAACAATAATATTCCATAATATTTATTTTTTATTTTTTTATTTTTATTTTTTCTGAGGCTGGGGTTAAGTGACTTGCCCAGGGTCACACAGCTAGAAAGTGTTAAGTGTCTGAGACCAGATCTGAACTCGGGTCCTCCTAAATTCAAGGCTGGTGCTCTATCCACTGCACCACCTAGCTGCCCCTTCCATAATATTTATATACCACAATTTATTCAACCATTCTCCAACTGATGGGCATTTACTCAGTTTCTAGTTTCTTGACACTACGAAAAAGGGCTGCTACCAACTGCACATGTTGGTCCTCTTCCATTTTTTATTATGTCTTTGAGATTCAGATACAGAAGAGACACTGCTAGATCAAAGGGTATGCCCACTTTGATAGCCCTTAGGACATAGTTCCAAATTTCTCTACAGAATAGTTGGATCAGATCACAACTTCACCAAAAATGCATGTGTTTCAGTTTTCCCACATCCCCTCTAACAATTATCATTATTTTTTTTCTTGTCATTTTAGCCAATGTGAAAGTTTTGAATTGGTACTTCAGAGTTGTATTAATTTGTATTTCTCTAATCAATAGTGATTTAGAGTATTTTTCATATGACTACAAATGATTTTAATTTCTTCATCTGAAAAATATCTGTTCAAAGAAAGGATCATATTTAACCAGAGAGTGTACATAATCAAGGCATGATTTTTGCTATTTCGGCTGCATCCTATCCCTATGGAGCTACTGTTTACTATTCCCTAAAAAGCTGACACAGGTCATCTGATGGTTTGATCATAGTTATCTATTTGACTATTTCATTTTTGTTTTACCTGCTGAATTGTAAGATACTTTATCCACTAAGCTGGAAGATTTCCAGGCAATTTTTTTTGTATATTTTCTCCATTTTTCTATTATATGCAGTTCTCTGTTGCATTAAGAAGTTATGTACCTTCTTCTTCATTTTTTTTTGATAGGAAGTTTTGGGGTTATTTCAGCTCTTTTTGTGAATGTGTACATACCCACCTTGAAAAAATCAGTGGAAATTCTCCTAGGCATACAATAGGCTATAAAGACTATTGTGAAGTAACATTAGAATATTCCTAGCATTCTCATAATATAATTGACTTCTAGTTCTAGATATATCGAGTTGGAGAAACTAGAGCTTTATTTAGCTACAACAAAAGGCAGGTCATGGGAAACCTGAATTCCTCCTGACAACAAAATCATTTGTGTTGTATTATTATTTCAATTATTTACTGTTAAACACAGAACGCACTCAGAGAAAACTCTAAAAATTAAACAAAGGCAATTTTCATTAAAGAACAATCACTTTTATTATACTGAATATTCTGAGACCCATACATATCACCCTCACCCTCTGTAGCCTATCAGAATTCATTAGAACTATATGCTAAGATTCATAACATTTAGTCTTCTAGGAACAATATTAATTACATCTTTATTTTTTGGAACATACCATAAGATAGTAATTTATGATGAAATAACAGATTGATGAAATTGATGTTATTTAATATCTTAAATATGTGAAAATTACAACACTAAGAGATGGGAATGGGACAAGATTGTTTAAAATCAATATATAAAGGCCCTCATTTCTTGTGGACAATAAAGTGTTTCTAATTGTATTGTTACATGAGGGATTACTCAAAAAATATTCTCATTATTT
This sequence comes from Sminthopsis crassicaudata, assembly GCF_048593235.1. NCBI lineage: Eukaryota > Metazoa > Chordata > Mammalia > Dasyuromorphia > Dasyuridae > Sminthopsis > Sminthopsis crassicaudata. Next base: position 76,708,639 of record NC_133621.1, on the reverse strand, counting down.
CTAGCTGATAGAAAGAATGTGAGCTTATATTGTAGCTACTTAGAGCCTGGTACTCACTGGAACACAGAAATGTGTTCTTTCTATATCTGCAACATAATTAAATGATGTTAACATAAGCATTATGTTAACATAAGCATAAGCATATCTTAGGTAATTAGGTAAGTGAGTATTTGGCCTAGTCATTTATCCGTTGTTAAATGTATATGACTGAATGAAATAAGGTCTTTAAGAGCTTCTAAAATAACGTAAGACCAATTGATACAACTGTCTGTGGAACATAACAATTATTTTATTGGTTATTGAAACTAAAGCTGAAACATTTTTGTATGGTTTAGAGAAGAGGATTTTAGTGTGAATAATTTTCTTAGAAGAATATAACTTATGGAATATTTTGTTGCATCAATTGGAAAGTCAATTTTACTTATTTGTCATTTGTTACTAATGTGAGAATAACATTTGTATAGTGTCTCCTGTGGCACAAACATGTTTTCTTTTTAATTTTTTTTTAAATTAAAAAAAAAATTACAAACATGTTTTATTTTGGCCAATGTAGAATTTTGAGTGACATTTTTTGTTTGTTTTTTTTCTTTTTGCTGAGGCAATTGGGGTTAAGTGACTTGCCCAGGGTCACAGAGCATTAGGTGTCTGAAGCTTTATTTGAACTCAGGTCTTCCTGACTTCAGGACCCGTGCTCTATGCACTATACCATCTAACTGCCCGATCTGAGTGTTTTTCAAACACCTTCAGGACAGTTTTTAATCCCAGAACTAAGTCAGATAACTTCTCCTAGCCATATAAATGTTCTTGTGAAATCTATTTTCTCTTGTTTTAGATTAGGAGCTTAAGTGACTCCTGAAAGTGCTTTGGAACCTCTTCAACCTGTTTAAAAGTGGGATACTTGTCTAGAAGAAATAAAGTATCACCAGAGAGGCTTCATACATGCCTCATGCAAGACATTTGGATTAATCTCTATCTCAATATCTTGCTTTGGACAGGTAAATGAGACCTGTGAAGAAAGGATTTTGTGAATACCTCTGTTCTGATGGTATTCCCCCCTTCTCAAAATTGTTTTTCTATTATAAAGTAATCTCTACTAAGAGATTATGTTTTATTATGTATTTATAGAATCTTCAGGGAAGATGTGAACACAACTCCCAAGACTGAGGGTTCTGCTCTTGGTTTGTTTTCCTCTAAGCTTTGAGCAATTCACCTTCAAATGACCAGCTCAAGACAGTTGTACTGAGCAGATTCAGTGGCTCAAATCATTGGATCTTCAGCTAGCTCAAACCCCTTCAAATGGGACTTTGTACAATGACCCAATTCAATGCTCATTCCTAGCAGGAAGTAGTTTCAAAAGATGACATCATTGCCCCATATCCCAAAGGACTTCAGTCCCCATTGGTTTGGGCATGAACTAGAACTGAAGGGATTCAAACTACCCCGTGTCTGGTTGAGTCCCCAGTAAGGATTTTATTGATCCCACAAAGGGGGAAGGTTATATAGTATTAATGATACTCCCCTGCTGCAGTAATATTTGGGACTTAGGATAGGAACATCAGGTTAAGGTTCGAGTTAACATTACTGAGAAAGATATCCCACAAACAATTCATTTTGAAACTTGTCAAATTATAGAATTATAGAGGCTTGACTATCTGTAGACAAGCAGTTATAATAAATATTTGTGTTCTAATAGTGAAAGGATTTTATGAAACTGCTTGTCCAATTTGGAATAATGTTTGGTTTGCTACAAAGTCTCTAAATTTAGAAAATGCAGATCAAAAGAATATGTTAGGAATATAATAGATATAGATCTTTAAGGAAGATTTTAAAACAAGTCAAGGTCTTAAGGCAAACAATAGATACCAATAGCAGGGTAGAATTAGTAAAATACTCTGCAAAGAGCCTGAACTAAAAGGAATTTCTGTATCTGTGCTATAGATTGTTCCATGCCCAAATATTACCGTTTCCACTAGGAATGGAAAAAAAATGATAGTGAATTCAAGTGTGGGATCTGTTGGCTTTCCAAAATAACATCCATGAAGAGAATTTTCAATGCTTAGTTACACATCCCCTTTCTGTGAGGGAATAAATCAGGCTGTATTAGACCCTTAATTCTGGGGATCAATTAGTTTTCCTATCATGGCAGGGTGAAAGATTCCAAAATATATATGACCATAGTAATGTGTACCTGAGTCTGGAAGCTTTAATAATTTCTCAGGAATGAATATATCCTGTTATTATTGGGTGATGTTTTGGAGGCAGCACTCTCAAACCTGCTTTGCCTAGGAATTGATTAGGTATCTGTGTATTGATCCAAGTGGCTATTCCTTTTATCTTGGCATTTGGAGAAGAAAGCCAAGGATAATAACTAATGAATTTAAGAGTAGAAAGTTAGTTAGTTCTGGATTTATGTCATTTCTATTCTGGTGGGTAAAGATTATTAGATAAATTACACTAGAGAAGCAGTGAAATGAATAACAGAATAGTTAAATGCCATTAACAACATAGCATGTGAAAAAAAAAAAAAAAGAAACTGAATGGGTTATTGACAGAAAAAGGAAAACACTCCTAGTACAGCCCTGTCAGATGAATTAGCAGAGAATTTAGGGGTTAATTATCCATCCTGAATAAGGAGATATGTGCAGAAATTCATAAGATTTTTATGAAGTTGGATGAAAAAAGTATTACCCAAATTTGAGGGTTAGGAAAGGATGTGGAAACCAAATATTAAAAAAGGGGAATTGTGAGAAATGGGTTCATTTGGTTTCTACACTATAAAAATTAAATTGGAGAAATCAAATTTGGATTAGAAAATTGAAACCCATAGGACCTTCTTGGGTAGAATTTGCCTATTACAAAAGAATGTAAGAATGTAAGATCCTTAGGGACAGGGACTGGATTTCATAATCAGGGACTGAATGGTGGTCTGAGATTTGAAAAGAAACTTTTGTTCTTTATCATTAGCTTTCCACTATTATCTTCTAGAATGGAAGCTCCTTTGGGTCAGAGACTGGATTGAATAAAAACACCCTACTCTGTTAAGCCTTTGATAGACTCAGGCTTTCTTACCTCATTTTTTAAATAAACTGTGCTTTAGAAACTCCAGTCAATGGGGAAAGAAGCCAGGGGTTTTGGGAAAGGAGATGGGGGAAAAAAAAGGGAATACCCTTTGGCTGTATGTGTATCTCTCTCTAAAATTACAAGTTGTGTGTCAGAGACTGAAAATCCTTCCTCAAAAGAAAGAAATGAACTTTTTCCTACATTCAAATAAAAATAAGCGTAGCTGGCATCTATAGAATGCTTTCAAGTTTTCAAAGTAGTTGTGGTAAAATCTCTATACATCTCTTATGAGGAAGCTATTTCATTGTTTTCCTCTCAGAATCTGAGATTTCATTGATATAGGAAGCTTTTAAGGAGAAATAATATTTAGTAGAGCTTCTGGCACAAAGTAGGTATTTAACAAATATTGTTTGATTGATTGATTGATTGAAAGAAACATCTCTTTAGTACTAAATGTCATCAAATATTCTTTAAATTATGGACTTAGAAAAATTCTAGAGGGAATCTAGGAGGAAACTGGTAAAATGGTATCACATAAAAACTTAGAGAAGCTCAATTCCCTACAATCATTAATAGAACTCTAAAAATATATCAGACAAAGCAATGAAAACAACAACAATGAAAATGAATTATAAATTCCTCCATCCAGTATAGCATGTCACAATTATACTTCAGGAAGTCTGTAGAAGAACAGAGGAGAAATAAGGCTAAAGTAGGTAGAAGGTGAAGTACAAAGTAGCCTCATAACTCAACAGGCATCATACCAGACCAGAGGCTGGGCCAAAAAATAAAATAAAATAAAATAAAATACAAAGGGTGACCAGGGTATTCTAGAGGCAGCCTTCTCAAACCTGCTTTTCCTGGAAACTGAATGGGCACCTGTGCATTGATCTAAGATGTTATTCTTTTCTATTGTATGGAATTCTTTTTTACAGAAGGTAAATGGACATACTATAGGTATGCCCTACATAGGACAGGGTAAACCAAAGACCTTATTCATCATCCAAGATAAAAGACCAGGCCAGTCCAGCATTCAGATAGAACACACAACCTAGCAAAAAAGATTTCCATGCAAAAGCTAATATTAAAAAAAAAAGTTCAGACAAGATTATAATAAAAGATACAGTATGAGGAAATACAGTACCAAAGATTGGATTGCAATCTGTAAGAAATTAATCAAGAAATTCAAAATAATATAGTAGAGGCAAGGGGAAGATTGCAAAATAGATTATAATAAACATTGCCCAAGAATTAAATTAACTTTCTGTTTATTAGAAATAACAAAAAGAAAAATAATGACATCAAGTGACCAAAAAAAAAAAAAAAGTTAAAGCTAAATCAAATGATCGTTTAAAAAACCTGGAAAACAAGTCAAGGAGAGAGAATCAAAGAACCACTTGCAAAGAAAAAGTTCAGATATTAAGGAATCATATAAGACTTAATACTTGAAGAAGAAAGCTTAGAGTACTCTTCCAAAAAGACAAAAGCAAAAGACTTACAATTAAAAATATTTGAAAAAAGTGAACCAAGTGTCAAAAGAGAAAAGGAATGGAAAATTAAGGGAATAGATTTCTGAGTTTTTCTGATGAAACAACCAAATGAAAAAAATATTTTGAAAAAGAAAGAAGAGTCAGAAGGAACAGAAAGTTGTGTGTGTGTGTATGTGTATGTGCATTATATATGTATTATATGTATACATAAGTCTATTAGAGTTCTAATGTTTCCAAGAGACAAAAAAGAATATAAATAAGAAAGGAAGACCATTTAGTGGTTGTGGTGGTGGTGTTCTAGTTTGAAGATTGTGGGATAAAAAGCAAAGATTGGGATTAAGACATACTGAGTAGCAAATGAGAAGTAAGCGAACTCATTATCTAGGATATTAGGAGCACATAAGTTGAAGAGTAGAAATATAGAAGAGTATATATAAGAGGAATAGAGTATCCTACAACCTTGTCTTCACCTGAACTGTACAAAGAGATGTAGAACATGCATAAATTCAACAAGAAAATAGGAGAAAGTAGAGAAAAAGGGTGAGGAAGAAATAATTAACAAAACAAAAGGGGAGTAAAAAGGGTAGATTACAGGTAAAGAGTAAAAATATATAATGGAGAAAGAAGGTAGTAAAAGAAAAGGAGCAAAGGAAAATAAACAAATCCCATTATATGTAAACCACAAGTGTTTAGCAAACTCTTGTCATAGTACCTTTTACATTGTGAAAAGTGATGTGGTAAGGAGAGAAAATAGCAGAAAAGGACAAGGTAGAGGAAAAATACTTTTAATGATTATAACCATGAATGTGAATTATATTAACACATTCAAGCAATAGAAAATAATGACAAATGATTTCAAAAACATATCAATATCAGAGAGTGATAAGAAATACCTGAAATAAAGATATTCACGTGTAAAAAGGAGAATGTGGAGCCAAATATATTATACTTCAGGTGAATTAAAAAAGAAAGAGGAGGAAGCAAAAAGAAAAGTTTAGACAAGATTATGATAAAAGATACAATATAATGAAATACAGAATGCCTAAATTTACCACATAAAATGAAAATACAGGAATACTCAATATATTAAAAAACAATCAATGTAACATCTAATCACCTCAAAGAAAAACTAATGGAGGAGAAAAATTCAGCATAATCACAATCATAGGTGACTGAAAAGTACCCCTTTCAGAATTAGACAAAATTAAAAATATACCAAAATATTTGGATGTAGTTTCAAGTAATACATTCCTAAATGATTTTATCAATAAAAGAGATAAATAATAGATCAATTTAGTGGATAACTTAAAGAATGTAAACAAATAAAAATACTAACTTAAAAACAAAGTAGAAATTATGAAAATTATAGAAGAAAATATACCTAATCAAAAAGCCAAAAAATATTGAATTGATAAATTAAACTTGGTTAGGGTATTAAAAAAAAAAAAAAAAAAAACTGATGGGGTGATTTTTAAAGAGAAACAAATTCTCCATATCCTGAAAAAAAAATCAGTAATAATTAAGAAAAAATAAATGATACTACTAAGAATTACTTTGGCAAATATATACAAACAAAACCTATAATTGAGATAAAATGGATATTTATAATACTATCAAATATCCATTTTAACAGAAAGAATTACATATGGTAGTTTATAAAACCAAAACAGTGGGCTTTGATCCTCATTGAAAAGAACAGAAAAATGAGTGGCTTTACTTTCTGTAAATACTTCTGTTACATATTCCTTCCTTTGTTTTTTTTTTTTTTTTAACAGTTTTGACTTTATTATTGAATTGCTTTTACTCATGATTTTATGTCTGAATTTTTGTGACAATGATTGTGGTTTTTTTTATGATTTGCATGTTACAATAGAAATCTCTTCATATGTGTTTAGACACCTGTTATAAAATTTATTTTTAAAATATTATTAAGCTCTTCCTATGTTTAAGGTATAAAAGACAATGAAAGGATAAATAAGATATCTACAGCAATGAACAGAGTTTTACATAGATTAATTAATTATTTTATATAATATATTAAATAACTTTTATTGGAATCAAATGAATTAAATTTTGTAAACTTTTATAATGAATCTCTCAAAAATTGTTTAAGGGATATATTAACTCTCCTTCATAGGTGTTTAGCTTTAGGCTTGCTATCTATTCAACAAAATACCTTTTACTTCTTAATCAGAAAGATAATAATTAGCTGAATGACAATAGCTGAAGGACTAAAGAAACTCACTGATTTACCATCTAAGAGTGGGTGAGGTTTTTTTTTTTTTTTTGATATATATTCTAAGAAAATGTAAGTTCTAGTTTTCTTATTTTCTCAAGAACTTATTTTATGAAGTAAACATTTCCCTTTCCCTTACCAACTTCATGGTTCTAGGATGTAATTCCCAAAATAATATGGACTTACCTTGATCTTAGAACATCTGGGTTTTAGACACTGATCTTATAATGTAGGTTCCACACCATTTCTGTTCTCTTCCATACTTTGACAAATCAGCCATTATTTTTCCATAATGAAATAAAAATAATCTAATTAGACATCTGCAAAGGGATAAAACACCTCTGCTACTGTCTATTCAACTGTTATCAAGAACAAGATAAAGTTTGTCTATACAATGCTCACTTTAATGATCTCAATTATTTCCTTTATTCTATTTGCCTCCCCAGTGCCTAGTCTACTTCCTACAATAAAGCAGCTACCTAATAAGAATGTGGTAATTGATTCTGTAGTTTTTCTCTGGTGCTTCTGAAATCCATTGATGTGAATAAAGAACATTTGACTAAGTCAGATATTAATACAATCAGGTTAGGAACACTTCATAATTGGTGAAAGGGATGATATAGAAGAAAGTTCTTCATTTCAAGCAGACAATATCATTATATTTCTTTGTGTGTATTGCAGGGTATATTCCATAATTTTTCTCTAGGCAAATTGCAAAAGTTCACACTAGCTTTTGGCAGTAATTAATAATTTTGCATGTAGTTTATAGATAGAAAAATATTAAAGCAAAAAACAAGTTAAATGGTTAATTCAATTGCAAGCAATGTGTTAAATACATATAAGTAAAAGAAGTAGGGTTTTCTGAGGCTTATTACTTAAAATTCAAGTTTCTAGTAACTAAAATGAGCAGCTTTACTCTTCAAATAAGAGAAATTGACTAGGAGAACTTTAAAAGTGTTAAGTGGCAGTAGATATGTAACTAGTGCTAACTATAGCAGGAATAAAATCTAACACTCAACATTCAAGATGAAATCTGATTAAAACACAAGAGCTCCTCAACAATTTCTTTTGTTAGGATTTGAATATTATTGACACGTTCTTGACTTTAACTTGATTGCATTTGGTACCACAAGACTGAGACTGAAGAATGTTCTTTCTGACACAGTATCTTTTTTTTTTTTTCCCAAGATGTACTTAACACTTTCTCTCTGCCTCAGAGCACTTCACAAATTCAAATCAAGCATTCAAGTGTCTGTTCCCTATGTCATATTCTTATTAGTTTAATTTTCTTCAAGTTGAAGTGAGTCACACTGCCTGTGATTAAGAGGAAAGGAGTTGTGATGAGTGCCAAGAAAATCCTCAATCAGCTGATATGGAAGGCCTTACAAATAGAAAATATAAGTATCTACCTACCTACTAGATAGGACACTGGGTAAGTAGAGATGGAAACCTGGGTTTAAATTTTACCTTGAACTCATCTGTACATTTGGATTTTTGTTAGAAGATTAGTGGGAGGACATAATCACTTAAACTATCCGTGCCCTCTCTCACTAAATACCTTTATATTTGTTTTATACATATATTCTATATATAAACATATCAGTTTGTTGTCTTCCATGATAGAATGAATATTCCTTAAGGGTTGGGAGGAATTAATCTTGTCATTGGATCTCCAGTGACTAGAATGTAGGAGGTACTTAATAAATGCTGGTAAATAAATTTGTGAAATCTAATAATAAATGAAAGTTATTTGTGAGCTTTTACATAAGACAAAACTGTATACTATTATTATTGTGGAATTTAAGAGATACCAAATTTTCATGATGCCTATCCATACTTATTTCAATTCTAACTCAATGCTTCTATGTTATGTTCATGTTATTACTTCAGGATTCTTTACAGCAGAAATCCAATGGTGTTTTTTTGTTTGTTTGTTTGTTTATTTTATTTTTTTTTTAATTTTTATCAACATTAAACATTTTGTAGATCATTTACATATTTTTTGGGAATGTTTGATTGCCTTCTATATACCTACTTCCTGCTTCATCCAGACAGCAACTCTGAACTCTCCTTTTAGGAATTTCTCTCTCTATCTCTGTCTATCTATCTGTCTGTCTGTCTGTCTGTCTGTCTCTGTGTCCCTGTCTCTCTATTTCTTTCTCTTTCGGTATGTATGTGTCAAGCAACATACCTTTCTCAGTAAGTGTGCTTGATGAGAATTAGGTAAGGAGTATCTAAATGAAATAAGTTTAATTGAGGTCTAGTGGCAGGTTCCGGGTCCAGGAGTCAAATGGAGCTCCCCTGTAACCCCTTTGGATTCAGCGCAGGATAAAAAGTTAAATGAGGTCTGGTGGTGGCATAGAATCCCCTATAAAGGGATTTACAGGCCCCAAAACATAGAATGATAAAAGAGGTTTATTATGGGATTTGGAAGTAAGGTTAGAAGATAGAAAAACACCAGGGCCAGGGCTGGCACCAGGTGCGCAGGAACCCTTGACATGGCCACTGTAAGAATGCCATGTTTGGGACTCCTGCAAAGAGTGGACTCCAGGGTTTTCTTTTTATCTGAAGGGGCTCATAGGTGGAGTCCCAAGTTGGCTCTTGGCTGGGTTTCAGCTAGGGTTAGAACTTGAATAGAATTCAATGGGTTTTTAGATAAGGAGGAAGCTGTTTGTGAGGGTTGGGAAACCTAAGCAGATCATTAGAATGGGAGCTGGGACAGCCCAAGTTAGCTCAAATCCTGTGGGGGCTGGAGAGCCCAGATATCTCCCATTGGAATTCATGGGGGTTGTAAATTAGAAAGGAATCTTAACCCACATCATGCTCATATATCAAATTGACAGAATAATAGTATATGCCCCATAAGGAGATTGTTAGAATCAAAAAAATAACATAACATATATAAAGTATTTTTTGTTAAATTTTAAATGTTATATGGTTATATATCTCTGTTCTTAGTCTTACTATTATTTACAAGTATCTAATTTGGGGAAAACGCTATAAAGGCAAATAAAAAGAATCAATCTTACACAAACTTATTTCTTAATATTTTGATATCATGAGTCTCATAATGAATAGTAATTATTTTCATGCCTAAGGTATTCTAAATTTAAACTATAAGAAAAGTTTCAGAGAAGGCTGAATAAATCTTATTATATATATATTTGTCTTTTGACTGATTCTCAAAGTATTTAGAAACTATTGTGCTATTAATGCCAATAAATTGGGAGCAGTTGACAGCAGATGGAATAAACAAATAACTTGTGGATAGGCACTATCATTGAAATCATATTCTTTGAGGAATGAATTGGAACAATTCTCAGTCATTATCAATCCAATTCACCCACTAAGAATGCAAGAAAGTCAGGTTTTTGGGATTTTGTGCTATGACTTTGTAGTACTAGGCAGGGGAAAAAAAAGGCACAATAAAATAACATGAAAACAAGCTACTTCCTTCTTGTTTGCCCAGGGGAGAACATGGATCATCTGTTTATGGCCTCTCTGACCCACTTGAGATGAAAACTAATTTAATCCAAATAAAAATCAATATCATTAGTACAGAAAGAAAAAACATCAACTGAAAGGTCAGTGGGTTAGTGTGAGCATATACCAGTATTATAAGTGTTATAAGTGTTATGTATACATGTATTATAAGTGTTTATGTCTAATATATATAGATAATTAGTGTCTATATGTGAGTACATATAAAATAAAAAGGAAGGAGTGATAAAAAGAGGGAAACTACATCCCAGGAAGAGGCATAGAATATATACCACATATGAGGGAATTTAGAGAGGGGGAGAAACATTGGGTGAATCTTACTTTCATCAGAATAGGCTCAAAGAGTAAATAATTGACATATTTGTTTTTCAGAGAATTCTCTCTCACCTCAATAAAAGGGGGGAGAGGAAAAGGGAAAAGGAAAAGGGGAATAAGAGAAGGGACTTGGAAGAAGGGGGAGGGATAGTAAAAAGGGAGGGCTGTGCATCAAAAGTAGGGTCTATATATTAAATATTGGGGAATGGGTTCAGGGAGGTGAAGGGGAAAAAAGCATAATCTGGGGATAATATGATGGCAGGAAATACAGAATTAGTCATTTTAACTGTAAATGTGAATGGGATGAACTCTCCCATCAAACAGATATGGATAGCAGACTGGATCAAAAGTCAGAACCCTACAATATGTTGTTTACAGGAAACACACTTAAAGCAAGGAGATACATCCAGAGTAAAGGTAAAAGGTTGGAGCAGAATCTATTATGCTTCAGGTAAAGCTAAAAAAGTAGGGGTAGTCATCCTTATCTCAGATCAAGCAAAAGCAGAAATTGATCTAATTAAAAGAGATAAGGAAGGAAACTATATCCTGCTAAAAGGTAGAATAAACAATGAAGCTATATCAATGCTAAACATATATGTACCAAGTGGTATAGCATCTAACTTTCTAAAAGAAAAGTTAAGAGAGTTGCAAGAAGAAATAGACAGTAAAACTATAATAGTGGAAGATCTCAACCTTGCACTCTCAGATTTAGACAAATCAAACCACAAAACAAATAAGAAAGAAATATTAAAAAGTACATTTAAAAAGTACATAAAAAAGAACATTAGAAAAACTCGGTATGATAGACCTTTGGAGAAAACTGAATGGTGATAGAAAGGAATATATTTTCTTCTCAGCAGTTCATGGAACTTTTACAAAAATAGACCATATATTAGGACATAAAGATCTCAAAATTAAATGCAGTAAGGCAGAAATAATAAATGCCTTCCTCTCAAATCACAATGCAATAAAAACTACATTCAATAAGAAGTTAGGGGTAAATAGACCAAAAAGTAATTGGAAAATGAATAATCTCATCTTAAAGAATGACTAGGTGAAACAGCAAATTATAGAAAAAATAATTTCACCCAAGATAATAACAATGATGAGACATTATACCAAAATCTGTGGGATGAAGCTAAAGCAGTAATAAGGGGACATTTTATATCTTTAGAGGCTTATTTGAACAAAATAGAGAAAGAGAAGATTAACAAATTGGGCCTGCAACTTAAAAAGCTAGAAAAAGAGCAAATTAATAACACCCAACCAAAAATCAAACTTAAAATACTAAAATCAAAAGGAGAAATAAATAATATTGAAGTAAAAAAAAAACACTTTTGAATTAATAAATAAAACCAAGAGTTGGTTTTATGAAAAAGCCAATAAAATAGATAAACTTTTGGTAAATCTGATCAGAAAAATGAAAGAGGAAAATCAAATTGTTAGTCTTACAAATGAAAAGGGGGGCCTTTCCTCCAATGAAGAGGAAATTAGAGAAATAATAAGGAGTTACTTTGCCCAACTTTATGCCAATAAATTTGATAACTTAATTGAAATGGACGACTGCCTCCAAAAATATAGGCTTCCTAGATTAACAGAGGAGGAGATAAATTGCTTAAATAGTCCCATTTCAAAAAAGAAATAGAACAAGCTTTTAATCAACTCCCCAAGAAAAAATCCCCAGGACCAGATGGATTTACATGTGAATTCTACCAAACTTTTAAAGAACAATTAACCCCAATGTTATATAAACTATTTGAAAAAATAAGGGATGAAGGAGTCCTACCAAACTTCTTTTATGACACAGACATGGTACCAATACCTAAACCAGGTAGGTTGAACACTGAGAAAGAAAATTATAGACCAATCTCCTTAATGAATATTGATGTTAAAATCTTAAATAAGATATTAGCAAAAAGACTTCAGAAAACCATCCCCAGGCTAATACACTATGATCAAGTAGGGTTTATACCAGGAGTGTAGGTCTGGTTTAATATTTGGAGAACTATTAGTATGATTGACCATATTAATTATGAAATTAACAAAAATCATATGATCATCTCAATAGATGCAGAAAAAGCATTTGATAAAATTCAACATCCATTCCTACTAAAAACGCTTGAGAGTATAGGAATAAATGGACTATTCCTTATTATAATCAGGAGCATATATTTACAAGTGTCAGTTAGCATAATATGCAATGGAGATAAACTGGAACCTTTCCCAGTAAGATCAGGAGTGAAACAAGGTTGCCCACTATCACCATTACTATTCAATATTGTATTAGAAATGTTAGCCTAGGCAAAAAGAGTTGAGAAAGAGATTAAAGTAATAAGAGAAGGTAATGAGGAAATCAAACTTTGCAGATGATATGAGGTATACTTAGAGAACCCCAGAGATTCTAATAAAAAGTTATTAGAAATAATTCACAACTTTAACAAAGTTGCTGGATACAAAATAAATCCACATAAATCCTCAGCATTTATATACATCATCAACAAAATGCAACAGCAAGAGATACATAGAGAAATCCCATTCCAAACAAATGTTGAGAGCATAAAATAATTGGGAATCCATCTACCAAAGAAAAGTTAAGAATTATATGAGCAAAATTATGAAACACTTGCCACAAAATTAAAGTCAGATTTAAATAATTGGAAAGACATCCAGTGCTCGTGGATAGGCCATGCAAATACAATAAAGATGACAATACTCCCCAAACTAATCAATTTATTTAGTGCTATACCAATCATACTCCCAAGAAACTATTTTAGTGACCTAGAAAAAATAACAACAAAGGTCATATGGAAGAATAAAAGGTTGAGAATTTAAAAGGAATTAATGAAAAAAAAAGTCAGATGAAGGTGGTCTAGGTATACCTGATCTAAAATTATATTGTATAGTAGCAGTCACCAAGATCATTTGGTATTGGCTAAGAAATAGACTGGTTGTTCAGTGGAACAGATTAGGTACAAAGGACAAAACACGGTACAACTATAGCAATCTAGTGTTTGATAAACCCAAGATATAAACATTAGGGACAAAAATGCATTATTTGAAAAAAACTGTTGGGAAAACTGGGAAATAGTATGGAAGAAATTAAATATGGACCCACACTTAACACCATATACCAAGATAAGATCAAAATGGGTAGATGATTTAGGCATAAAGAATGAAATCATAAATAGATTAGAGGAATAGAAGACAGTCTACCTCTCAGACCTGTGGAGGAGGAAGGAATTTATGACTAGAGAAGAACTAGAGATCATTATTGATCACAAAATAGAAGATTTTGATTATATCAAACTAAAAAGTTTCTGTACAAATAATACTAATTCAAACAAGATTAGAATGGAAGTAACACATTGGGAAAATATTTTTATAGTTAAAAGTTCTGATAAAGGTCTCATTTCCAAAATATATAGAGAATTGATCCTAATTTATAAGAAATCAAACCATTCTCCAATTGATAAATGGTCAAAGGATATGAACAGACAATTCTCAGATAATGAAATTGAAACTATATCCACTCATATGAAAGTGTTCCAAATCACTACTGATCAGAGAAATGCAAATTAAGACAACTGAGATATCACTACACACCTGTCAGATTGGCTAAGATGACAGGAACAAATGACAGGAATGTTGGAGGGGATATGGGAAAACTGGGACAGTAATACATTATTGGTGGAGTTGTGAAAGAATCCGGCAATTTTGGAGAGCAATCTGGAACTATGCCCAAGAAGTTATCAAACTGTGCCTACCCTTTGATCCAGCAGTTCTATTTTTGGGCTTATAGCCCAAAGAAATACTAAATAGGGGAAAGAGACCTGTGTGTGCCAAAATGCTTGTAACAGCTCTTTTCATAGTGGCTAGAAACTGGAAGATGAATGTATGTCCATCAATTGGAGAATGGTTGGGTAAATTATGGTATATGAAGGCTATGGAATATTATTGTTCTGTAAGAAATGACCAGCAGGATGAATTCAGAAAGGCTTGGAGAGACTTGCATGAACTGATGCTGAGTGAAATGAGCACAACTAGAAGATCAGTATACACTTTAACAACAATACTGTATGAAGATGTATTCTGATGGAAGTGGATATCTTCAACATAAAGAAGATCCAACTCTCTTCTAGCTGATCAATGATGGACAGAAACAACTACACCCAGAGAAGGAACACTGGGAATTGAATGTAAAATATTAGCACTACTGTCTATCTACCCAGGTTCCTTATACCTTTGGAATGCAATACCTAATATGCAACAAGAAAATTGGATTTACACACATATATTATATCTAGGTTATACTGTAACACATGTAAAATGTATGAGATTGCCTGTCATCTAGGCGAGGGAGTAGAGGAAGGGAGGGGAAAATATGGAAAAATGAATACAAGGGATAATGTTATAAAAATTACTCATGCATATATACTGTCAAAAATGTATAATTATAAAATTAATAAAATAAAAAAATAAAAACAGATATAAGCTGATCTCCTTGAGACTGGCATATCACTATATATCTATAAAGACAGGTAGCTCTAGTTATGAGCCAAATCATTCTTTATAAATATTTCATGAAGTTAAACAAGCAGTTCTCAAAAGACAAATTGTAAACTGTTAAGAATCATAAAATAAAGTTTCAAATCACTAATAAAAATGAAATTAAAACAAATTTTTAAAGACTTTTGCCTTAGAGGCAGCAATTTGGAAAAGATAACAAAAAATAAAAAATTTAAATAATAGAAAGGCTGTGGAATGTCAAACAATAATATGATTTTAATGAAGTTCTATATAATCGTATTCATTCTGAAAGCAGTTTGGGATTTTGCCTAAATTGGTGACTTATCGTGTCAATTACTGTATTTGTTTTGTTAAACTGTTTTGCTTCTCTCCTTCATTTCTTTTACCCTTTTTCCTCCCCCTCCCCCATTGAATAACTCCATTAAAAGAGGAACAGGTAAGATATATTTAAAAATTAATGTAATACCAAAGAAGTTGAAAAAATTAAGATTTTCTAAAGCCACATAAGTCATTAGCATTCTTATATATCACTAACAAAATCCAACAGTTAGAGTTACAAAGTGAAATTCCATTTAAAGTAACTACCCATAGTATAAAAATATTTAGCAATCTATCTGCCAAGGGAAAATCAGAAACTATATAAGCAAAACTATAAAACACTTTCCACAAAAATAAAATCAGATCTAATGAATTGGAAAAATATTAAATGCTGGTTGTGCAAATATAATAATGACAATACAACCTAAACTGATCTATTTATTTAGCACTATACCAATCAGACTCCTCCAAAACTATTTTAATTACCTAGAAAAAATAACATCAAAATCTATATAGAAAAACAAAAGGTCAAGAATTTCAAGGGAATTAATGAAAAAAAATCAAATGAAGCTATACCACATCTAAAATTATATTATAAAGCAGCGGTTACCAAAACTATTTGGTATTGGCTAAGAAATAGACTAGTTAATCAGTGGAATAGGTTAGGTTCCCAGGACAAAATAATTAATAACTTTAGTTTGACAACCCCAAAGACCCCAGCTTTTGGATAAGAACTCACTGTTTGACAAAAATTGCTGGGGAAATTGTAAATTAGTATGGCAGAAAGTAGGCATTGACCCACACTTAACACCATATACCAAGATAAGGTCAAAATGGGTTCATGACCTAGGCATAAAGAATGAGATTATAAATAAATTAGAGGAACATAGGATAGTTTACCTCTCAGACCTGTGGAAGAGGAAAGAATTTATGACTAAAGAAGAACTAGAGATTGTTATTGATCACAAAATAGAAAATTTTGATTATATCAAATTGAAAAGTTTTTGTACAAACAAAACTAATACAGAGAAGATGAGAAGGGAAAAAATAAACTGGGAAAACATTTTTATAGTCAAAGGTTCTAATAAAGGTCTGATTTCCAAAATATACAGAGAATTAACTTTAATTTATAAGACATCAAGCCATTTCCCAATTAATAAACGGTCAAAGGATACGAACAGACAATTCTCAGATGAAGAAATTGAAACTATTTCTAGCCATATGAAAAGATGCTCCAAGTCATTATTAATCAGATAAATACAAATTAAGACAACTCTGGGATACCACTACACCCCTAAAATGGCTAGAATAAAAGGGAAAAGTAATGAAGAATGTTGGAGGGGATGTGGGAAAACAGGGATAATGATACATTGTTGGTGGAATTGTGAGTACATCCAGCCATTCTGAGAGCAATTTAGAACTATTCTGAAAAACTTATTAAATTATTAAACTTATTAAACCGCAGTATTACTACTGAGCTTATGTCCCAAAGAGATTTTAAAGAAGGGAAAGAGACCTGTATATGCAAGAATGTTTGTGGCAGCCTTCTTTGTAGTGGCCAGACACTGGAAACTATGTAGATGCCCATCAATTGGAGAATGGCTGAATAAATTGTGGTTTATGAATATTATGGAATATTATTGTTCTGTAAGAAATGATCAACAGGATGATTTCAGAAAGGCCTGGAGCAACTTGTATGATGCTGAGTGAAATGATCAGGACCAGGAGATCATTATATATTTCAACAAAAATACTATATGATTATCAATTTCTGATGGATGTGGTCATCTTCAACAATGAGATGAACCAAATCAGTTCCAATAGAGCAGAAATGAACTGAACCAGCTAGACCCAGTGAAAGAACTCTGGGCGATGACTATGAACCAGTAGTTAGGATTCCCAATCCCTCTATTTTTGTCCGCCTGAATTTTTTATTTCTTTTACAGGCTAACTATACACTATTTCAAAGTCCAATTCTTTTTTTACGGTAAAACAACTGTTTTGGACATGTATACATATAGTGTATTTAATTTATACTTTAACATATTTAACATGTATTGGTCAACTTGACATCTGGGGGACAGGGTGGGGGAAGGAGGGGAAAAATTGGAACAAAAGGTTTGGCAATTGTCAGTGGCGTAAAATTAACCATGTATTGTATAGTTAGATATTAGTATTATATATATAGTATATATATATATATATATATATATATATATATATATATATATATATATATACATATATATATATATATATATATACACACATATATATATATACATATACATATATATATACATACATATATATATATATACATATATATATATATACACACACACACACACACACACACACATATCTGATAAATAAAAAGCTATAATTTAAAATAAATAAAGAAAGAAGTGCTTGACCAAAGGGGGAAAAAAAAAAAAAAAAAAAAAAGATTCTCTTAAATAGAAAAGCGATTGATTTGAGACACTTCTTGGCTTCCTTGAGTTGAAGAATCCATGAGTATGTGTTTTATATATACATCAAGTTTTCTCCCTGTGATAAATGACATAAATTTGCTTGTATCAAAACCTGAGCTCTTTTGTGCCTTTATCCATTCAAGCAAGAGGTATTTATTGACCAGCTCTTGTATGCAAGATACTATGATAGAAGTTATAGAGATATAATGAAGAATGATCAAACATCTTATGTTCAAGTACTTTTCATTTTAATGTGTTTGTATATGTGTTAGACATATACACAAATATATACACACAAAAGTTTAAAATTGCACTCATTTCTGTCCTGTTCCTGATTCTCTGAATATCTTTATCTACCAACTTTTCTCTCGTAGCCTTCTCAACTTTGGTCTCCTGCCTCAAGAAGTATTATCTTGGATAATCCTTCCATATGTAGGTTCTCTTTATTTGATATATATATTTCTCCTGTAAACTCAATAGTTTTTTTTTAATTTTATTTTTAACAAATTGCTTTATTCATCATATTAAGAGAGAAAAATCAGAGCAAAAGTAAAAAAAAATTTTATGGTATAGGTAAGAGATAAGTATAGATTAAGAAAACAAAAACAAAAAACAAAAAACAAGTGAACATAGCATATGCTGATTTACCTTCAATCTCCTTAGGTTCTTTTTCTGAATGCAAATGGCAATTTTTGTTCAATCTCTATTGGGATTGCTTTGCATCAATGAACCACTAAGAAGAACAAGTCTTTCATACTTGATCATCACACAATCCTGATGTTTCCTGATTCTGCTTGTTTTGCTCAAAATCAATTCAGGCCTTTCTAAAATCAGCTTGTTCATTATTTTTAATAGAACACTAATGTCCCATTATCTTCATATACCAGAACTTGTTCAGCCATTCCCCAAGTGATAAGCATTTACTCATTTTCCATTTCTTTGCTACCACAAAAATAACTGCTACAAGCATATTTGCACATGTGGACTCCTTTCTCTCCCACATGGAAACTCCTTTTTTAAGAAAGGTTCATGGGGCAGCTAGGTGGTGCAGTGGATAGAGTGCCAGCCCTGAAGTCAGGAGGACCTGAGTTCAAATCTGACCTCAGATATTTAACACTTTCTAGTTGTATGACCTTGGGCAAATCACTTAACCCCAGCTGCCTCAGCAAAAGAAAAGAAAGGTCACCATGCCAAATTTAATCCTTTATTTCTCTTTGATCCTTGATTTTTACTCTATAAACTTATTTCTTTACCACAAACCATGCTTCTTCATAGATACAATCAATAACACTACCCTATTTGCATCTCCAAGCCTCATAATAGTGATGGGGAAAGAAGAGGTACCAAAATTTGTCTAATGATTTAATAACTTGACTAAGTAAACAAATGAATTCATGGATGAATAGATATATAAATAGACAGATAGATGAATGAAGGGATACTCTTGGAACCCTGCCTTCCCAGAATCAGCTGGAGTCAGGATAATCAAAAGTCTTTATTCTTGGTCTTTTGCAGTCAAGGTCAGGAGATTAGATCTAGCAATCTCCACACTTCCTTCCTCTCTCTCCACTGCCAGGACAATGCCTTAATTTCCTCCTCCTACTCCACCCACTCATGTTACTTCCCCTTCTTTGTCCACACCCACTGATCCAGCCAGCACAGAATAGATGGGGAGGGTCATCCTTCAAACATGTTAATAGAGAATTGTCCAATTGGCAATTAGTCTCACATGCTCCATTATCCAAGTGCATTTGCTCAGTTCTAGCCCTTTACAGGATACCATGAAACATATATTAAAAATAATTAAGTAAGTTTACAGGAAGAAAAAAATATTAATGAAGTTAGAGATGAGCACTAGTTGAGGTTACTAAAGAAGTTACCATGAAGGAGGCTGTAATTCAGATAAGTATCATAGGATAGGCAGAGTTTTTGCTAGGTAATCATAAAAGAGAAAAATCTGGATTAAAAGAATAACAAAACTTTTTATGAGCTAGTCAGAAAGTGCATTGCTTATTTAGGAAACTATTAATTTGGCTGGAAAATAATATAGCATTACATATTATTGTATCTTATATAACAACTTCATTATTGTCCTGAAGGGGAAAAATCAATTTTTAGGCATAAAATTCTGTCATTCTTCAATTTCAAACATATATTCTGAAGTAGATTATCAAGTTATATAAATAGTTCAGAAATTTTAAACTATGTGAATAGTTGACTCTTTCCCTATAAAATTACAATAAACAAAAGCAATTGAGCAATACACCACAGAAGGCACCAGACTTTCAAGTACAAGGCAGAAACAATAGAAGACTCATGTCTCAGTTTACTATGACAGACTCAGTTCAGTTTATAGACCATAGACATGGCTATTTACTAAGAAAGCCTATTCAGCCATCCTACATTGGACAATAGTGCAGATAATGGCAAAATGAATTATTCTATTTAGCAATAGAAAACTGAAGGAAGCAGTATAGACAAATATCTAACAGGAAGTATCATTTCAACTGGCACTCCAAACATCAATGAAAAGTTCCTTATCATCCAACCTTTCTTACATGCTGATATTTTATGAAAGAATTTCTCTTGTTCAAGCTAATGCTTCTTCTCTAATTCCAATGAAATGCTTCGAAATAATGTGTAAAGAGAACAATTTTCATGAATTGCCCATAATACACTGAAGATTTACTATGTGATTTAGCTGACTTTCATAAACACATCCTGTGTCAGTCTTGAACAGAAGACTTTCAAAACTCCAAAAAATAGCTTGTTTTTTGGAGAATCTATCAACAAATCTATCATTTTCATTTTATAAATTGAGTGGGAAGTGTTTTTCCACCTCTTAACTTGGGATTGGTATTTATTAAATTTACCTAATAGAAAATTTCATTCAGAGTTGTAGCAATTACTAACATTATGAAATAATGGAGAAATAATAAATTACATGTTCAAAAGCATATTGTATGCACCAGGATGCTTCCTATATGAGTGGAAATGATAGAACAACTATGAAATTAATAATAATAAAAGGAGGTGAAGCTAATAAGGTGGAGAGAGATCAGGAGTTGCCTGAGCTCTCCCTAGATTCCCTTGAAATCAATGTTAAATCAAGTCCCTTAAAAGATTCTGGATCAAGAGAATCTACATAAAAATGGAGTTACACAATTTTCCAGCTTAAGATAACTTGGAAGGACTTTGGAAAAGGCCTGCCTCACTTGGGTAAAAGCAGAGCACACCACAGCACTGGAAGGAAAGCCAATTGGAAGCTCTTAGCCACACACAGATCACCAAACAGACCTAGTTCAGCAAGCCATTGATACAACAGGCTAATGACGGATCCTCTAGCCCCAACACAGAAGCCAAACTGCCATGCCAAGAACCTGGTAACAACAGGCATCAGGCTGCCCCAATGAAGGGAGCAAGTAACTGAAGCTCCAGTAGTCAAAGTCAGTGAACCAGGCTCTGGCCTCCAGAACCAAACCAAACCAAACCAAACCAAACCAAACCAAACAAAACAAAACAAACAAACAACAAAAACAAAACAAAACAAAACAAAACAAAACAAAACAAAACAAACAAACAAACAAAAAAAAAGCTTTGATCACTGTCATTTGTACTCTAGAAGCAAAGCTCAACTTTAAAAGCCACTAAGCAGAGAGAGAAAGAGAAAAAGACAGAGGCAGAGGCACACAGAGACAGAGAGACAGAAAGTGAGAGGAAGGAGGAAGGAGATGGGAGAAAGGGAGGGAGGAGGAAGGAAAAAGAGAGAAGTAGGAAGAGAGGGAAGGAGAGAGGAGGAGGAGAAAGAGAGGAATAAGAGGAGAAGCAGGAGGAGGAAGAGGAGGGTATTTGTGGTTTGCAAGAAACATTTGAAATTTGAAACAGAAAGATATACACAGACTAATGGTAAAAGGCTGGAGAAGAATATATTATGCTTTAGCTGAAGAAAAAAAAGAGAGAGAGAGAGACAGACAAAGCAAAAGCAAAAATAATTCTAATTAAAAAGAGGTAAGGAGGTAGCTAAGTGGCACAGTGGAGAGAGCACCAGCCCTGAAGTCAGGAAGAACTGAGTTCAAATCTGATCTCAGACACTTAACACTTTCTAGCTATGTGACCCTGGGCAAGTCACTTAACACCAACCCTTAGCAAAAAAAAAAAAAAAAAGAAGAAGAAGAAAGAAGAAGAAAAAGAAGAAGAAGAAGAAGAAGAAGAAGAAGAAGAAGAAGAAGAAGAAGAAGAAGAAGAAGAAGAAGAAGAAGAAGAAGAAGAAGAAGAAGAAGAAGAAGAAGAAGAAGAAGAAGAAGAAGAAGAAGAAGAAGAAGAAGAAGAAGAAGAAGAAGAAGAAGAAGAAGAAGAAGAAGAAGAAGAAGAAGAAGAAGAAGAAGAAGAAGAAGAAGAAGAAGAGGTAAGGGAGGAAGCTACATTTTCCTAAAAGGTGTTATACTCAATGAAGCATAAATCAATATGAAATATATATGATCAAGTGGCACAGCATCCAAATTGTTAGAGGGGAAGTTAAGTGAGTTAAGGAAGCATTATAAGAAACTCCTTCAGTAAGAGCTCTTTTGAATTGTGAGTCCCAGGTAAAATATCTCATCAGAAATAAGTGTATCTTCTTTCTCACAGCCTCTCTTTGCCTGTTGAGAGAGGGGTGGGGAAAAACATAAATACAGATTTCACTACATTTACTTGTCCCTAATTGGAATTTATTTATACAAATAAGCTGGACACAAAGTAAATAGAAAAAAAATGCAATTTAAATGATCTTTTATATATATATGTGTGTGTCTGTGTGTGTATATATATATGTATATATATGCATATATATTTGTGGAGAATAAGTCAAATTGAACTTTCTCACAATCAAAAATTGACTTTCAGTTTAAAGAAAATATAAATATAAAAATATTTTGAGAATTTTCTTAAACAAATTAAAAATTCAATGTTTTATTACTAAATATGCAATCGATAATTGTTCAAAAGGTTAAAAAAGTTTAAGTAGATGGGATAAAATACATGTTTTTCCTTTATAATCAGCTTAAATGCATCTAGTAGTTTAAAAATGACCAAATCCTATTAGCCATTTGTATCAATGGTTAGAATTAAACAATACCTCCTTTACCTCTTTTCCCTTCAATGACTTCTTCCTTTTATTTTTTATTTTTTTTTTTATTTTATTTTTTTTTTTGCTAAGGCAATTGGAGTAAAGTGACTTGCCCAGGATCACAGTCACATAGCTAGAAAATATTAATGCTCTAATTCAGCCATAATAAGGGAGAAAACACTGTGAAATACAAAAGAATTAAGAAGACATCATTAAGAGGAAGGTCATTGCTGTCAAACAAAAAGAAACCTCAATTAGTGGGAGGATCTACACTATAGTTAGCACTTAAAACATTACTTCTTTAGTGATAAAGTTGAGTGAAAGCATCACTATTCACAGCACTACTTCTATGTGTGTATTAAGCATATTTCAAAGGAGAAAGATATTTAATAGTTAAATGAAAAAAACACTGATTTGGAACCAGCAGATTTGGATTCAAAACTTTGCTTCTATAATATCTGTTACCACAGATGAGGTACTTGAAAACTTACATAGATGTAGAGAGTTCTGAGTTTGTAATTCATAAGCCCTAAATTCAAGTATATAGTCGCATATGCCAACTTTAGCAAGTCACAATCTCTTTCTGATTCATTTTCCTCAAGAATTCTACCATCTGCCTCTTAGGGCAACTCATTTTATAGTTTCATGGCAGAGATATTAGAATTGTTTGCCATTTCTTTCTCCAGATTATTTTATTGATGAGGAAATTAAACCAAATTGGATTGAGTTGCTCAGGGCTACATAGTGTCTGAGGCCATATTTTAATTCAGGAAAATGAGTCTTCCTGACTACAGAAATAGTATTCTGCCCACTGCACTTTTTTGTCCCTTAGAGCACTATATAAAAGCTATTATTACTATCATCATCATCATCATCATCATCATCATCATCATCATCATCATCTCTCTAAGCCTTAGATCTCTCAGCCCAGAAAAAAATGTAATTTGATGGAAAAAAATAAATCTAAAAGACATATTTTAAAAAGCTGCACTTATGTTTTGTTAATGTGATTGTATTTGTGAATGATTTACCTCTTCTGGCATCTGCTTTGTAATTTTTCAAACTTCATATAACTTCTATGTTACTAAACCTCTTCATTAACAATCTCCAGATGACCTCAAAGCCCATCTCCGGAGAGGTAAAAAGCTTTTGCTTCAAGCATATGATTAAGAGGACTATGATCACCTTTAATTCTTGCTGACAATTTTTTATTCAAGATCCACCAGAAAAAGCATTTTGTTTTTACTCTTATTGCAAAAGAATTCTCTAAAATCCTGTTTATTATACCATTCACTCAGATGATCTTGAAGGCCTCATGTCTAGTAAGTAATTAATGAAAGTTCACTTGACACAATTTTATTAGATTATCTTTCCACTTATTTTCATCATCCAGATTTGTAATATAAAATGTGTGGTGCATTATTAAATTAATGGCATTTGCTAGAGCTTGACTTTTCCTTTTTCTTCCCTTTTCTTTTCATTCATTGTGCATTTATTTGTCTATTATTTATGAAGTTTGTTGGATTTCACTTCCTCCTGGAAGCACCATATCTAAAAAATTTAGCTTATAATGGACTAGTTATCTAACTTATATCAGACAATCCCAAGGAATTCATTATGAAAAATGTTATCACCTCCAGAGAAAGAAAGGTTTATGTCTGAATACAGAACAAAGCATACTATTTTTCACATTCATTCTTTTTGTTTTTGGTTTGAGTTTTCTTTCACTAAATGAATAATATGAAACCGTTTTTCTAGAATTTCTAATTTAGAACCTACATCAGATTGTTTAACATTTCAGAGAGGGGAAGACAAAAAAAAAAAAAAAAAAAGAACAATAGAATTTGGAACTCAAAGGATAAATATGTAATTAGAAAAAATAAAATTTTAAAAACAAGAATATAAATTTCTCCATTCTATTTAAGAATGATCACATGAAAATTAAATATATAAATGTCAATGATACAGATGGTCTTCTATTCTTCAAAAACCCTGCTCTGATAAGTCATTGTTTCACAAAGGTATCATTGGATTTTCAATGAAGTCAAATCTTGGATATAATTAGATACTATGTAGCATATGAGGAAACACCTTGGTAGGTTAAGAAAGGTTATGATAGGTTTTACTTTCATTCACTTTCAAATACTTCTATTCATTCCAAGAGAGAATTTGGCCTGCTTAGAGATGAGAAATATACTTAAGTTAATTTTTTAATGTTTTGATTGCCATGGAGAATCATTATCTATTTGTTTTCATAAATTGACACTTCTAAGAATTCTTAAACCAGATTGCTAAAAAAATAAAAATAAAACAGACATAAACCAAATGAAATATTTTTTTCTTAGCTCATGCATGAATTTCTATTAATATTGAACATCTAATAGATAACTGCTTCATTCCTTGGAATCATGATCTGTTCATATTACAAAGTTAAGTTGTTTGTGTAACTTTTTGTTTTCAGGCTCATTAGGCAGTATTTAGAAATTACTTATTAAATGTAATTGTCTTTCAAAGTGGAAAACATATTGTATCAAACATAAATTCATCTTGACGATTTGTAATTTTATAAATGAGAGAAATGCTGTTAGTAATGAGAGATGGAAAGATTGAGACAGTCAGAAAAAGAAGGAAAATGAAAGCAAGAAATACAGAAACAAAGAGAGACAGAGATACAGATAGAGACAGAAAAACAGAGGCAGAATATATGGATGTTTTTGATTCACCTAAATTGTTATATATTTGAAGTTTAAAGATGAAGACAGTTTTTTCCAAATTTTCTTTAAAGGGCTTAGAAACAAAACAAAAAAACATTTGAGTTTAATTGCACACATCAAATTTAAATAAGTATAATAATAACTGCCTTCCGTGCCAGAAATAATGAATTTGTGTTAAATCTGATGTCAGGGCCCCTGAGAATATCATTAAAATTCAATGCAGAATAATATTTCTAGTTTTTATTTTAAAACTTGTAGACTTATAAAGATATCCATCATTTCTTTATACATTTAAGTTCCAATCTCTATTAATACAAACTCTTCCTGAGTCTGAGCTCATAATTTTATCTAAGAACATTTGGTGAAATTAGTTTGCTTTATCATTGATATAACATCAAAAAGAATTTCTCTTCCAAATACTAACCATGGATTATCCATTTGAAATGTTCCCACTGTGAATATTTCAATAAGAACTCAAGGTATAATGTGTAATTATGTTATGGGAATAGAAATCTCTTTGTTTGAGGAATATCATAAAATAAGCCAGGCATTGCATTTTAGAACATAGAATGCAAATTCATTACTAAGGAGAACATTTTTATTGATTAAATTTAGATTTCCAAATTTATAGAAAGATAATAATTTAGCTATTACTAATGTTAAGATATATGTAATGCCAGTATATATAACATATTTCTAGTTTTGAGGAGAAAGATTTAGAGTACTTCATTTTAGTAAAAGTCACATTAACCTATACTATGATAATATATTATTATGTAGCTACTCAATTAATTCTTGAACTATACTTCTGGTAGAAAGAACTACCAAAATTAAATTCCTTTAAACAATGGCAGAACATAAGACTTTGAGTTTTCATTCTTTATTAAAGAAGTGGAACTTTGTGTATTCTTTAAAAATTAACTTTTCTCTGACTATTGTAATGTGGTACGTGATCCTAGTTACTGGTTGAAAATTGTTTCACTTCCTTGTAATTGGTTTCTTCATACAAAATTCTAAAATATTCTCTAATTTATTTTTTCTAATCCAAAAGTTCTGTTTTAGTCTATCCTGTCCTGTACTCTTATGCTTGCTTTTGAATTAATCCATCCCATTCAAATTATATTTGTTTAATCTATACTTTCATATTCTCTTGTATGATATTCTGAAATGGGTATCCTCATTGTTTCCTCAGATTCAATCACTATATATTTACTACATATCAGATATTAGACTAAGTATGCAGATATGTTAAAAAGCCATAGGGTTTAAATTTAAATAGGGGAAACAAAATGTAAATAATTAATCATAAACACTCTATCTCTGTCATATATATATATATATATATATATATACATATATATACCACAAATATACATGTATATACACATATATTATATGCATACACACAATTATACATATAGTTGCAGTAAGAAGGAAAGATAAAAGAAGAAAGTGAGGAAGGTAAGGAGAGAGAGAAGAGAAAGAGAGAAGAGGGGAAGGGAGAAAGGAGAGAGAATACTTGTAACTTGGGAAATGAAAAAAGCAGTGCAAATTTTGCATCATTCATGCATATCTAAATTCAAAATCTGTGCACTAATTGCATAAAACTTTCCTTGATAACTCAGAGCTACCACTCATAGGTGAGGCTTACCTACATCAGAACCAGCCAAATTAAGAAGTACTTAAGGACTAAGCCTAAACATCTTAACTTCCATTTGGGAATGGTTGGAAGACCAAAGAGAAGAGTGACTATATACAGTGGAAAGTATTGTTAAGTCTGAAGTAACTTTCTGGCAATTGTAATGGGATTCAATGAGCTGTGGGGAGATGTCATCAATGCATTGCTTACCTTCATTGGAACTCATTCATTCTTTTTCCCTTTTCAGATAATATTTTCTTGTGAAGTTTCAATATCATTTTAAAACATAAAAGATATAATCATTTTTCATGACATCTATCTATGACGTTATCAATTCAAATAATCCACATACCAGTACAGGTTACAACCTGCCCATGCTTTCTTCTATAATCTTATTTCCTGACTACCTATCTTTCTCAAACTACTAACTTTATTACCATCACCCAAATTCTACAGCAGCCATGTCAGCTGAGAAGATAGGGGGTATGATCCCTAGAGAGATGGCTATCATCAAGAGTATCCCTGTAGGATGTGAATTGGAAACAGATTTGAATACAAGGTGATTATTCAAGGCATTTTTTTTTACTATAACTGAAAAGGAAAGTCTTAGATTTATGAAAAACACCTGACAAATGCAAAGGGGAGGTATGGCATTGAAGATGTAGATAAATACCTAAAATAAAAACATGGTACTTACAGGAATATTTTTCAAGAAATTGAATTCTCTTAAAAGCAAAATGAATAATTTGAATTAGATTTTTCTCTTAAGCTTATGTTAAAAAACACAAAATTTAAAAACATATTTTACCAACCTTATAGCATTAATGTCCTTGGAGTTAATTATTATTGTGTCCCAATGCAACTATATTCTATTATTATTCCAGTTTTTATTATGACAATAATAAAATTTGGAATTACAGCTTCATAGATTTTTCTTTACCAGCCCGTGAGCTCCACTCTTTACTTTCTGTACAGTTGCTATTCCAATCAATATCCATGTAATTAAAATCTAACAGCATCAACATTCTGTTCTTCTTGCAGAGCTCACCAGTTCCATAGAATATCTCCTCATCTAATCTTTTCTATTGCCCTAGAGACTCAGTGTAACATCAGAGAGGCATGTGATTCAACTGATTTTGCACAAATTGTATCTAAACTACTTCTGTTTGGCAGAAGGGAAATTGATAATATTTCTCTCATCCACATTAATATAATTTTGTTTCCTTGATTTAAAAAAAATTGCCCTTTGTCTTTAACAATGTGCTTGGGATGAATTTTTCATGACAATGCTTGAATTGCATTTATAAAACTACAATGTTTTGACTGTGTATATATACACTTTCACATAAATACAATACTTCCTCAATAAAATGTTACTATACCAAGTCGTAAATTGAAAACTTAACTGACTTCTCCAGGATCATTCAACATTCAATATGGTGTGCATTTAATAGGTACAAACTGAAACCAGTTCATTATGTATTTTTGGTTATCTCTCTATCCATTATCACTATATATTATATGTTTCCTTATAAATGCTTGTTGCATTGAAAATTAGGTCTTCTCTTTTCCCTTTGAATAACCTGTAATTTCTTTGCAATTTCTGAGTTATACAACTATACAGTAGAAGTAGGAGGCACCCAAAAATAAAATATATGGATTGTGAATGCAGTGAACCACATAAAAATATTGAAAGTTATTTCCAATTCCCCACAAGTGACTAATCCAAAGTAATTTTATTTTTTTTTTCAATTCTTAGTCCTGGAGGAGAAGGAAATTTTTATTTGCTGAATTTAAAATAAAGACTAAATAAAGAATGCAAAAAAAGGTAATTTTAAATTGACATTAAATATTCTACCCGCTTTTGAAAATAACTAATTTCAATTTCTTTCTTTATTAAGAGTTTTTTTATCTATGAAAAATATGATATTATGCAACATTTTTCTGTCTTAATGATACAGCACTATTAATATTGCTTGTATTATCAGAACAATGCACAAGGACAAGAAGCCTTCAATAAGCACAGCTCTATGCCAGATATATTTAGTAAACATAATGAATGGTTATTGAATGTGTTAGGCAATGAGGATGGAAAATAAATAAATGAAGTAGTGCTTCCTTGAAAGTAGATTATGTACCAGAAGGAAGGTTGGGAGGGGAAAGAAAATATGAATTAAGAAGGGCCCAAACTAATATAGAAGCTGTATGAGTAGAGCAACAGGTTAAATTATTGAGATGCTCTAGAGACTGAAAAGATATTACACTGGTTGAGCAAATGTGATGAGAAGGAATAAGGATGGCAAGATAATACCAAATGTACAATCCTAAGACATCATAAGTATATTGCCTTCAAGAAAGAAAATATTATAAGAAGTAGAGACTGAGGAAGGAGATGAATCCTGTTATAGACTTGTTGAGTTTAAGATAACAATGGGATATCTCAGTTGAAATATTCTGAAGTATTACTGCTATTATTCATGATAGTACTAGAAATGTTAGTTATAGCAATAAGAGAATAAGAAATTGAAGGAATTAGAATAGACAATTAACAAGGAAATAAAACTATTCTTCTTTGCAAATGGCATAATGGTATATTCAGAAAATCCTAGAAAATAAACTTTAAAATTACTTAAAATAATTAACAACTTCAGCAATGATGCAGGATATAAGATGAACCCACATAAATCATACACATTTATTTATATTATCATCAAAGTCCAGTAGAAAGAGAGAGAAAGAGAAATACCATTCTAGATAACTGTAAACAAAATAAAATACTTGGGAATCTACCTGCCGAGACAAACCCAAGAACTATATTATTACAATTACAAAACATTTTTCATTACAAAACATTTTTAGATCTGTCCATTTAGGTCAGATCTAAAAGACTGGAAAAATATTAATTGCTAATGGTGAAACAGAGCTAATATACTAAAAATGACAATTCTGCCTAAGCTAATTTATTATACAACAGCATGCTAATGAGACTACCAAAAATTATTTTCTACAGATAGAAAAAAATAGCAACAAAATTCAAATGGAAAAAGGGAAATCAAAGAATTGACAGGGAAATCAATGAAAAGGAATCATAAAGGAAAATAGCTTAGCAATACCAGAGCTCAAACTGTATTATAAAGTAATGATCATCAAAACTTACTGGTACTGGTTAATAGTCACCATTAGAATAGATTAGGTACATAAGAGATAGTAGACAATGACTACATTAAGCTAGTGTTTGTTAAACCTGAAGACCCCACCTTTTTAGATAAGAACTCACTAATTAAAACTGCTGGGAAATAGACACACACATGTATATTAATATGTACAAATATATAAATATACATGTATAAGTGGAATATGTATATAACATACATACATGCATTATATATATATGCATATAGAGAGAGAGACACACACGCATAAACACACACACACACACACACACACACACACACACACATCTATGAGCCATATGTGAAGATTACAATTAAACTAATGTAAGCTGAAAAGTTCATCAATATAACTTGTTTTTTTTTTTACTGACACAAATCATCTTCCCTCCCCTTTCTATACATTCAATTTGCTACTTTAAAAAAAAAAAAGAAAAAAGAAAAACTAGTAACCACTTTCACCAATATATTTTTTTCTAAATATAGTATATAAAGCTGTTCACCTAATCCTGACAATTTTCTGCTCAAAAATACTATATAACTGAAAGAGTTAATTAACCTTTCTAAAGATTCTACTTTACTTCAAATAATAGGTTACACAAGAGGAGAATTTAACTCAACAAGTGTTTTAAAATTAATTAGCAAAATATGACGCCTGAATGAAAATGCTGAATGTGTTGAGAACAGTGTTCATCACTTCCTGTATAAATGAGAATATGCACATCTTTCAAGTGCTTGCACACTAAGGATTCTCATTTACAATTTCCAGATGATTGCCCATACTAAATAGAATTACAAGCCATGAATCACGTGACAGTTTGCCCAATTATAGCTCATCACATGCTTTGTGCACAAGTTGAGAAGTATTTAACATACACTTCATTTCATCTTGAATGCATAAATATCAAGATAGCATTAGGAACATTATGGACAGGCCATCCCAATTATGTGTAAGCCCCAGGTTTTCTGGAAGAAGCATTTCACACAAATGCATGTGCATATTACTTATTTACAACTTTGACTGTTGCACAATGGAGCATATGTGAATGGGTACCTTCCCAGGAAACATCAACATCTACTGCTGTCTAATCACTAACCAACTTGAAAGGCGTGCAGAAATCATCATTTAAAGGCACCAGTAATCAGTGTGCAAACAACAATTTTGGCATTGCCCCATGCAAATGCTATGGAAAGCTGAACATCACCAGGATGAAGACCTTCATAAACTTCATATACAATACCAGAGCAGCTTTTACATGTTGTCGAATATTAATTAAGAGGCATTATGACAAAACATATAAAAAATATAGAAAAAAAATGCATTATATAAAAATCTAGAAAGGTCAGTTGACTACATAACAATTCAATTGTTTCACTCCATAGAATGGCATCTTAAAGAAACTGATTTAATTTTAAAATACCAGCTGTGCATAGGTACAAAATCATATCAAAATTAAATTACCATATTGAAGATTCAGTTTCTTCTAAAAAGAACTATTCATTTATTCTCTGAGAGCCATCTCTGGCCAAAATTTCTTATACCAGTTCCTTTATTATAAAAATGAAAAGGACATAGTTCTCTCTAAAATCCCTTCCAATTCTAAATATGACACCTTACCGAGACTCTAATATATACTTCAACAGTCAATCTATTATATGAGTAGACATCTATGTACAATACGGATATAGATATACAAGGAAAAATGTTATGTTAGTTATTAAAAATAATTTAAAATAAACTAAAACAAAAAAAAACTCTAGGATCAGAGAAGTGACTGAGTAGAAGAATCTGACATAGGCTGAGAGCTCTACTCTGCTTATAAAACAGTGGATCAGAAGAGAAATCAAAGCCACTTAAAAGAAAAAGCCAGAAAATATAATCACCCCGGAACTGACCTAACACTGATCTTGGCACTGTTGTAGTTGCTGTCCTGGGCTTTTCCTTGGGGCAGTTAAGAACATGAACAGCAGGGGACACAACTCAGGGTAGCCTCTAATCCACATAGTAGCTAAACTCCAGCAGCACTGGAACTCCCACAACAGCGGAACATTTGCAGCAGGGACTGGGCTTTCCAGTCAGACACTTTGAGTTTGAGTGCAGGGTCTTTTCCCATCAGCTGCTAATATCCACGGCCCCATGGGATGTTTTGGCTGGGGTTTGTGATGCTTTTACTGCTCGGTCTCTAGTCTCAGTCTCAGGGCAGTCACTAGGCCACACAGAGGGGATCCTTCACAGGGCATTCCTCACAACACAGCCATGCTAACCACCTCTAAGTCATTTCTGGAGGGGGAGGGGAACTCTCTCCCAGAACTCTCTCTAAGTCCAGTCACAGGATTGCTGCATTCTATCCCTGTCTGGGAGAAAGCTGATAAATTTCTTACCCAAGGGAAGACCACCCCACAGAGTGTTAACCATGAGTAAGAAACTGAAGAGAATGATGGACACCTTCTATACAGAGAAAGAGAGGGTATCCAACCCTGAGGAGGCTAAGAGCAGAGAGTCTCTAGATAACACACTAAAGGGGAATGATACCTGCCACCCATCACATAACTCTCTCCTGGAAGAGACTATTAAAAAGTTAAGAGAGTTTGAAGAAAAATGGGGAAAGGAAAAAGAATCTATGATAGAGAATAACAACGTCCTGAAATTTGAGTTGGAAAAAATTAAGAATTCACAGGAGGTGCAGGGAAACACAATTTGTGAATTAGAAAAGGTTAAAAAAATCACAGGAAAGTAGGATTTCTGAATTGTAAAAAATAAAAAATTCCCAAGAAAGTAGGATTTGTTGAATAGAACCAGAAGATCACTGTACACTTCATTATTGTATGAAGATGTATTCTGATGGAAGTGGATATCTTCAACATAAAGAAGATCCACCTCACTTCCAATTGATCAATGATGGATAGAAGCAGCTACACCCAGAGAAGGAACACTGGGAAGTGAATGTAAATTGTTAGCACTACTGTCTATCTACCCAGGTTACTTATACCTTCGGAATCTAATACTTAATGTGCAACAAGAAAATGGTATTTACACACATATATTGTATCTAGGTTATATTGTAACACATGTAAAATGTATGGGATTGCCTATCATCAAGGGGAGGGAGTAGAGGGAGGGAGGGGATAATTTGGAAAAATGAAAAATGAATACAAGGGATGATGTTTAAAAAAATTACTCATGCATTTATACTATCAAAAATTATAAATAAATATCTTGATTTGGTTC
The DNA here is from genome assembly GCF_048593235.1 of Sminthopsis crassicaudata. Lineage (NCBI taxonomy): Eukaryota > Metazoa > Chordata > Mammalia > Dasyuromorphia > Dasyuridae > Sminthopsis > Sminthopsis crassicaudata. The sequence continues at coordinate 76,674,862 of NC_133621.1, read as the reverse complement.
AAAAAAAAGTAGGATTTATTATTTGGAAAAAGAAAATAACTCACTAAAAAATTTTAAAAAATTTAAAAAATAGTGAAATGGAAAAAATTCAACAGAGCAAAATAATTCATTTAAAAACTCAATTGGACATATACAAAAAAAAATAAAAAATGTGAATGAAGAAAATAACTCATTAAAAATCAGAATTGAACAAATAGAAATGAATGATTCATTGAGAAATCAGTCAACCAAAACAAAAAAAAAATGAAAATCTGGAGAATAACATCAAATATTTATTGGGAAAATATGTAGACCTGGAAAATAGATCTAGGAGAGATAATCTGAGGATCATTGGACTTCCCAAAAATGATGATGAAAAAAAAGATCCTAGATTCTATTTTATAGGAAATCATCAAAGAGAACTGTCCAGAGATAATAGAAAAAGAAGGGAAAATAAGCATTGAAAGAATTCATCAAACACCGTCTGAAAAAGACCCTAAAAAGAACACCACAGAACATTGTGGCTAAGCTGCAGAACTATCAGACAAAGGAAAAATATTTCAAGCATCTAGGAAAAAAAAAAATTCAAATATCAAGGTACCACACTAAGGGTCATTCAAGATCTGGCTGCCTCCACATTAAAGGATCGAAGGACCTGGAACCCAGCTAAGTTTAGCATTTTCTTCCATGGAAGAAGATGGACATTTAATGAAACAGAAGAATTCCGTTTGTGTCTTAAAAAAAAAAAAAAAAAAAAAAACAAAAAAAACAGACTTAAACAAAAAATTTGATCTGCATCCACAAGACTCAAGAGAAGCAGAAAAAGGTAAAAAGAAATCTTGAGAACTGTATCTCTGTTATGAATATACAGAAGTCCACATGGATAATTTGATTTTACTGATATAAAAAAAAAGGGAAATAGTAAAGGAAAGGGGATAGTATCAGAAAAAGGGAAAGGAGAGATAAAAAGAGGGAAACTACATCCCAGGAAGAGGCATAGAAAATTTACTAAATCTGAGGGAATTTAGAAAGGGGGAGAAATATTATGTGAATCTTACTCTCATCAGAGTAGGCTCAAAGAGTAAGCAATTGACATATTTGTTTTTCAGAGAATTCTCTCTCACCTCACTATAAGGGGGAGGGGAAAAGGGAAAAGGAAAAGAGGAATGAGGGAAGGGTACAAGAAAAAAGAAGTGACTTAAAAGGAGTGGGGATACTAAAAAGGGAGGGCTGGATATCACAAGTGGGGTCTGTAAATTCAATACTGGGGAAGAGTTTCGGGGGGACAAAGTGAAAAAAGCATAATCAGGGGATAATATGGTGGCAGGAAATACAGAATTAGTAATTTTTGCTGTAAATGTGAATGGGATAAATTCTCCCATTAAAGGGAGGCAGATTGCAGACTGAATCAAAAGTCAGAACCCTACAATATGTTGTTTACAGCCAACACATTTAAAGCAGGGAGATACATACAGAGTAATGGTAAAAGGTTGGAGCAGAATCTATTAAGCTTCAGGTGAAGCCAAAAAGGCAAGGGTAGACATCATTATCTCAGATCAAACAAAAGCAGAAATTGATCTAATAAAAAGAGATAAGGAAGGAAACTATATCCTTCTAAAAGATAGCATAGGCAATGAAGCCATATCAATACTAAACATATATACACCAAGTGATATAGCACTAAGTTAAGAGAAGTTCCAAAAGAAATAGACAGCAAAACTATAATAGTGGGAGATGTCACCCTTGCACTCTCAGAAATAGATAAATCAAACCAAAAACAAATAAGAAAGAAATTAAAGAGGTAAATAGAATGTTAGAAAAACTAGGTAGGATAAAACTTTGGAGAAAACTCAATCGTGATAGAAAGGAGTATACTTTTTTTCTCAGCAGTTCATGGAACCTATAAAAAAAATTGACCATATATTGGCACATAAAGATCTCAAAAGTAAATGTAGGAAGGCAGAAATAATAAATGTCTTCTTCTCAGATCACAGTGCAACAAAAACTACATTCAACAAGAAGTTGGGAGTAAATAGACCAAAAAGTAATTGGAAACTAAATAATCTCATCTTAAAGAATGACTGGGTGAAAAAGCAAATTATAGAAACAATAATTCCACCCAAGATAATGACAAAAATGAGACATCATACCAAAATTTGTGGGATGCAGCTAAAGCAGTAATTAGGGGAAATTTTATATCTTTAGAGGCTTACTTGAATAAAATAGAGAAAGAGAAGATCAATGAATTGGGCCTGCAACTTAAAAAGCTAGAAAAAGACCAAATTAACCCCCCCAACCAAAAACTAAACTATTGAAGTACTAAAATTAAAAGGAGAAATCAATAGTATTGAAAGTAAAGAAACTATTGAATTAATTAATAAAACTAAGAGTTGGTTTTATGAAAAATCCAATAAAATAGATAAACCTTTGGTAAATCTGATCAGAAAAAAGAAAGAGGAAAATCAAATTGTTAGTCTTACAAATGAAAAGGGGGATCTTTCCACCAATGAAGAGGAAATTAGAGAAATAATAAGGAGTTACTTTGCCCAACTTTATGCCAATAAATTTGATAACTTAAGTGAAATTGATGACTAGTTCAAAAAACTATAGGCTTCCTAGATTAACAGAGGAGGAGGTAAACTGCTTAAATAGTCCCATTTCAGAAAAAGAAATAGAACAAGCTATTAATCAACTCCCCAGGAAAAAATTCCCAGGACCAGATGGATTTACATGTGAATTCTTCCAGACATTTAAAGAACAATTATCCCCAATGTTATATAAACTATTTGAAAAAATAGGGGTTGAAGGAGTGTTAGTTTCTTACTAAGTGCTAAGTATGTACTTAAAAATTCTCTAGTTCACACCTTTGGTTCCAGGCTTTGAGGGGAGTTTACCCCTTTGAACTTCTGAGGAGGAGTTTACATATGAAAAGGAGTTTATACAACCTTTAAAAGTTCCATTGCTTGAAGTAATTTTCCCACAAGCCCCTGAGTTCTCACATGCCTATTCTCTGGGAAGATAAAAGAAGACAACATTGAGCCTGGAGTGAGTCTACTCTGGGACAGAGTTTGGATGGCATTCTGGAGGAAGAAGGGTCAAGTCTGGGATTGAGTTGAGACAGCAGATCTCCTCCCAGAGAGCGATCAGCAGTTTCTGGAGACAACAGAACATTACATTTTGGTGACCACAACGTGGGGCAAGGACTTTTCCTTATCCTGGCAAGGTCTTATTCTGAGCCCTTCAGAGGAGCTAGCTGGGACCTTTGCAAAGGAAACCTATCAAACTCCTTTTATGACACAGACATGGTACTGATACCTAAACCAGGTAGGTTGAAAACTGAGAAAGAAAACTATAGACCAATCTCCTTAATGAATATTGATGCTAAAATTTTAAATAAGATATTAGCAAAAAGCTTCACAAAATCATCTCCAGGCTACTATGATCAAGTGGGATTTATACCAGGAATAGAGGCTGGATTAATATTAGGAAAACTATAATATAATTGACCATATTAATAATCAAATTAATAAAAACCATATGATCATCTCAATAGATGCAGGAAAAAGTATCTGATAAAATCCAACATGCATTCCTACTAAAAATGCTTGAGAGTATAGGAATAAATGGACTACTCCTTAGAATAATCAGGAGCATACATTTACGACCATAAGTAAGCATCCTATGCAATGGCGATAAACTGGAACCTTTCCCAGTACAATCAGGAGTAAAACAAGGTTGCCCACTATCACCATTACTATTCAATATTGTATTAGAAATGTTAGCCTCAGCAATAAGAATTGAGAAAGAGATTAAAGGAATAAGAGTATGTAATGAGGAAATCAAATTGTCACTCTTTGAAGATGATATGATAGTATACTTAGAGAAACCCAGAGATTCTAATAAAAAGTTATTAGAAATAATTCGCAACTTTAGCAAAGTTGCGATACAAAATATATCCACATAAATCCTCAGCATTTTTATACATCACCAACAAAATGGAACAACAAGAGATACCAAGAGAAATTCCATTCAAAACAAGTGTTGAGAGTATAAAATATTTGGGAATCCATCTACCAAAGAAAAGTCAGGAATTATATGAGCAAAATTACAAAACACTTGCCACAAAAATAAAGTCAGATTTAAACAATTGGAAAGATATTAATTGCTCTTGGATAGGCTGAGCGAATGTAATAAAGATGACAATACTCCCCAAACTAATCTATTTATTTAATGCTATACCAATCAGACTCCAAAGAAACTATTTTAATGATCTAGAAAAAATAACAACAAAATTCATATAAAAGAGCAAATGGTCGAGAATTTCAAGGGAATTAATGAAAAAAAAAGTCAGATGAAGGTTGCCTTTCTGTACCTGTTCTAAAGCTATATTATATAGCAGCAGTCACCAAAATCATTTGGTATTGGTTAAGAAATAGACTAGTTGATCAGTGGAACAGATTAGGTACACAGGACAAAATAGCGTCCAACTATAGCAATCTAGTGTTTGACAAACCCAAAGATACCAACATTGGGATAAGAATTCATTATTTGGAAAAAAAACTGTTGGGAAAACTGGAAATTAGTATGGCAGAAATTAGATATGGATCCACACTTAACACCATATACCAAGTTAAGATCAAAATGGGTCCATGATTTAGGCATAAAGAATGAGATTAAAAATAGACTAGAGGCACAGAGGATAGTTTACCTCTCAGACCTGTGGAGGAGGAAGGAATTTATGACGAAAGGAGAACTAGAGATCATTATTGGTCACAAAATAAAAGATTTTGATTACATCAAATTAAAAAGCTTTTGTACAAGCAAAAATAATGCAAACAAGATTAGAAGGGAAGTAACAAATTGGGAAAATATTTTTACAGTTAAAGGTTCTGATAAAGGCCTCATTTCCAAAATATATAGAGAATTGATCCTAATTTATAAGAAATCAAACCATTCTCCAATTGATAAATGATCAAAGGTTATGAACAGACAATTTTCAGATGATGAAATTGAAACTATATCCATTTATATGAAAGAGTTTTCCACATCACTACTGATCAGAGAAATGCAAATTAAGACAACTCTGAGATACCACTACAGACCTGTCAAATTGGCTAATATGAGAGGAAAAGATCATTATGAATGTTGGAGGGGATGCGGGAAAACTGGGATACTTATGCATTGTTGGTGGAGTTGCAAAATAATCCAACCATTCTGGAAAGCAATCTGGAACCATGCCCAAAAAGTTATCAAACTCTGTGCATACCCTGTGATCCAGCAGTGCTACTACTGGACTTATATCCCAAGGAAATACTAAAGAGGGGAAAGGGACCTGCATGTGCCTAAATGTTTGTGGCAGCCTTTTTTGTAATGGCTAGAAACTGGAAAATGAATGGATGGGAAGAGATCTGCTGTGTCTACTCAAATCTCTCAGACAGATTCTTCTTCCTGTAACGAACCGTTGTCTCCAGGCAATTGCTGTTAACTCTTGTCCAGAGAAGTGACTTCCCTTCCTGCAGGGAGCCCCGTCAAGCCTGATGCAATGCAGAGTCTTCTTCTATCTCTGGATGTCCTCTCTTTTATTCTCCCAGAGAATGGGCATGGGATAATGCAAGGGCTTCTGGGAAGAACCACCTCAGCCAATGAGCCTGCTCCTTCCATCAGGTCAACCTGAGTTCTCACCTTGTAATTGTCCAACCTGAATTCTCACCTTGTCACTATCCAGACAACCCGAGTTCTCACTTAGTAATCCTAACATATGTCCATCAATTGGAAAATGGTTGGGTAAATTATGGTATATGAAGGTTATGGAATATTATTGCACTGTAAGAAATGACCAGCAGGATGAATACAGAGAGGTTTGGAGAAACTTACATGAACTGATGCTGAGTGAAATGAGCAGAATCAGGAGATCACTATACACTTCAACAACAATACTGTATAAAAACATATTCTTATGGAAGTGGATATCTTCGACATAAAGAAGATCCAATTCCCTTCCAGTTTATCAATGATGGACAGAAACAACTACACCAGAGAAGGAACACTGGGAAGTGAATGTAAACTGTTAGCACTACTGTCTATCTACCCAGGTTACTTATACCTTCAGAATCCAATTCTTACAGTGCAAAAAGATAATTGGATTTACACACATATATTGTATCTAGGTTATACTGTAACACATTTAATATGTTTGGGATTGCCTGTCATCTAGGGGAGGGAGTAGAGGGAGGGAGGGGAAAATTTGGTAAAATGTATACAAGGGGTAATGTTGAAAAAAATTACTAATGCATATGTACTGTCAAAAATTATAATTATAAAATTAATAAAAAAACTATCTCCAGCCAGTATTTCCAATTTCATTAAAATAATTTAATTTTCTACACTTTGAACTCTAAGCAAAATGATTTGGCTGTCATTACAGGTGACATTCCATCTCTTGCCTTCATACATTTACACTGCCCTTTTGCCATGCCTAGAATACATTCCCCTTCCATCTGGATCTCACAGAATCTCTACTTTGTTCAAGATTCAGCCTAAGGAGTATTTATCATGGAATCTTTCCTGATATCTTAACTCCAACACAAGTACCATCTCTGACTAAACTATTTCATTTTAATTTTGTGTTTATTCTTTGTGTATATTTACACATTTACATTTTAGAGAAAAGGAATTCTTTTACCTGCATATTTTCCTCATTCACCCCCCACATATTTTAATAAGAAATTTTTTTAAAAAATATATATTGCTTACCATCTTTGTTTTTCTATTCTCACAAGGAGATAGTTATCAGTAGAAAACTCATAATTCTCACAAGAAGAGAGATACTGAGAGATAATTATCAGTAGAAATCTGACCACCAAGCAGTAAATTGTCTGCTACAACTATCTGCCAAGGTATAGAAGACCTGAGGTCTGTCAGGAAAAGGCCTTTGTCCACATGTATTAAAAAATAATTACAGTTAGTCCATAATTCATTATCAATAATTTAAGTTTAATTGCTATTCCGATATGTACTTTTCTAAATAAGATTTTGCATGTCATAGTAATAATAATTAGAAGTAAGCTCCTCCCATTGCATTCATAACTACATAAAAGAGAGCTAGAATTCTCTTCTAGTAGTCTCATGTGGGAAATGAGAGTACTTTGCTTAGCTAACTATGCCAATTGGAGAAGTAGGAAGAAAAGAACAACTCTAATATTGCACTTCACACCCATCACATAGAAAAACATCATTAAAAAGAATATGATAATTGTTAGTAGGGCTCTAGATAGATAGGCACACTGATTTAGACTTATATTTTTAATTAAAATATATGTATACCTTTTTACTTAGCAATATTATTACCAGGCTTATATCCCAAAGTATTTTTTAAAACATCAAACAATCCATAAATACAAAAATATTAATAGCATCACTTTTGTTAAAGGAAAAAAAAACCTAAAAATTCAATACATATCTACAAACTACAAATAATGAAAAAAATCAATTATGAATGATACTATTATCATTCTATGTGAAATAATGAAAAAGATATACTCAGAGAAATCTGAGATTTGAATAAATTTATATAGAATAAAATGAGGTAAACTAGAACAATTTTAACAATGAACACAACAGAACAAAGGAAAAATGACAACTAAAGATTAACAAATTATGATCAATGAAGTGAATGATTTTAACTCTAGAATATTAGTGATGGATCATATATCTTATCTTTTGGCAGAGAGGTAATGAAGTAATGATGAAAATTATAGACAGTCAAAATACAAATTTTTTTTGTGATTACTGATTTGTTATTTGGGATGTCTTTTGTTTTTCTTTTTATGAATAGAGAATTGGGGGGAAACAATTTAATGGGGACGGTGGCATTTAAAAACAAAAAGAGGAAAATACCATTAACAAATAATAATAAAAATGCATATTACAGAGCAAAAAGATACTCAGAAGGATTTCAGGCATATAAATTACTGATGGTACCATGATATTAAGTGTGAATTATTGTTTTTTATTTTATGTTGTATATGTGTAACAAGTTCACAATTCCTTATGAAATTTTTTTCTTTGTATGTTAATTTTTTTTTATTAATTAGATGTTGACACAAATTTTTTCTTTATTCAGAGGACTTATTGTTAGATTCATTTTAGATTCTACTCCTATCATACAAGTAATCTGCACAAAAATCTTTCAAATGGAAAAAAAAAAGTCAAGGCTTCACATTAGGCATAACTCTTTAATCTGTCAAAAATGGCATTTTTGTCAAATCAGCTACATTTTCCCCCTGCCAAATTTCTGATAATCTCTCCTTGCTTTCTTATCATAAAAAGATATCATCAGTTATTTTTGAAAAATACATTATGATCTCAAATATCCAACAAATGCAGATGCTGAATTATATGAGGAATTATTTTTTAATCAAAATCTAGTCCTTTTCAAAATAGTTACTAATTCCAAATCTGAATTTCTAAATCCAATGTATTGTTTAGCATTTATAGCATGAATATTATACTAAGCCAAAAATTCATTCAATGGTATTGGTGAAATTGCAGGTAAAGTCAATAAACTATTTAAATTGTTTTCTATATGGTTTCCTTCTAATTGGGATTAGTGTTTATGATATTTACAGAAACAACAAAGACTACATGAGTTTAAACAATGTTTTCCAGTTAACTTCCTAAATAGGTGATTGGAAACTCATGAGCTATTTTCTCATTTTTTCCAGCTATTTGAGGAGCCTTGACTGATTTTTTTTTCCATATTTGTGGAATGCACCTGAAATTTATACTTCTGGGAATATATATTTACACAGCTAAAATGTGGTACTGTCATAATTCAAATAAGCACTTTACTTCTACCCTCCACTTTTTGGGCAAAAGGAAATCAATTTCATATAGAAAACAGGAATGAAAAAACAATTTTTGGACTATCTCATTCAAGAAAGATCAACAGAAAGAATTATCACCAAAGATTTTTGTCGAGATCATTGTTAAATCCTACCTCTTCCACAGTGGTATGGATAGTATAGATGGCTCCCCTTTAAGTCAGAAAAATCTGTGTTCAGATTCTGCCTCTAATATAAAGCAACTGTGCAGCAGTGAAGAAATCACATACCTTCCATGTCTCTAAACAACTTTGTGAGATGATCAGTTAATGTTTATCTTCAGTGGCCCCTCAAAAGGTTATCACAAGTTTTAAAAAACAAATTGCAGGGCAAGATTAAATAACTTCTAACTGTGCTTTAGTAGGAAAACCCTTGCTAAAAAAATGGAAGACTATCCAAAACCAAAGTTTTACATTGGTTTTGAGAACAGAATTCGCAGTTAACTATAGCCATGATAACTAATACAATGAGTCAGCTATAATTAAATTCTAAATAGCTAGTGATCAAGGGCCTAAAAATAAATCTTTCCTATAATGAAGCCCATCTTATTGAAGTTTATATACAGTAGAATATGAGAAAATAGAGTATAAAATTGATTTTTAAAAATATACTTTTCTATTAGTTTTTGTATCCCTAGTAAGAGGCATAGGACTAGTGAAACTTGAGTTTTAGATATATTTACAAAAGATTTTCCTCAATGGTGGAAATTGATTATCAATGTTTGGTCCTTGCATGAGGAGCAATATTTGTGAGACTTTATGAAAGGAGAGATCTTTTGTATTTCTGACTTCCAGCTTTAAAAGAAAAGTACTCAATTATAGGTGCTCTTTAAGGAAAAGTTCCCAAAGAACCTGAAAAGACCCTATGAAAAAATTAATTTTCAGAGGAACCAGAAATCCACATTTCTTTACCCTAATCTTGCTGTATTAGAGATTTCAGGGAATCCTTCATTGACAAAGATTTGGTGCGCTATCTTTTGGCTGACTTGTGATGGCACATCTCAAAAGCAAGATTTCATTTTTTTTCTGTATATTATCTGTAATATTTTCATCTGTATAACTTCTATGGTTTCCGATTGGTGATGAATTAGATCACACTTCATCTTTGACTTATTGTTTTTGTGTCTGCTACTGACATTTAGTGGGAAGGGAATCAAGTCTTGAATGTATAGTTTGTGTTAAAGGACAGAGATTAAGAGTAGATCATAAATGAAAAAAATGTTTATAATTATATTTATATATTAACAAATTTCAGGGGCTAAGAAATAAATATGTATATACATACACATATAGATATATAAAATACACATACATATATGTTTTATGTAGAAAAATACTTACATATATAGGTTATCTATATCTACATATATCTAGGCATATACATATAAATACATTTATGTATATATGATTTATGCATGTGTGTTCAAATGAGAAGTAAATATAAACATATGTGTCTATATGTGTCTATATATATATATATATATATATATGCAGAATGACATATGAATAGATAAAAAGAGGAAACAGGGAACAAAAAAATATAAGTATAAGAAAATAGGATAGAGTGAACTAGCACAGTTAGCAAACATGGCTGTGAATGTGAAATGAATGAATATAAGCATAAAATATGACACATAATACTCATTTATTTTTCTAAAAAGTATTATAAACAGTGAATTAATATTAATAACATATTTGCACACATATATTCATATATACATATTAATATGCATATGTACATAAACACACATACAAATAATAGGAAAGTATCTAAATTCTTAAAGGATAAAATTAAATGAATTATATAGAACAAATTAGACAGTAAAATGTTAATAGTAAAGGATTGGCAAGCTATTCTCCAGTTTATAAATGGTCAAAGGATATGAACAATTCTCAGATGAAGAAATTGAAACTATTTCTAGCCATATGAAAATATGCTCCAAGTCATTATTAATCAGAAAAATGCAAATTAAGACAACTCTGAGATACCACTATACACCTGTCAGAATTGCTAGAATGACAGGGAGAGATAATGCACAATATTGGAGGAAATGTAGGAAAACCGGGAGACTAATACATTGTTGGTAGAATTGTGAATACATCCAGCCATTCTGGAGAGCAATTTGGAACTATGGTCAAAAACTTATCAAACTGTGCATGCCCTTTGACCCAGCAGTGTTACTATTGGGCTTATGTCCCAAAGAGATTTTAAAGAAGAGAAAGGGACCCATATGTGCAAGAATGTTTGTGTCAGCCCTCTTTATAGTGGCCAGAAATGGGAAACTAAGTGGATGGCCGCCAATTGGAGAATGGCTGAATAAATTATATTATATGAATATTATGAGATATTATTGTTCTATAAGATATGGCCAACAGGATGATTTCAGAAAGGCCTGGAAAGACTTACATGAACTGATGCTGAGTGAAATGAGCAGGACCAAGAGATCTTTATATACATCAACAACAATACTATATAATGATCGATTCTGATGGACTCGCTCATCTTCAACAATGAGATGAACCAAATCAATTCCAAAAGAGCAGTAATGAACTGAACCAGCTACACCCAGTGAAAGAACTCTGGGAGATGACTTTGAACCAATACATAGAATCCCCAATCCCTCTATATTTGTCTGTCTGCATTTTTTATTTCCTTCACAGGCTAATTGTACATTATTTCAAAGTCCAATTCTTTTTGTACAGCAAAATAACGGTTTGGACATGTATACATATATTGTAATTTATACTTTAACATATGTAAAATGTACTGGTCAACCTGTCATCTGGGGCAGGGGGGAAAGAGGGGGAAAATTGGAACAAAAGTTTTGGCAATTGTCAATGCTGTAAAATTACCCATGCGTATATTTAAAAAAATTAATTTAGAACAAAATAGTAATGGATTGCAATTTAACTACCGTTATAGCTATAAATCTAAACATAAGTAAGAAAAAATATAAAATGATAAATATAATTTTCGAAAAGTAAAATACAATAGTCCCCCCAAAGAATAGCAAATGAAAATAGTAGGAGGAAAATGCCTACATCTCAGTTATTCACAAAAAAAATTATTGTGTAATACCACAATCTAATAAACAAATAAAGAAAAACAGGCATATTAATGCACATTTTACTTAGAGTAATTTAATAAAAATTACATTCAATAAAAGGTCTTTGAACCATAGATTAAATATTAATTGAAACTGAATAACTTAATCCCACAGAATTAGGTTGGTAGATCAAGAAGAACTCATAGAAACAATCAATAATTTCATTAAACATAATGTCAGCAATGAGACAACATAACAAACAAATTTGGGAAATGCAGTCAAGGCAGCACTTTAATGGAACTGTAGGTTTCTAAGTTCTTATAACATTGATAAAATAAAGAATTTTATTGGGTTGGATAAGCAATTAAAAAGAATAGAAAACCAATAATTTTACTGAAACACTATATTGGAAAACCTGGAAATCAAACAAAATTATTACTTTTTGGGGGATTATATATGAGCTTACTTAGGAAAAAAAAAGGAAATAAAGTAAAAAAAAAAAAACTAATTAACAGTACTAATAAATTCAGCAAAGTTATAGGACATAAATTAAATCCAACCAAATTATGTACATTTCCACATATTAGTATATATAGATAAGGAAGAGATAGAAAGATAAATTATTATATTTAGAATAACTCTGAGTTGAATAAAATGCTTGGTTCTCTTCCTGCAAAAATATTTAGAGACTTTATGAAGATAATTACAAAACATTCTTTACATAAAGGAAAATGTAGAAAACTGGGAAAATGGGAGTAGCTTATGACTAAGTCTAGCCAATATAAATAAATTACAATATTACCTAAAAGTATTTATTATTTGCCATCAAAGTCAAACAACCAAAAGATGGGACAAAAAATAGAAATGCTAATTAGTGGAACAGATTAGATACATAAAATAAAAATAAATATCAGCAAAGTAGCCTAGTATTGGATAAACACAATGATCCCTCATAATAGAACAAGAATACAGTATTCAAAAGAAAAAACTATTATGAAAACGTGAAATATCTGATAGAAATTAGTTGTATATCAATGTCTTTTAAAATATAACAAGAAAATTTCTGAAGACATGAGGTTGATATTATAAGCAAATTAGAGGATTATGGAAGAGATTACTTAACTACCTATAAACTCAAAGGATGAGGAAAGAACTTATAACCAAAGAAAAGGAAAAAAAAGTTTTAGAAGAAATAAACATGGACAGTTTTGATTATATAAGTGTTTTCAAATATTTTTATATAAACAAAACCAATATAATTAAAATTTGAGGAGAAGAGGTGGAATCAAGGTGGTGGAGAAGATACATGCAAATTTCTAAGCTCCCTTTTACCCTCAATACGAATTATTTAAATCAGCCTCAAAAATAGTGCTGGACTGATAAAAACCACAAGGATTAGAAGCACTACTTACCAGCTGAAGAGAATCTGGAATTTTGTCAGATAAGGTCTGTTTGGAGGGGAGGAAAAAAAAAGACGGGCAAAGACAGGGTTAGACTACAGACTAGCACATTGTGCCAAATGGGCTGGGAAGAATTCTAGGGTTAGAATAGATACTGAAACTGAGATGTCTGTCCCAGTCTGATAGCTCTATTCTGCTTGTAAAACAGCAGATCAGAAGAGAAATCAAAGCCACTTTAAAAACAACAACAACAACAACAACAACAATAACAACAACAACAACAACAACAAATGCCAGAATCCCAAACCTGAAGTGACCCAACACCAATACCAGCATGGATGTGCAGCTGCCTGCTGCTGTCCAGGGCTTCTCCTTGAGGCAGTTAAGAACCTGCACAGCCAAGGGCAGCCTCGAATCCACATAGTGCAGGGATTAGCCTGAGGCAGTGGAACTTTAACAGCAGTGAAACTCCTGAAGCAGCAAAAATCCTGAAACTGTGAAGCTACAACAGTAGAGACTGTGCTTCCCCAGCACGGACTTCCAGTGAGCTGCTAATATCTAGAGCCCCATGGGAGGTTTAGCAAGGGGTTGTGATGCTTTCACTGTTTAGCCTCTAGCCTCAGGGAAGTTGCTAGGCTACACAGCAGGGGTTCTTCACTGGGCACACCTGCACCACAGCCTTGCTAACCACTTGAGTCATTTCTGGAGGGGGAGGTAGGGAGATATATCCAAGAGCTCTCTCTTATCCTGGGCAGAAGACTGCTGTAATCCACCCTATCTCTGTTCTTCGAGAAAGCTGGTAAATTTCCTACCCAAAGGGCACACCCCATAGAGATTTAACAATAAGTAAGAAATTGAAGAGAATGATTGGCACCTTCTATACAGAGAAAGAGAAGGTAATAACCCCAAGGAGGCTAACAGCAGACAGTCTCCAGTTAATACCCTAATGGGGAATGATACTTGCCTCCCAACACATAACTCTCTCCTAGAAGAGACTATTAAAAAGTTAAGAGAGTTAGAAGAAATTATAAAATTAAAAAAAAAAAAAAAAAAAAGCGAGTTAGAAGAAAAATGGGGAAAGGAAAGAGAAGCTATGCAGAGAGTTAAAACGTCCTAAATTTGAGTTGGAAAAGATAAAGAATTCACAGGTGGTACAGGGAAACAAAATTTGTGAATTAGAAAAGGTTAAAAAATTACAGGAAAGTAGGATTTCTGAATTGGAAAAGATAAAGTATTCCCAAGAAAGTAGTACTTGTGAATTGCAAAAAGAAAATAAGTCACTAAAAAAAAATTAGTGAAATGGAAAAAAAACCAAACTCTACAGAGCAAAATAATTAATTTAAAAACTCAATTGGACATATACAAATAGAAAATATGAATGAAGAAAATAATTTCATTAAAAATCAAAGAGAACTGTCCAGAGATAATAGAAACAGAAGGGGAAATAGGCATTGAAAGAATTCATCAAACACCTTCTGAAAAAGACCCTAAAAAAAGAACTCCACAGAACATTGTGGCTAAGCTGAAGAGCTACCAGGCTAAGCAAAAAAATATTGCAAGTAGCCAGGAAAAAAACAATTCAAATATCAAGGAGCCACAATAAGAGTCACTCAAGATCTGGCTGCATCCACATTAAAGAACTGAAGGGCCTGGAATCTGATATTTTGAAAAGCAAAATAACTTGGGATGCAGCCAAGAATAAACTACCCAGCTAAGTTAGCAGTTTCTGACATGGAAGAAGATGGACATTTAATGAAACAGAGGAATTCAATTTGTTTCGTAGAAAAAAACAGATTTAAACAAAAAAATTTGATCTCCAACCACAAGACTCAAGAGAAGCAGAAAAAAGGTAAAAGTAACTATTGAGAACTGTATTTTTGTTGTGGATATACAGAAAGTCCACATGTATAATTTGATTTTACTGATATACCATAACAAAAAGAAGTAGAAAGGGAAAGGGGATAGTATCAGAAAATGGGAAAGGGGAGATAAAAAAAGGGAAACTACATGCCAAGAAGAGGCAAAGAAAATTCACAATATCTGAGAGAATTTAGAGAATGGAAAGAACACTGTGTGAATCTTACTCTAATTAGAGTAGGCTCAAAGAGTAAATAATTGACATATTAGTTTTCCAGAGAATTCTCTCCCACCTCATTGAAAGGGGGAGAGGAAAAGGGAAATGGAAAAGAGGAATAAGGGAAGAGACTTGGAAGGAAGGTGGAGGGATACTAAAAAAGGGAGGGCTGTGCGTCACAAGTAGGGTCTATAAATTAAATATTGGAGAAGGGGTTCAGGGGGATCAAGGGAAAAAGCAAAATCTGGGGATAATATGATGGCTGAAAATACAGAATTAGTAATTTTAACTGTAAATATGAATGGGATGAACTCTCCCATCAAACAGAGACGGATAGCAGACTGGAACAAAAGTTAGAACCCTACAATATGTTGTTTACAAGAAACAAACTTAAAGCAGGGAGATACATGCAGAGTAAAGGTAAAAGGTTGGAGCAGAATCTATTATGCTTCAGGTAAAGCCAAAAAAACAGGGGTAGCCATCCTTATCTCAGATCAAGCAAAAGCAGAAGTTGATCTAATTAAAAGAGAAAAAGAAAATATATCATGCTAAAAAAAAAAAAGGTAGCATAAACAATGAAGCCATATCAGTACTAAACATATATGAACCAAGTGGTATAGCATCTAACTTTCTAAAGGAAAAGTTAAGAGAGTTGCAAGAAGAAATAGACAGTAAAGCTATAATAGTGGAAGATCTCAATTTTGCACTCTCAGATTTAGACAAATCAAACCACAAAACAAATAAGAAAGAACTTTAAAATATAAATAGCACATTAGAAAAACTAGGTATGATAGACTTTTGGAGAAAACTGAATGGCAATAGAAAGGAATATACTTTCTTCTCAGCAGTTCATGGATCCTATACAAAAATTGAACATATATTAGGATATAATGATATGAAAATTAAATGTAGGAAGGCAGAAATAATAAATTCCTTCTTCTCAGATCACAATGCAACAAAAGCTACATTCAATAAGAAGTTAAGGGTAAATAGACTAAAAAGTAATTGGAAACTGAATAATCTCATCTTAAAGAATGACTGGGTGAAACAGCAAATTATAGAAACAATTAATAATTTCACCCAAGATAATGACAATGATGAGACATCATACCAAAATCTGTGCGATGCAGCTAAAGCGGTAATAAGGGGAAATTTTATATCTTTAGAGGATTATTTGAACAAAATAGAGAAAGAGAAGATTAACAAATTGGGCCTGAAACTTAAAAAGCTAGAAAAAAGATCAAATTAAAAACCCCCAACCAAAAATCAAACTTGAAATACAAAAATTAAAAGAAGAAATCAATAATATTGAAAGTAAAAAAAAAAAAAAAAAAAACAAACTATTGAATTAATAAATAAAACCAAGAGTTGGTTTTATGAAAAAGCCAATAAAATAGATAAACCTTTGGTAAATCTGATTAGAAAAAAGGAAAGAAGAAAATCAAATTGTTAGTCTTACAAATGAAAAGGGGGATCTTTCCACCAATGAAGAGGAAATTTGAGAAATAATGAGTTACTTTGTCCAACTTTATGCCAATAAATTTGATAACTTTAGTGAAATGGATGACTTTCTCCAAAAATATAGGCTTCCTAGATTAACAGAGGAGGAGATAAATTGCTTAAATAGTCCCATTTCAGAAAAAGAAAAAAGAACAAGCTATTAATCAATTCCCCAGGAAAAAATCCCCAGGACCAGATGGACTTACATGTGAATTTAACATTTAAAGAACAACTAGCTCCAATGTTATATAAACTATTTGAAAAAATAGGGGTGGAAGGAGTCCTACCAAACTCCTTTTATGACATAGACATGGTACTGATAACTAAACCAGGTAGATCAAAAACTGAGAAAGAAAACTATAGACCAATTTCCTTAATGAATATTGATGCTAAAGTCTTAAATAAGATATTTGCAAAAAGACTTCAGAAAATCATCCCCAGGATAATACACTAAGATCAAGTAGGATTAATACCAGGAATGCAGGGCTAGTTTAATATTAAGAAAACTATTAGTATGATTGACCATATTAATAATCAAATTAACAAAAACTATATGAGCATCTCAATAAATGCATTTGATAAAATCCAACATCCATTCCTACTAAAAACACTTGAGAGTATAAGAATAAATGGACTATTCCTTAAAATAGTCAGGAGTATATATTTAAAACAGTCAGTAAACATCATATGTAATGGCGATAAACTGGAACCTTTCCCAGTAAGATCAGGAGTAAAACAAGGTTGCCCACTATCACCATTACTATTCAGTATTGTATTAGAAATGCTAGCCTCAGGAATAACAGTCAAGAAAAGGATTAAAGGAATAAGAGCAGGTAATGAGGAAATCAAACTATCACTCTTTGCAGATGATATGATGGTATACTTAGACAACCCCGGAAATTCTAATAAAAAGTTATTAGAAATAATTCACAACTTTAGCAAAGTTGCGATACAAAATAAATCCACATAAATCCTCAGCATTATTATACATCACCAACAAAATGCAACAGCAAGTGACACAAAGAGAAATCCCACTCAAAACAACTGTCGAGAGTATAAAATATTTGGGAATCCATCTGCCAAAGAAAAGTCATGAATTATATGAGCAAAATTACAAAAGACTTGCCACAAAAAATAAAGTCAATTTTTAATAATTGGAAAGACATTAAATGTTCTTGGATAGGCCGAGCGAATATAATAAAGATGACAATACTCCCTAAACTAATCTATTTATTTAGTGCTATACCAATCGGATTCCCGAGAAACTATTTTAATGACCTAGAAAAAATAACACAAAATTCATGTGGAAGAGCAAATGGTCGAGAATTTCTTTTTCTGGGATTGTTTTTTTTTTTTTTTTTTTTTTTTTTTTAGAATTTTTTTTCCACAGTGTATATGCTTGAGTAATTTTTTTAATAATATTATCCCTTGTATTCATTTTTCCAAATTATACCCTCTTCCCTCCATTCCCTCCCCCCAATGACAGGCAATCCCATACATTTTACATGTGTTACAATAAAATCTAGATACAATATATGTGTGTAAATACCACTTTCTTGTTGCACATTAAGCATTAGATTCCAAAGGTATGAGTAACCTGGGTAGATAGACAGTAGTGCTAACAATTTACATTCACTTCCCAGTGTTCATTCTCTGGGTGTAGTTATTTCTGTCCATCATTGATCAACTGGAAGTGAGTTGGATCTTCTTTATGTTGAAGATATCCACTTCCATCAGAATACCTCTTCATACATCATTGAAGTGTACAGCGATCTTCTGTTTCTATTCATTTCACTCAGCATCAGTTGATGTAAGTCTCTCCAAGCCTCTCTGTATTCCTCCTGCTGGTCATTTCTTACAGAGCAATAATATTCCATAACATTCATATACCATACTTTAACCAACCATTCTCCAATTGATGGGCATCCATTCATCTTCCAGTTTCTGGCCACTAGGAAAAGAGCTGCCACTAACATTTTGGCACATACAGGTACCTTTCCCCTCCTCAGTATTTCTTTGGGATATAAGCCCAGTAGTAGTACGGCTGGGTCAAAGGGTATGCACAGTTTGATAACTTTTTGTGAATAGTTCAAAATTGCTCTCCAGAATGGCTTGATTCTTTCGCAACTCCACCAACAATGTATCAGTGTCCCAGTTTTCCCGTATCCCCTCCAACATTCATCATTATTTGTTCCTGTCATCTTAACCAATCTGACAGGTGTGTTGTGGTATCTCAGAGTTGTCTTAATTTGCATTTCTCTGATCAGTAGTGATTTGGAACACTCTTTCATAAGAGTAGAAATAGTTTCAATTTCATCATCTGAAAATTGTCTATTCATATCCTTTGACCATTTATCAATTGGAGAATGGTTTGATTTCTTATAAATTAGGGTCAGTTCTCTATATATTTTGGAAATGAGACCTTTGTCAGAACTTTAACTGTAAAAATATTGTCCCAATTTGTTACTTCCCTTCTAATCTTATTTGCATTAATATTGTTTGTACAGAAACTTTTTAGTTTGATGTAATCAAAATGTTCTATTTTGTGATCAATAATGATCTCTAGTTCTCCTCTGGTCATAAATTCCTTCCTCCTCCACAGGTCTGAGAGGTAGACTATTCTCTGTTCCTTTAATCTATTTATGATCTCATTCTTTATGCCTAAATCACTGACCCATTTTGATCTTATCTTGGTATATGGTATTAAGTATGGATCCATATCTAATTTCTGCCATACTAATTTCCAGTTTTCCCAACATATTTTTCCAAATAATGAATTTTTATCCCTAATGTTGGTATCTTTGGGTTTGTCAAAGATTAGATTGCTATAGATGTATCATTGTTTTTGTCCTTTGTATCTAATCTATTCCACTGATCTACCGGTCTATTTCTTAGCCAATACCAAATGGTTTTGGTGACTGCTGCTGTAGAATATAGCTTTAGATCAGGTATACCTAGACCACCTTCATCTGACTTTTTTTTCATTAGTTCCCTTGCAATTCTCAACCATATGAATTTTAACTCTTCCATATGAATTTTGTTGTTATTTTTTCTAGGTCATTAAAATAGTTTCTTGGGAGTCTGATTGGTATAGCACTAAATAAATAGATTAGTTTGGGGAGTATTGTCATCTTTATTATATCCACTTGGCCTATCCAAGAGCACTGAATGTCTTTCCAATTATTTAAATCTGACTTTATTTTTGTGGCAAATGTTTTGTAATTTTTTTCATATAAACCTGACTATTCTTTGGTAGTTGGATTCCCAAACACTTTATACTCTCAACATTTGTTTGGAATGGAATTTCTCTTTGTATTTCTTGCTGTTGCATTTTGTTGGTGGTACATAAAAATGCTGAGGATTTATGTGCATTTATTTTATATCCTGCCACTTTGCTAAAATTCTGAATTATTTCTAATGGCTTTCATTAGAATCTCTGGGGTTTTCCTGATAAAGGCCTCATTTCCAAAATATATAGAGAACTAATTTATAAGAAATCAAACCATTCTCTAATTGATAAATAATCAAAGGATATGAATAGACAATTTTCAGATGATGAAATTGAAACTATTTCCACTCTTATGAAAGTGTGTTCCAAATCACTACTGATCAGAGAAATGCAAATTAAGACAAAGCTGAGATACCACAACACAACTGTCAGATTGGCTAAGATGACAGGAACAAATAATGATGAATGTTGGAGGGGATGTGGAAAAACTGGGACACTGATGCATTGTTGATGGAGTTGTGAAAGAATTCAGACATTCTGGAGAGCAATTCTGAACTATTCACAAAAAGTTATCAAACTCGGCATACCCTTTTATTCAGCAGCACTACTACTGGCCTTATATCCTAAAGAAATATTAAAGAGGGGATAGGGACCTGTGTGTGCCAACATGTTTGTGGCAGCTCTTTTCATAGTGGTTAGAAACTGGAAAATGAATGGATGCCCATCAATTGGATAATGGTCAGATAACTTATGGTATATGAATGTTATGGAATATTATTGCTCTGTAAGAAATGACCAGCAGGAGGAATACAGAGAGGTTTGGAGAGACTTACAACAACTGATGCTGAGTGAAATGAATAGAACCAGAAGATCACTGTACACTTCAATGTTGTATGAAGATATATTCTGATGGAAGTGGGTATCTTCAACATAAAGAAGATCCAACTCACTTCCAGTTGATCAGTGATAGACAGAAACAGATACACCCAGAGAAGGAACACTAGGAATTGAGTGTAAAATGTTTGCACTTTTGTATTTCTATACAGGTTACTTATACCTTCAGAATCCAATTCTTTTTGGGCAACAAGGAATTTGGTTTTACACACATATTGTATTAAGGATATACTGTAACACATTTAATATGTATGGAATAGTCTGTCATCAAGGGGAAGGAATAGAGGGATGGAGGGGAAAATTTGGAAAAGTGAATATAAGGGATAATCTTGTAAAAAATTACCCATGCATATGTAGTCAAAAAATTATAATTATAAAATTAATAAAATAATTGAGGAGAAACAGGAAAATGGGAATATATTGCTAGAAGATTAAACCTTTGGGAAACATTTTATTTCTAAAATATGTAGGGAAGTTTTGGAGTTGGAGTCCAGATAACAGATAAAAGATAGTGACTTACTAAACTCTACCCACCACCTTTGCAAACACCTTGAAATAATGAAATAAAACAATACCTAGAGTGGCAAAATCAACTAAATTAAGGGGGGGTGTGGTGGAAGGGTGGGAGAGGTTGAAATAATTTGCAGTTAAAGACAATTTAGAAGTTTGGCAGGAAAGATCTATTGCACCTGGATGAGAACAGAATACAGTTCAGTGGATGTACAAATTTAGACCAGGCCCCAGTAAAACATGAACAGGCTTGGGAATTACTGACGCAACAGCAGCAGTGGCTGCTTCTAGGGCTATCAGAAGACAGATAACAAGGGAGGTTAATCAGAAGGAGATTATAGGGGTTTTTTGTAAACACTATGAGCAGGACTGTCGCTTTGCCCATACTCAGATTCAGGTCACAGTCCTGGATGGCAGTCCCAGCTTGAGAAGGAACATTAAAACAACAGAGCTTGCAGCCACAGTGGAACAGGGACCCTTCTCACAGTTTCAGGGCAGAAAAGAGTGCTTATGCTCATTAACAGAGCATAGGCCAGTAGAGTAACAAACACACTTTTCCTTAGATCACAATATTTTGGAAGAACTGAAAACTGAAAACTTAACTGTCGAAGTATCTCTGAAAACAGCTACATAAAACCTCTGAAGCTTGGGGCAATGTACTTTCCACCATGGAAGTAGATTTCCACTTTACTAGATGTAAAATCAAGAAATAAGCTAGAAAAAATATTCTCCAGGTAATAGACATCCTTTCAATTTCTAGTACTTCACCATGAAAAGAGCTACCATAAATATTTTTACATGTGTAGGTCCTATTCCATGTTATGATCTTTATGGGATACAGATCTTGTTACAGTATTGTTTTATCAAAGTTCTGCAGTTTGGTTGTCCTTTGGGTATAGTTCTAAATTGCTTTCCAAGATAGTTAAATCAGTTCACAATTCCACCAACAGTGCATTAGTGCACCAATTTTCCTAAATCCTCTCTAACATTTATTACTTGTTTTGTTTATTTATTTATTTATTTGTTTGTTTGTTTGTTTGTTTGTTTATTTATTTTTTTATTGACCAATGCAATAGGTATGAAGTGGTATCTCAGATGTTTTAATTTGCATTTCTTTAATCAAAAGTATTTTAGAGCACTTCTTCATATATTTATAGATAGCTTTGATTTCTTCATTTGAAAACAGACTGTTCATATCTATTGACCATGTATTTTTTGGGGGAATAGTTTATATTCTTATAAATTTGACTCAGTTCTCTATATATTTGAGAAATGAGGCCTATATATATATATATATATATATATATATATATATATATATATATATATATATATATATATACCTATATACTTATACTTACTGTAAAGACTGTTTCCCAACTTTCTGCATTTTCTTGGTGGCATCGTGTTTGTTTTTACAAAAACTTTTATAATTAATATAACAATTTTCTATTTTGCATTTTGTAATGCTCTTTATTTCTTTCTTTGATCATGACTTCCCCCTTCCCATAGACCTTACAGGTAGACTATTTGCTCTTCTAATATGTGATGTCTAATATACTATTTATCTGAATAGTTTCTTTCTTGTTTATTATTTTTCTTGTAATAATCAATTTCTGAGGGGACAGAATTTTTAATATTGATATTGCTTCATTGTCCATAGTACCTTTTAATTTTAATAGATTTTCTCCCAAATACAATTAAAGATAGTTTTCAACATTAATCTTTGCAAAATCTTATGTTCAATTTTCTTCCTGCCTCCCCCCACTCCCTTTCCCATATAACTTAGACATTTGCAGTTCTTCTAAGCATATGTCCTATACTCATCATGCGGCACAAAAAATATCAGATCAAAAAGGGAGGTAGGAAAGAACATGGAAGAAAAAAAAAAAGCAAACAAAAAGATGTAAATATGATGATTTGATCCACATTCAGTTTTTACAGTTCTCTCTCTGCATGTAAATGGCTTTTGTTTTATCACAAGTTTATTGGAATTCTATGGTACTTTTTTCTTTTTTCTTTTTTCTTTTTTAGCAATGTATGATATCTTTTTAAATTTTTATTTATTTTTTATTTATTTTGTTTAAGCAGATGTATTTTTGCTTTTACTTTGAGATCTGAATTACTTTTTTTTAACTTCAGTTGAAGCATAATGGGTTATTTTCTAGCCTCTTTACTTTGTGTACATTCTCTGCTTCAAGTGTGTTTCTTGTATCCAATATATTGTAGGATTCTGGTTTTTTATTCAGTCTGCTCTCCCCTTCTATTTTATGGCAGAATTTCTCCCAATCACATTCACAGTTATAATCACTACTTGTGTATTTCCTTCCATCTTATTCTTCCTGTTTGTTCCCCTCTCTCTCCTTTTATCCTTTCCCTCCTCACCAGAGTTTTGCTTCTGTCTACCACCTTTCCTGATGTGCCTCCCTTTACTTAATCTCATCTTCTCCTACTGCCTTGTCAGGTAAAGTAGATTTGTATATTCAATTTATTGTGTATATTATTTCTTGTTTGAGACAATACTGACGAGAGTAAGGTTCAAGAGATCTTCATCACCAAGTCTCCCAACTTCCCCTCCAATGAAATAGGTTTTTCATGCCTCTTTATGGGAAATAATTTGTACTATTCTGCCTCTCCCTACTTTCTGTACCCAATGTTCTCCTATTTTTCATTCCTTATTTTTTTATGTCATTCCTTCTAATTCACCTTATATCTATGCCCTATAAATATATTCCTTCTAGCTGTACTATTAGTGATGTAATTTTTAAGACTCATAAGAATTATCTTCCCATGTATGGATGAAAACAACTTAGCTCTATTGAATCCCTTATGCCTTTCCCTGCCTTTTTACCCACTTGTGTTTCTCTTGGTTGTTATTATTTTAGGTCAATTTTTTTGGTTTGGTTCTGGTCTTCTCCTTATACTTCAATTTAATCATATGACCTTTCCTTTTCTCCCTCCTTTATGTATCAGAAATTTAGCAATTATTTGATTTAGCAAAATATTTAATTAGTTGTTGTAGTCTTAGCTCTGTTGCTTGCAGGAATATCATGTTCTATATACCTGATTCTTTTATCTTTCAATATGCCAAAGTTTATGTAATCCTGACTGCGGCTCCCTAATATTTGACTTGTTTTTTTCTGGCCATTTGTAGCATTTTTCCTTGACCTGAAAGTTATGAAATTTAAGTATAATGATTCTTGGATCTCTTTTCTGATGTGATGTCTTTAATTGCTGGTTCTATTACTCCAAGTCCAAACTTGTGTTGCTATTTTATATTTGCTCAGAGGTGAACATGGAGAGTTATGGTGATTCAGTATTTACTCTGTCATTGGTTCTCTGAAAGGATTCTCTGAATCTAACACTTTTTTTTAAACTCCAAGATATCTTTATTTAGAATTTTTTCACAGTATATATGCATGAGTAATTTTTTTATAATATTATCCCTTGTATTCATTTTTCCAAATTATCCCCCCTTCCCTCCATTCCCTCCCCCCGATGACAGGCAATCCCATACATTTTACATGTGTTACAATAAAACCTAGATACAATATATGTGTGTAAGTACCACTTTCTTGTTGCACATTAAGCATTAGATTCCAAAGGTATAAGTAACCTGGGTAGATAGACAGTAGTGCTAACAATTTACATTCACTTCCCAGTGTTCCATCTCTTGGTGTAGTTATTTCTTTCCATCATTGATCAACTGGAAGTGAGTTGGATCTTCTTTATGTTGAAGATATCCACTTCCATCAAAATACATCCTCATACAGCATTGAAGTGTACAGCAATCTTCTGGTTCTATTCATTTCACTCAGCATCAGTTGATGTAAGTCTCTCCAAGCCTCTCTGTATTCCTCCTGCTGGTCATTTCTTACAGAACAATAGTATTCCATAACCTTCATATACCATAATTTACCCAACCATTCTCCAATTAATGGGCATCCATTCAACTTCCAGTTTCCAGCCACAACAAAAAGAGCTGCCACAAACATTTTGGCACATACAGGTCCCTTTCCCCTCCTCAGTATTTCTTTGGGATATAAGCCCAGTAGTAGTACGGCTGGTTCAAAGGGTATGCACAGTTTGATAACTTTTTGGGCATAATTCCAAATTGCTCTACAGAATGGCTGGATTCTTTCACAACTCCACCAACAATGTATCAGTGTCCCAGTTTTCCCATATCCCCTCCAACATTCATCATTATTTGTTCCTGTCATCTTAGCCAATCTGACAGGTGTATAGTGATATTTCAGAGTTGTCTTAATTTGCATTTCTCTAATCAGTAGTGATTTGGAACACTCTTTCATATGAGTGGATAGAGTTTCAATTTCATCATCTGAGAATTGTCTGTTCATATCATTTGACCATTTATCAATTGGAGAATGGTTAGATTTCTTATAAATTAGGGTCAGTTCTCTATATATTTTGGAAATGAGACCTTTGTCAGAACCTTTAACTGTAAAAATATTTTCCCAATTTGTTACTTCCCTTCTAATCTTGTTTTCATTAGTATTGTTTGTACAGAAACTTTTTAGTTTGATGTAATTAAAATGTTATATTTTGTGATCAATAATGATCTCTAGTTCTCCTCTGGTCATAAATTCCTTCCTCCTCCACAGGTCTGATAGGTAGACTCTCCTCTGTTCCTCTAATCTATTTATGATCTCATTCTTTATGCCTAAGTCATGGACCCATTTTGATCTTATCTTGGTATATGGTGTTTCTGCCATACTAATTTCCAGTTTTCCCAACAGTTTTTTTCCAAATAATGAATTTTTATCCCTAATGTTGGTATCTTTGGGTTTGTCAAAGATTAGATTGCTATAGATGTATCATTTTTTTTGTCCTTTGTATCTAATCTGTTCCACTGATCTACCGGTCTATTTCTTAGCCAATACCAAATGGTTTTGGTGACTGCTGCTATAGAATATAGCTTTAGATCAGGTACACTTAGACCACCTTCCTCTGACTTTTTTTTTTCATCAGTTCCCTTGCAATTCTCTACCTTTTATTCTTCCATATGAATTTTGTTGTTATTTTTTCTAGGTCATTAAAATAGTTTCTTGGGAGTCTGATTGGTATAGCACTAAATAGATAGATTAGTTTGGGGAGTATTGTGATCTTTATTATATTCGCTCGGCCTATCCAAGAACACTGAATGTCTTTCCAATTATTTAAATCTGACTTTATTTTTGTGGCAAGTGTTTTGTAATTTTTCTGATAAAATTCCTGACTATTCTTTGGTAGATGTGAATCCAACAACTTTAAAACAATTTAGAATGCTGGTGGCAAAGCTACTAAATGTACATCCTATTTGGGTAAACAATACTGGCATTAAATCTTTACCCAAAAGAAATAAAAGAAACATGAAAATCATCCATGTATGCTGTCAAGATATTTAGAAACATCCCGTTTCCCAGAACTAAGGCTCAGTAAGCAGGCTATATTCTGAGGTTGGCATGATATTAATCATTTTCATTCTGGATGATCTCATCCTCTGGCAAGATGCCTTTCTTTTTTTTAAATTTTATTTATTTTTTTAAAATTTTATTTTATACCTTTTTTTTTGACAGTACATATGTATAGGTATTTTTTTACATTATCCCTTGCACTCACTTCTGTTCTGATTTTTCTCTTCCCTTCCTCTACTCCCTCCCCTAAATGGCAGGCAGTCTTACACATATTAAATATGTTATAGTATATCCTAGATACAATATATATGTGCAGAAACAAATTTATTGGATTCAGAAGTTAAAATTAACCTGCAAAGAAAATAAAAACTGCAAACAGTTTACATTCATTTCCCAGTGATCTTTTTCTGGATGCAGCTGATTCTGACCACCATTGATCAATTGAAATTGAATTAAATCTTCTCGTTGTCGAAGATACCCACTTCCACTTTGTTTCCCAGGATTTATAACTAGGTAATTCAACATCAGTGGCATGAGATACAACTTTAAGCCAGGGTCTATCCTAGCTGAGAAAGGAACTCATGCAAAATTAATGTCATACTGGAATCAGAACTTGATAGTATATGTTACAGTAGATACAGCACTAGATCTGGGGTCAGGATACCTCAGCATAAATCTTCTCTTTTACAGTGAGTCTGTTTTCGTTTTCTCATGTGTAAAATGAATATAGTAAAAGTACTTATCTCCCAGGGTTATAAAAAGAATATGGAGGCAACTAAATGACTCAGTGGATAGAATACTGCCTTTGAATTCAGGAGGACCTAAGTTCAAAGCTAGCCTCAGAAACTTAACACTTCTTAGCTGTGTAACCCTAGGCAAGTCACTTAATCCCAATTGCCTCAAAACAAAAGCAAAAATAAATAAATAAATAAATAAATAAATAAATAAATAAATAAATAAATAAATAAATAAATAAATGAATGAGAGTATTTTAATAGTGTTTTATTTTCTCAATTATGTGTAAAACATTTTTAATATTCATAATAAAATAATTTTGATTTCCAAATTCTCTACCACACTCCACTTTCTGCATCATTGAAAAGGCAAGCAATTTGATAAAAGTTATGTATAGGCAATAATTCAAAACATATGTCCGTATTAGTCATGTTGTAAAAGACATCAGAGAACAAAACCTAAAGAACCCTCCCCCAAAAATTATTTTTAAAGCACAATGTTTTATTGAATGCATTCAGACTCCATTAATTCATTCTTTAGAGATATACTACATTTTTCAATATAACTCCTTCAGAATTGCCTTGGATCTTTATATTTTTTGAAAGAACAGTCATTCACAAGTAGTCATGGTAAAATAGTGTTGATACTGTAAATTTATTCTAATGATTTTACATTGTCACAGTTTGTTTAAGTTTTTATTTTTCTGGGTTTTTCTAAAAGCATAGTGCTCATCATTTATTATATCAAATAGTATTCCAACACTATCTGATACCACAAATTATTTAATATTTCCCAGTTGATGGGCATCCCCCAATTTTGAATTCTTTGCCACAACTAAAAATGCTGCTATAAATATTTTTGTATTATAAGTGTTTTCCTTTTTAAACTATCTTTTGGATACATATTTAATAGTGCTATTGCTGTGTCAAAGAGTATGCACTGTTTTATAATCTTCTGAGCAAAGGTCCCAATTGCTCTAGAGAGTGATTGGATCAATTTATAATTCCACCAACTAAGCATTAAGGTCTCAGTTTTCTTATATCCTCTCCAACATTTGTCATTTTTCTTTTTTGTCACACAAGTCAATCTGATAGGTATAAGGTGGTAACTCAGAGTTGTTTTAATTTTCATCATGAGATTTACATGTGAATTATACCAAACATTTAAAGAACAATGAGCCCTAATATTAGTATAATTGACCATAATATTACATTATATTATATTATATTATTATTTATATATCACCAACAAAATGCAACAGCAAGATACAAAGAGAAATTCCATTCCAAACAAATGTTGAGAGTATAAAGTATTTGTGAATCCATCTACCAAAGAATAGTCAGGAATTACATCAGAAAAATTACAAAACACTTGCCACAAAAATAAAGTCAGATTTAAATAATTGGAAAGACATTCAGTGCTCTTGGATAGGCCGAGCGGATATAATAAAGATGACAATACTCCCCAAACTAATCTATTTATTTAGTGCTATACCAATCAGACTCCCAAGAAACTATTTTAATGACCTAGAAAAAATAACAACAAAATTCATATGGAAGAATAAAAGGTCAAGAATTGCAAGGGAACTAATGAAAAAAAAGTCAGAGGAAGGTGGACTAAGTGTACCTGATCTAAAGCTATATTATATAGCAGCAGTCACCAAAACCATTTGGTATTGGCTAAGAAATAGACCGGTAGATCAGTAGAACAGATTAGATACAAAGGACAAAAAAGGGTACATCTATAGTTTGATCAATGATGGACAGAAAAAACTACACCCAGAGAAGGAACACTGGGAAGTGAATGTAAATTGTTAGCATTACTGTCTATCTACCCAGGTTACTTATACCTTCAGAATGTAATACTTAATGTGCAACAAGAAAATGGTATTTATACACATATATTGTATCTAGGTTATATTGTAACACATGTAAAATGTATGGGATTGCCTGTCATGGGGGGGAGAGAGTGGAGGGAGGGGGGGATAATTTGGAAAAATGAATACAAGGGATAATATTATAAAAAAATAAAATAAAAGCTGATTATAAAAAAAAAACAATATGTACTCCTTCAAGTGGGCATCAAGTGGACACAGTGAACATATAGTGCTGGAGTCAGAAAAAGCAGAGTTCAAATCTTATCTAATATATTTATATTAGATAAGATTTGAACTCTGCTTTTTCTGCTTTTTCACACCAGCTGTGTGATTGTTAGCAAGTCATTTAATACTGTTTGCCTTAGTTTCCTCACCTGTAAATGAGCTGGAAAAAGA
Organism: Sminthopsis crassicaudata; assembly: GCF_048593235.1. NCBI lineage: Eukaryota > Metazoa > Chordata > Mammalia > Dasyuromorphia > Dasyuridae > Sminthopsis > Sminthopsis crassicaudata. The sequence continues at coordinate 76,644,927 of NC_133621.1, read as the reverse complement.
AATAACAAATCATTCAAATGTCTTTTCAAGAAAACCGCAAATAAGGTCACAAGAATGCCAATGCAATAACTCAACACTAGCAAATACTTCAAGTACAATATAAATGCTGCTTATTATTATACTTGAAATTAATATCACTTTATTAATGTTAACTAGTTAAATAAAATTTTGTATTCCTTTATTACTTACGTTATAATTTTGACTATTCAAGTGGAAGGACTACATCTATTAGGCATTAAAATTTCATATGGCAAGTAAATGGAAATTATAATATTGAATCTTATCAGTATCCTGTCCTAATAATTGATAACCACAGCCACCAGCACCAATATTATTCATTGATTCCATTTTTGACTGCAATCTCACAGCAGACCATAATATATTCTTCATTGTACTCTATATTGTACGCTATGCAGCTTGGTCTTTCTTATTACTATCAGTAGCCAGAAAACTTTTCCCCATTGAACCCAGACAAAGTCTTTCTATATTAAATTCCTGATAACTATACATGATTCAATTGGCAGAAATTACAGTTCTAAAACAAATTCAGGATAAAAATTCAATAGTTTCAATAGCAATCTTATAGAAATAAGTATTAGCTAGAAGAGACCTTAATTTGAATTCTATTTCTTAATGCCTGAGAAAATTAGCAAATTTTCTTAAAAAGAAATTCTCTGGCCATTTGCATCACACAAACATAATTTGAGGATACCTCATTTCTTTCTCTTTATGTATTAGAATAAAAATTCTAAGTATAAAGAGGCATTGTATTTCCAGTGGAAATTTTCATAACCCATATGCATATGTAATATGATAATATAAATAATTTCCTGAAGAAGTGTTAGAAAAATTGTGATAATGGCTAGCAATCATATAACATTTAATCTATATTGTTTGCAATCTATTTTAGATATGAGATCTATTTTTTCCTAACAGTCTTACAAGGTGACTGCCAAGATCATCCTCATTTTAAGAAATGGAGAAACTGAAAGAGAAGTTAAGTTATTTGCCCAGGGTCAGGCAGATGTTTCTGAGACAGGATGTCAACTAAGATCTTAATGCCATATACATCTATCTAGCTAATGAACCAAATGTATTATGGATTTTCTATTTCCAAAGTGCACAATTGTGCAACAGAATTGCACAAAATTCTGTCTTTAGGAATAGAGTATTTTTGTTCATTTATAAACTGATGCTTGAAAGCAAAATCGTCCTTATCACAGTGCAGTAATAAAGAAGAGAAGTCCTTTCTCCAATATAATGGTCCAGGGATCAAACATTGGAACATAAAGCACATAGAAAATCTTGATTACTTTAAAACATCTGAAATGATGGTGATATTGATTGGCTGGGCCAATTTTCCTGTCTACCCTTTTCATGTTTTCAGCTTTCTCTTAAATAATTTAATATTTATTGAGCATCAGCAAAATGTGTGGCTGCTGCTGAATGACTTTCATTGATAGTGGTTAACTAGAGGCATTATCCTACCAAGCTGCAAAATTGTAGACAAATTCCATTCCTCTCTCATTCCAGTGGACATCACTTCCCTTTACCTTCAGGGAATTCAAGTTCTTGTTTGAAGGCTATGTAAAGCCATACACCACATCTGGGCTCCCCCAGTTGGCTCACAAATTCTAAAATCCATTAGCAAAGGCTCATCATTTATTAGGATTTATGACTCCCTTCTTCCTATTTTGAAGGAAATCTTCCTCAGACAGGATGAGTTATATTAAAGGAAAGGCAGGATCACAAGAACAGTAAAATCCTAGAATGCAAACTGATTATTTCCATCTGAATTTTCTTTAAGAAAATCTACTTGGACAAAATGGACTTAAGCATCCATTTTTTCCATAGAGTTTTACCCTTAGGCAGAGATATACTGAATAATTAATGTTGATTTATCAGGCAGGAAATTTTTTAATTAGGCAATAAGGAAAGTGGAGAAAATATTTGTAATGGGTGGTTTGGATTTTTCCTATTCTTTTCTCCTGGCTTGTCTAGTTAAATTTGTAGACATACACTGAAAACATACATAAAGATTATGAGGTAAGCTTAGCAAAGAAGGCACTAGTTAATGGACAGTGGGCTAGGAAAGATACCCTGTAGAAGGTGGCATTTGAGTTAAGTCATAAGGAAGTCAGGAATTTTAAGAGGTATTGGTGAAGAGGGGGATCATTCCAGATGTGGGGGACAGCCAGCTGCAAGGACATGGAGAAGGGAGATAGGGCATCAGCACTGAATGGAAATATAATGTTTTTTTCTAAACCTGGATATAAAATTGATTCATGGAATGATATAGGGCTAATGAATTACTTTGACCTACTAATGACTGAATGGATTTTTTTTTTTTTTTAAACAAAGTATCTATTAACACTTACTATGTCAGCTATGGATAAAAATAGAAGACAAAACTGTTGTGATTGCCCAGGACTTCACCTTACTACAGAAAGGAGAAATTTCATAGAGGAAGATTTCACTTGCAGGATAAGATGAAAAGGGCTAGGTGTCTCATGTCCATTGATAAAACCCTCTCTTTTTCTGACATTGAGTAATTTCACCATCACTCAGACTTTAGTTCTGAGATGTTTCTGGATGTGATTATATATGACCAGTGGAAAGTTAGCGGCTGAAACTCATCCCCACCAGATTTACCTCCCTACACAGTGGCTGCTTGAAACAGTTTGGAAGAGGGGGGCGGAGCCAAGATGGCGGAGAAGATACACACGATTTTGTGAGCTCCCTTCTCTCATTACCAATTAGTTAAATCAGCCTCAAAAATAACGCTGGACTGATAGAAACTACAAGGACTGGAAGCACGACTTACCAGCTGAAGAGAATCTGGAGATTCAACAGAAAAGGTCGGTACCCAGAGGAGGAAAAAAAAAAGGCCAGCACAGACAGGGTGAGGTGCTAGCATACTGCGCTGATCGGGCGTGAAGAGCTCTGGGATCAGAGAAGCCACTGAGATAGAAGAATCTGGCACAGGCTTTTAGCTCTTCTCTGCTTATAAAACAGCAGATTAGAATAAAAATCAAACCACTTTAAAATATAGCCAGATACTAGAACCACCCCAATCAGGAAGTGACCTGACAGATCTAGGCTGCAGTGCAGCCAGCTTCTGCTGCCTGGGGCTTCTCCTGGGGGTAGTTAAGAGCTTGAAAAGCAGGGAGACATACCAAGTCAACACATAGTGCTTGGCTCGACTGGAGGCTGTGGAACTCAGCCTCGGAAATCTTAGAGAAGCAGAACCTTTGAAATAGGGACTGCAGTTTCTGGGCAGACACTTCCACTTTGAGCGCAGGGGCTTTTCACATCAGCTGCTGACATCCAGGCCCCACGGGACACATTGGCTGGGCTTTGTGTTGCCTTTACTATTCAGTCTTAAACCTCAGGGAAGACTCCAGAATGCATAGCACCCTCAAAGTGCAGCCATAGTAAACACCTTTGAGGCACTTCCAGGGAGGGGGTGGTGAACTCTCTCCCAGAGCTCTCTCTTAGTTCAGGCACAGGAGCCGCTGCATCCATCCAGTCTGGGAGGAAGCTGGTAAATAAATAAATAAATAAAATTCTTATGCCAGGGACAGACCCCAAAAGATTTTTTAACCATGACTAAAAAGCCAAAAAGAACTATTGATTCTTTCTACACAGAGAAAGAGCAGGTATCCAACCCCGTGGAAGTTAATAGCAGAGAGTCAGCAGATAACAGCCGAAAGACAAAAGATACCTGCCCCCCCATCACATAACTCTCTCCTAGAACAGACTATTAAAAAATTAAGAGAGTTTCAAGAAAAATGAGGAAAGGAAAGAGAAGTATGATAGAGAATTACAACATTCTGAAATCTGAGTTGGAAAAAATAAAGAATTCACAGAAGATTCAGGGAAACCAAATTTGTGAATTAGAAAAGGTTAAAAAATCTCAGGAAAATAGGATTTCTGAATTGGAAAAAGAAAATAATTCTTTAAAAAAAATAGGGAAATGGAAAAAATTCAATAGAGCAAAATAATTCATTTAAAAACGAAATTGGGCATATACAAAAAGAACTAAAAAATGTGAATGAAGAAAATAACTCCTTAAAAATCAGGACGGAACAAATAGAAATGAATGATTCATTGAGAACACAAGAATCAGTCAAACAAAACAAAACAAAAAAACAAACAAACAAAAAAAAAAATGAAAAGCTGGAGAATAATATCAAATACTTACTGGGAAAATCTACAGACCTGGAAAATAGATCTAGGAGAGATAATCTGAGGATCATTGGACTTCCCGAAAACTATGACCAAAAAAAGAGCCTAGATTCTATTTTACAGGAAATTATCAAAGAGAATTGTCCAGAGATAATAGAAAGAGAGGGGAAAGTAGATGTTGAAAGAATTCATCGAACTCCTTCTGAAATAGATCCTAAAAAAAGAACACCACGGAATATAGTGGCTAAGCTGCAGAATTACCACACAAAGGAGAAAATCCTGCAAGCAGCTAGAAAAAAACAATTTAAATACCAAGGTGCCACAATAAGGGTCACTCAAGATCTCGCTGCCTCCACATTAAAAGATCGAAGGGCCTGGAACCTGATAATCCGATAGGCAAAAGATCAAGGATTGCAACCAAGAATAAACTACCAGCTAAGTTTAGCATTTTCTTCCATAGAAGAAGATGGTCATTCAATGAAACAGAGGAATTCCATTTATTTCTAAGAGAAAACCCACATTTAAACAAAAAATTTGATCTACATCCACAATACTGAAGAGAAACAGAAAAAGGTACACAGAACCCTTGAGAACTGTATCTCTGTTGTGCATATATAGAAAGTCCACATGGATAATTTGATTTTACTGATATAAAAAGGGGGGAGTAGTAAAGGGAAGGGGGTAGTATCATAAAAAGGGGAAGGAGTGATAAAAAGAGGGAAAGTGCATCCCAGGAAGAGGCATAGAAAATATACCATATCTGAGGGAATTTAGAGAGGGGGAGAAACATTGTGTGAATCTTACTGTCATCAGAAGAGGCTCAAAGAGTAAATATTTGACATATTTGTTTTTCAGAGAATTCTCTCTCACCTCATTAAAAGGTGGGAGAGGAAAAGAGAAAAGGAAAAGGAGGATAAGGGTAGGGATTGGAAGGAGGGGGGGAGGGATACAATAATAGGGAGGGCTGCGCTTCAAAAGTAGGGTCTAAAAAATAATATTGGGGAAAGGCTTCAGAGGGGTCAAGGGAAAAAGCATATTCTGGGGATAATATGGTGGCTGTAAATGCAGAATTAGTAATTTTAACTGTAAATGTGAATGGGATTAACTCTCCCATCAAACGGAGAAGGATAGCAGACTGGATCAAAAGTCAAAACCCTACAATCTGTTGTTTACAGGAACCACACTTAAAGCAGGGAGATACATACAGAGTAAAGGTAAAAGGTTGGAGTACTATCAATTATGCTTCAGGTAAAGCCAAAAAAGCAAGGGTAGCCATCATTATCTCAGATCAAGCAAAAGCAGAAATTGATCTAATTAAAAGAGATAAGGAAAAAACTATATCCTGCTAAAAGGTAGCATAAACAATGAAGCCATGTCAATACTGAACATATATGCACCAAGTGGTATAGCATCTAACTTTCTAAAGGAAAAGTTAAGAGAGTTGCAAGAAGAAATAGACAGTAAAACTATAATAGTGGGAGATCTCAACCTTGCACTCTCAGATTTAGACAAATCAAAACACAAAACAAATAAGAAAGAAATTTAAAAGGTAAATAGAACATTAGAAAAACTAGGTATGATAGACTTTTGGAGAAAACTGAATGGCAATAGAAAGGAATATACTTTCTTCTCAGCAGTTCATGGATCCTATACAAAAAATGACCATATATTAGGACATAAAGATTAAAAAATTGAATGCAGAAAGGCAGAAATATTAAATGCCTTCTTCTCAGATCACAATGCAATAAAAGCTACATTCAGTAAGAAGTTAGGTGTAAATAGACCAAAAAGTTACTGGAAAATAAATAATCTCATCTTAAAGAATGACTTGGTGAAACAGTAAATTAAAGAAACAATTAATATTCACCCAAGATAATGACAACGATGAGACATCATACCAAAATCTGTGGGATGCAGCTAAAGCAGTAATAAGAGGAAATTTTCTATCTTTAGAGGCTTATTTGAACAAAATAGAGAAAGAGAAAATTAACAAATTGGGCCTGCAACTTAAAAAGCTAGAAAAAGATCAAATTAAAAACCCCCAACCAAAAATCAAACTTGAAATACAAAAATTAAAAGGAGAAATCAATAATATTGAAAATAAAAAACAACTATTGAATTAATAAATAAAACCAAGATTTGGTTTTATGAAAAAGCCAATAAAATAGATAAACCTTTAGTAAATTTGATCAGAAAAATGAAAGAGGAAAATCAAATTGTTAGTCTTACAAATGAAAAGGGGTATTTTTCACCAATGAAGAGGAAATTAGAGAAATAATAACAAATTACTTTGCCCAACTTTACGCCAATAAATTTGATAACTTAAGTGAAATGGATGACTTCCTCCAAAAATATAGGCTCCCTAGATTAACAGAGGAGGAGATACATTGCTTAAATAGTCCCATTTCAGAAAAAGAAATAGAATAAGCTTTTAATCAACTCCCCAGGAAAAAATCCTGGATTTACATGTGAATTCTACCAAACATTTAAAGAACAATTAGCCCCAATGTTATATAAAATATTCTAAAAAATAGTGGTTGAAGGAGTCCTACCAACCTCCTTTTATGACACAGACATGGTACTGATACATAAACCAGGTCGATTGAAAACTGAGAAAGAAAACTATAGAGCAATTTCCTTAATGAATATTGATGCTAAAATCTTAAATAAGATATTAGCAAAAAGACTTCAGAAAATCATCCCCAGGATAATACACTATGATCAAGTAGGATTTATACCAGGAATACAGGGCTGATTTAATATTAGGAAAACTATTAGTATAATTGACCATATTAATAATCCAATTAATAAAAACCATATGATCATCTCAATAGATGCAGGAAAAAGCATCTGATAAAATCCAACATCCATTCCTACTAAAAATGCTTGAGAATATAGGAATAAATGGACTATTCCTTAGAATAATCAGGAGCATATATTTATGACCGTCATTAAGCATAGTATGTAATGGAGACAAACTGGAACCTTTCCCAGTAAGAGCAGGAGTGAAACAAGCTTGCCTACTATCACCCTTACTATTCTATATAATATTAGAAATGCTAGCCGCGGCAATAAGAGCCAAGAAAGAGATTCAAGGAATGAGAGTAGGAAATGAGGAAATCAAACTATCACTCTTTGCAGATGACATGATGGTATACTTAGAGAACCCCAAAGACTCTGCTAAAAAGCTATTCAGAATTTTAGCAAAATTGCAGGATACAAAATAAATCCCCATAAATCCTCAGCATTTTTATATACCACCAACAAAATGCAACAGCAAGAAATACAAAGAGAAATTCCATTCCAAACAAATGTTGAGAGTATAAAGTGTTTGGGAATCCATCTACCAAAGAATAGTCAGGAATTATATCAGAAAAATTACAAAACACTTGCCACAAAAATAAAGTCTGATTTAAATAATTGGAAAGACTTTCAGTGCTCTTGAATAGGCTGAGCGAATATAATAAAGATGACAATACTCCCCAAACTAATCTATTTATTTAGTGCTATACCAATTAGACTCCCAAGAAACTATTTTAATGACCTAGAAAAAATAAAACCAAAATTCATATGGAAGAATAAAAGGTCTAGAATTGCAAGGGAACTAATGAAAAAAAAGTCAGATGAAGGTGGTCTAGGTGTACCAAATCTAAAGCAATATTCTATAGCAGCAGTCACCAAAACCATTTGGTATTGGCTAAGAAATAGACTGAGAGATCAGTGGAACAGATTAGATACAAAGGACAAAAAATGGTACATCTATAGCAATCTAGTCTTTGACAAACCCAAAGATACCAACATTAGTGATAAAAATACATTATTTGGCAAAAACTGTTGGGAAAACTGGAAATTAATATGGCAGAAATTAGATATGGATCCACACTTAACACCATATACCAAAATAAGATCAAAATGGGTCCATGACTTAGGCATAAAGAATGATATCATAAATAGATTAGAGGAACAGAGGATAGTCTACCTCTCAGACCTGTGGAGGAGGAAGGAATTTATGGCCAGAGGAGAACTAGAGATCATTATTGATCACAAAATAGAACATTTTGATTACATCAAACTAAAAAGTTTCTGTACAAACAATACTAATGCAAATAAGATTAGAAGGTAAGTAACAAATTGGGAAAATATTTTTACAGTTAAAGGTTCTGACAAAGGTCTCATTTCCAAAATATATAGAGAACTGACCCTAATTTATAAGAAATCTAACCATTCTCCAATTGTTAAATGGTCAAAGGATATGAACAGACAATTCTCAGATGATGAAATTGAAACTATTTCCACTCTTATGAAAGTGTGTTCCAAATCACTACTGATCAGAGAAATGCAAATTAAGACAACTCTGAGATACCACAACACACCTGTCAGATTGGCTAAGATGACAGGAATAAATAATGATGAATGTTGGAGGGGATGTGGGAAAACTGGGACCCTGGTACATTGTTGGTGGAGTTGTGAAAGAATCCAGCCATTCTGGAGAGCAATTCTGAACTATGCCCAAAAAGTTATCAAACTGTGCATATCCTTTGACCCAGCCATACTACTACTGGCCTTATATCCCAAAGAAATACTGAGGAGGGGAAAGGGACCTGTATGTGCCAAAATGTTTTTGGCAGCTCTTTTCCTAGTGGCCAGAAACTGGAAGATGAATGCATGTCAATCAATTGGAGAATGGTTGGGTAAATTATGGTATATGAAGGTTATGGAATATTATTGCTCTGTAAGAAATGACCAGCAGGAGGAATACAGAGAGGCTTGGAGAGACTTACATCAACTGATGATGAGTGAAATGAATAGAACTAGAAGATCGCTGTACACTTCAAAGTTGTATGAAGATGTATTTTGATGGAGGTGGATATCTTCAACATGGAGCAGATCCAACTCACTTTCAGTTGATCAATGATGGATAGAGACAACTACACCCATAAAAGGAACACTGGGAAGTGAATGTAAACTGTCAGAACTACTGTTTATCTACCCAGGTTACTTATACCTTCAGAATCTAATATTTAATGTGCAACGAGAAAATGGTATTTACACACATGTATTGTATCTAGGTTATATTGTAACACATGTAAAATCTGTGGGATTGCCTGTCATCAGGGGGAGGGGGTGGAGGGAGGGAGGGGATAATTTGGAAAAATGAATACAAGGGATAATGTTATAAAAATAATTACTCATGAATATATAATGTCAAAAAAATTTATAAATAAAATTAATAATAAAAAAAAGAAATGTTTGGAAGATTGGTGGTGTGGTGATAGAGGGCCATTGAGATCTTTCACATTCTCTTGTCCAATAAACCAAATACTATCTTTCCCTATCTATGCTGGAAGGATAACATAGAAATCGAATCTGTTTATAGGACATTTAAATATATCTTCTGTATGAAGACCCATATATCTGACTCAAATTTTTTGAAAGCACAAATAGTAATGTAATACATGGAAATCTAGGGGCTCAGGGAAAGAAGAGAAATGAGATGTCAAAAAGTAAAAGCTATATATGAAATAAATTCAATATATTTCCATAATTGTTCAACATGTGAGAATCTAAGGAACTACCCTTTAACTTAATGGTATTTTTGTTTGTTTGTTTGTTTTTCTTTTTCATGGAATACTCACATTCTGGCTAGTATGCCATGCAAAATAGTCAAGGCAAAAGAGCTATGCAGAAAGTATTGTTTTTCTTTAAAATTAGACAGAAGATCCCTGAGATCTAAGATAGGATGCAAGAAGAAATAAGAGTACTATACTAGCCTGACTTTAACTCAAGCTCTAAGTTTTAGGAGTCAGAGTTCAGGATAAGGAACCCTGTTCAACAATTTTGATACCACTAACACATGAATTTAGTCCTGAACTCCCATTACTGTCATTCAAAATTTTCTGCCCCTTCCCCTTCAAATGTAAGAGGTAAACTATAGTAAACAATGACATTACTGTATAGAACAAATTTGTAGCTCTGAAAGAACACAAACTTATGAAAACTCAAAAAGATTTGGAGTAAAACAGGTGTCGTGATACAACCTGATAAGATCCAAAGAGATAACTCAGGCAGGGAATAAGGTATGTGAAGTGCAAACCTCTAGGCTATCTCCATAAGAGATTCCTGCCTCAGCAGGAAACTTTCACGTTAATTTAGCTGAGCCTTATAATAGATATGAATGGACAGTTTTGCCACAGGAAATGAAAACTAGACCTACTATGTGTCAAATGTATGTTGCTGCTACTCTTACTCCAGTAAAAAAAAGCATTTCCAAAAGTTATGTTGTTACATTACATGGATGATATATTGGGATGTGCACCTGAGGAACAAATGTTAGAAGCATGTCTACAAAAGACCACAGAAACACTAAGGAACTTCAAATTGTATATAGTTCTAGAAAAATTTCAAAGCCATGCTCCTTTCCAGAATATTCTAAGGTGCTTACAGTATAAAAAATTTAAGAACCTAGAAGCTGAACATCTTAAATGACTTTCAGAAATTGATAAGAGATATCCAATAGATGCATCCAGTGTTAGACATAACTACCTATCAATAAAATCCATTATATTACATTTTAAGTGGAGACACTGCTTTAAACATCTTTAATTAGTCGACATCTTTCTTTTTCTGGATTTCTTTTTTACAACAAATACAGGGGAATTCCAGGGAGTTGGAGAAGGTTGTAAGTGCCCTTGATCAAGTTGCTCTTGTACTATATCTAATAAGGCCTGAATTTATCACTTGGTAAGGACCACTGTTCTACCCACACTGGTGTATCAGTTTTCCATTGAATGGGACAGGTGAGAGTGTTGGCAGGCCTTCAACAGCAGCCTTGCCTAAAAAGCTGAAACACTCATTTGTAATCATAACTGTTGTAAGATGTCTCTTCCTCATAAATTGATGGGGATTTTTTCTACTACAAAAGAAGTAAAAACTCCTATTTCACCTTCAAACGTCCATCTCAAAGAGGTACCACTAACTTTAGCTGCTATTGATCCTCCTATGCCAAACATATGTGTCTTTCTTAATCTTTAGCCACTGATGGGGCCAGTTTTAACCTCCAATGACTCTACAATCTGCACCCATGTCTACCAACCATTTCAATGGTATGCAATTTACAATGATAGTGAGCATATAATGGTCAGCTGCATTGACTACAGTCCAGAATATTCCTGTATTCTGTTGCTGGGAATCAGAATATGGGCATCTATTATCACATTGCTTATTAGAAGTCTGTATCAGCAAACCTAATGTTACTTCTTTTTCTGAGTGATAAATCACACATTAACTAACTGTATTAGTGACTGGGATATTAGCTACATATTCCCCAGTTTCCCAAATCAGTGTATGGATGAATATTGCTTTGTAAGCACTCTCAAGAGGTGAAATGTTCAAGCCTACTGTGACTGGAAGCAAAGAATCCATAGGCTGGACAAGGACAGATTTCACCTTTCCAGAGGATATCTCAGTAGTCCCAGCTACATATAATGCCATTCTCCCCAATTGTAATCCCTTTCTCCCATCAGGTTCCTTCTTGGCATGATTGATCAGTTAAAAGTACTGAACTTTTAAAGACTTCTGGGTGTAATATTGGCTGACATCATGCTCCAAGTGTTTTTTGCCTGGGGCCCTGGAGCTGAGCCTTGTTTCCCTTTTCCCTGAATCAATTTATATTCTGATGCCCAATGGAAGCCTTTGTTTCATTTTTCAAATGGAGTTTTGGAACTTATTCTCCCTCCCTGTTTTTTCACTCTATCTTTATGCCAATATTGAGCTTTCAAATGCCCAACTTTACCACAGAACATTGACAACTTTCTCTGGAAGTCACTTGCCAAAAGTGACTGTCTTCCATTTTAGGATCTTGAAAAGTCTGCATCATAGCCTGGGTATAAAAGGTATTTGTGCCCACTATGGCACAACATCTTATGATCTCATCTAAAGGAGCATCCTTGTGTAGTCCTAGTATAATTCTTCTACAAACCTCATTAGAATTTTCCTTAGTAAGTTGTCTTTTTCATAATTTCTGTTGCTACATTTTCCCTAATAGTTCATATGACAGCTGTCTACAGACATCCCACAAAATTAGCAAAGGGTTCATTTTGACCCTTTTGTGCTATTTTTGTGAAGGCTTCCCTTCTATCTTGTCTTCCTGGGAGGGTGCCTCATCCTTTGATAGCAGCAGAAGCAATATGCTCATATGTTGACAAAGAGTAATTAATCTGTGCTAAAGTGTCTGCATAAGGACCTACACTGTTAATTGTCAGAGGTGACTCTATATTAACTCTAGGTTGCCTATTTCATTGGGCTTATATTCTACAGAGTAGACTATACTCAGAAAGCCACAACAAGTTTTGCCAAGGTTTTAATTTTAAACATGTCCTTGCTATAGATTTCCAATCTTTAGAGGCTAAAATTTCAAAAACCAATTTTTCAAATAACATGAACATAAGACAATAAAGACTCATAAAGAGTGCAAGCCTCTTTCAGATCTTTGATAATTTCCAGATTAAAAGGACTACATCTTTTTTTTTTTCCTTGATGCAGATTTATTTTTTTTTCTTGACCTGAAGAATCAAACTCTTTAATCACAGGGTATACTTCTATTCTCAAATCTGATGTATCAATGTCATTCTTCTTTAGCTTTAATTAGTTCCTTTTTTAATTGTGTCTTAGAGGATGGGCAAAACTGCTGAATGGGTGGTGCTGATGGTGTCATTGCCCTTCCCACTCTTTTTTCTCCTCCCTCCATCCACAAAGGCAAAATTGAGGGAGGATGGCCAGGAGATGGGGAATGCCCTAAGAGCACCTGCTCTGGTGTAAGTGAGCTGTGAAAGTGGTAAGCACCACACCCCTTAAATTCATCAGAGCTGTACTTAACTCCTTTCTTATTTAATTCTCTATGATTTTCAGCTGCTTTGTCAGACTCATCTCCCTCCTGCTCTTTCTCCTCACACTTCATTTGTCTGACTGTCTACCTTAAACTTTTTTTTTAACTTGTTGGATACTTTAAAGCCAATTGTATTATGCTGTACATAAGGAATGTTTCCTCAGGAGTTAAATCAGTACCAGTTGTTTCATAATATTCAATTAGTTTTTCTCCCATTATTTCCCACATATCTGGCTCTATTTTTTCTTCCTTAGAGAGCCAAGGAGACATACACTCTAATATATTTAAGAGCTCAGTGATCTGCCTCTGAGTTATTATTAATCTAACAATGCATTCTACATACTTCCCTGGGGGTGGAGGAGTCTCTTTTCTTAGTATTTGCCCCATTTCAGCTGAAAAAAGAAAATGATGCATTTAGGGCTTACAAAGTTTCCTGCTTGTCTATTTTATACTCACCCTAATACTTGGTCACAAGGACTTCTCCACTGAGCTTAAGATTGCATCAGTCGAACTACTGAGTGTAGTCCTTTATGTCCAGAGCCTCAAAATATAGTGTGCTTCTTTTAATATCCCACATTTGGCTACCAAAAAAATAATGTCTGGACTAGCTTCAGGAGGACTTCGGGATCAGCCCAAGTGCTTGGTCTTAGTAAAGGAGTGAAGGAGACAGGAGACTCATAAGGGTGGATAGTCAAAAATGGAGTCCAGAGTCCAGAATCTGGAGTCTCACTTCTCTGTACCTGTGGCTGAGATAGTCTTCTGTGTCTGAAATTCCCTTAAATACCTCAGTAGGATTGCATCGCTGCAGCACATGTGCCAATTGTTTAATGGTGCCATTATATTACCAAACCACATTAAGTATATGTTTAGAGAATCATTATTTCACACTGAGTAGGTGCTTAACTGTAATCAGCCTATTAACCTTGATTCAAGTATACCTTTTCAGTATACTTTTCAGTTCATGCATTCTACATCTTTTTTTTTTTTTTAATTCTGTTTCTTTAAATAAGATAATTTTTCTGGGGGGGAGGGAGGAGGAGGAAATTCTTAGGCTTTACTACACTGAAAAACTAGTCCATGGTATAGAAAAACTTTATTTTAATAATTTTATAATTATAATTTTTAACAGTACATATGCATGGGTAATTTTTTTAAATAACATTATCACTTATATTTACATTTCCAAATTGTCCCGTCCTTCCCTCTACTCTTTTCCCTACATGACAGGCAATCCCATACATGTTAAATGTGTTACAGTAAATCCTAGACACAATATCTGTGTGTAAAACAAAATTTCTTGTTGCACTGTAAGAATTGGATTCCGAAGATATAAGTAAGCTTGGTAGAAAGACAGTAGTGGACATTTCACACTCAATTCCCAGTGTTCCTTCTCTGGGTGTAGCTGTTTCTGTCCATCATTGATCAAACGGAACTGAATTAGATCCTCTCCATGTTGAGGATATCCACTTCAAACAGAATACACCTTCATCCAGTATCATTGTTGAAGTGTGTAATGATCTCCTGGTTCTGCTCATTTCACTCAGCATCAGTTCATGTAAGTCTCTCCAAGCCTCTCTGTATTCATTCTGCTGGCCATTTCTTACAGAGCTTCATTATAGAGTTATATTACATAACATTCATATACCATAATTTACCCAATCATTCTCCAATTGATGGACATCCATTAATTTTCCAGTTTCTAGCCACTACAAAAAGAGCTGCCACAAACATTTCGGCACATAGAGGTCCCTTTCCCTTCTTTAGTATTTCTTTGGAATATAAGCCCAGTAATAGCACTCCTGGGTCAAAGGGTATGCACAGTTTGATAAATTTTTGGGCATAATTCCAAATTGCTCTCCAGAATGGCTGGATTCTTTCACAACTCCACTAACAATGCAGTTTTCCCACATCCCCTCCAACATCCATCATTAATTTTTCCTATCATATTAGCCAATCTGACAGGTGTGTAGAGGGTATCTCAAATTGTCTTAATTTGCATTTCTCTGATCAGTAGTCATTTGGAACACTTTCATATGAGTGGAAATTTGTTTCAATTTCATCATCTAAAAATTGTCTGTTCATATCCTTTGACTATTTATCAAATGGAGAATGGTTTGATTTCTTGTACATTAGAATGAGTTCTCTATATATTTTGGAAATGAGGCCTTTATCAGGACCTTTAACTGTAAAAATATTTTCCCAATTTGTTACTTCCCTTATAATCTTGTTTGCATTTGTTTTGTTTGTAAAAAAAAAAAAAAAAAAAAAAAACTTTTTAATTTGGTGTAATCAAAATCTTCTTTCTATTTTGTGATCAATAATGATCTCCAGTTCTCCTTTGGTCACAAATTCCTTTCTTCTCCACAAGTCTAAGAGGTAAACTGTCCTCTGTTACTCTAAACTATTTATGATCTCATTCTTTATGCCTAAATCATGGACCCATCTTGATATTATCTTGATATATGGTGTTAAGTGTGGGTCCATATCTAATTTCTGCCATACTAATTTCCAATTTTCCCAACAGTATTTTTTTTTTCAAATAATGATTTCTTATCCCAAAAGTTGGTATCTTTGGGTTTGTCAAACACTAGATTGTTATAGTTGCACACTATTTTTTCCTGTGAACCTAACTTGTTCCACTGATCAACTAGTCTATTTCTTAGCCAATAAATAGTGGTTTTGGTGATTGCTGCGTTATAATATAGCTTTAGATCAGGTACATCTAGGCCACTTTCATCTGATTTTTTTTTTCATTAATTCCCTTGAAGTTCTCGAACATTTGCTCTTCGATATGAATTTTGTTGTTATTTTTTCTAAGTCATTGAAATAGTTTCTTGGGAGTCTGTTTGGTATAGCACTCAATAAATAGGTTAGTTTAGGGAGTATTGTTGTCTTTATTATATTCGCTCAGCCTATCCAAGAGCACTTAATATCTTTCCAATTATTTAAATCTGACTTTATTTTTGTGGCAAGTGTTTTGTAATTTTGCTCATATAATTCCTGAATTTTCTTTGGCAGATGGATTCCAAAATATTTCATACTCTCAACAGTTGTTTTGAATGGAATTTCTCTTTGTATCACTTGCTGTTGCATTTTGTTAGTAATGTATAAAAATTCTGAGGATTTATGTGGATTTATTTTGTATCCAGCAACTTTGCTAAAGTTGTGAATAATTTCTAATAACTTTTTATTAGAATCTCTGGGGTTTTCTAACTATACCATCATATCATCTGCTAAGAGTGATAGTTTGATTTCCTCAGTACATACTCTTATTCCTTTTATCTCTTTTTCAACTCTTATTGCTGAAGCTAGCATTTCTAACACAATATTGAATAGTAATGGTGATAGTGGGCAACCTTCTTTTACTCCTGATCTTACTGGGAAAAGTTCCAGTTTATCCCCATCACATATAATGCTTACTAACGATTTTAAATATATGCTCCTGACTATTTTAAGGAATAGTCCATTTATTCCTATGCTCTCAAGGTTTTTTTAGTAGGAATGGATGTTGTATTTTATCAAATGCTTTTTCTGCATCTATTGAGATGATCATATGGTTTTTGTTAATTTAGTAATTAATATGGTCAATCATACTAATAGTTTTCCAAATATTAAACCAGCCCTGCACTCCTGGTATAAACCCTACTTGATCATAGTGTATTAGCCTGGGGATGGTTTTCTGAAGTCTTTTTGCTCATATCTTATTTAAGATTTTAACATCAATATTCATTAAGGAGATTAGTCTATAGTTTTCTTTCTCAGTGTTCAACCTACCTGGTTTAGGTATCGGTACCATGTCTGTGTCATAAAAGAAGTTTGGTAGGACTCCTTCATCCCTTATTTTTTCAAATAATTTATATAACATTGGGGATAATTGTTCTTTAAAAGTTTGGTAGAATTCACATGTAAATCCATCTGGTCCTGGGGATTTTTTCTTGGGGAGTTGATTAAAAGCTTGTTCTATTTCTTTTTCTGAAATGGGACTATATAAACAATTTATCTCCTCCTCTGTTAATCTAGGAAGCATAGATTTTTGGAGGTAGTCATCCATTTCAATGAAGTTATCAAATTTATTGGCATAAAGTTGGGCAAAGTAACTCCTTATTATTTCTCTAATGTCCTCTTCATTGGTGGAAAGATCCCCCTTTTCGTTTCTAAGACTAACAATTTGATTTTCCTCTTTCCTTTTTCTGATCAGATGTCCTAAAGGTTTATCTATTTTATTGGCTTTTTCATAAAACCAACTCTTAGTTTTATGTATTAATTCAATAGTTTGTTTTACTTTCAATATTATTGATTTCTCCTTTTAATTTTAGAATTTCAAGTTTAATATTTGCTTAGGGGTATTTAATTTGGTCTTTTTCTAGTTTTTTTTTTTTTTTTTTTTTTTTAAGTTGCAGGCCCAATTCATTGATCTTCTCTTTCTCTATTTTATTTAAGCTTCTAAAAATATAAAATTTCCCTGTATCACCGCTTTAGCTGCATCCCAAAAATTTTGGTATGATGTTTCATCATTGTCATTATCTTGGGTGAAATTATTAATTGTTTCTGTAATTTGCTGTTTCACCCAATCATACTTTAAGATGAGATTATTTAGTTTCCAATTACTTTTTTGGTCTATTTACCCCTATCTTCTTACTGAATGTAGCTTTTATTGCATTATGATCTTAGAAGAAAGCATTTACTATTTCTGCCTTTTCTGCATTTAATTTTGAGATCTTTATGTCCTAATACATGGTCAGTTTTTCTATAGGTTCATGAACTGCTGAGAAGAAAGTATACTCTTTTCTATCACCATTCAATTTTCTCCAAAGATCTATCATACCTATTTTTTCTAATGTTCTGTTTACCTCCTTAATTGCTTTCTTATTTGTTTTGTGGTTTGATTTATCTAGTTTTGATAGTGCAAAGTTAAAGTCTCCCACTATTATAGTTTTGCTGTCTATTTCTTAACTTCTCTTAAATTTTCCTTTAGTAGGTTAGATGCTATACCACCTGGTGCATATATGTTTAGTACTGATATGGCTTCATTGCCTATGCTACCCCTTAGCAGGATATAGTTTCCTTCCTTATTTCTATTAATTAGATCAATTTCTGCTTTTGCTTGATCTGAGATAATGATGGCTATCCCTGCTTTATTTTTTACTTCACCTGAAGCATAATAGATTCTGCTCCCATCTTTTAACCTTTACTCTGTAAGTATTTCCTGCTTTTAATGTGTTTTCTGTAAACAACACATTGCAAAGTTCTGACTTTTGATCCAGTCTGGTATCTGCCTCCACTTAATGGGAGAGTTCATCCCATTCACATTCACAGTTAAAATTACTAAATCTGTATTTCCTGCCATCATATTATCCGTAGATTATGCTTTTTTTCCTAGTCCCCCCTGAACCCCTTCCCCAGTTTTAAACTTATTGGCCCCACTTGTGTGATGCAGCCTTCCCTTTTTAGTATCCCTCCCCCCTTCCTTTAAGTCCTTTCTCCTTTCTTGTACCCTTCTCTTATTCCTCTTTTCCTTTTTCCTTTTCCTCTCCCCCCTTTTAATGAGGTGAGAGAAAATTCTCTGAAAAACAAATATGTCAATTATTTACTCTTTGATGCTACTCTGATGAGAATAAGATTCACACAAAATTCCTCCTTCTCTCTAAATTCCCTCAGATGTGGTAAAAAATGTTTGCCTCTTCCTGGGATGTAGTTTCCTTCTTTTTATCTCCCCTTTCCTGTTTTCTGATACTATCCCCTTTCCCTTTCTACTCCCTTTTTTATGTCATATCAGTACAATCAAATTATACATGTAGACTTTCTGTATATCCACAACAGAAATACAGCTCTCAAGAGTTTCTTTACCTTTTTCTGCTTCTCTTGTGTCTTGTGGCTGGAGATCAATTTTTTTTTCTTAGAAACTAATGGAATTCCAATGTTTCATTAAATGTCCATCTTCTTCCATGGAAAAAATGCTAAACTTAGCTGGCTAGTTTATTCTTGGCTGCATTCCAAGTTCTTTTGCCTTTCGGAATATCAAATTCCAGGCCCTTCAATCCTTTAATGTGGATGCAGCCAGATCTAGAGTGACCCTTCTTGTGGCTCCTCGATATTTGAATTGTTTTTTCCTGGCTGCTTGCAATATTTTTCCTTAGTCTGGAAGTTCTGCAGCTTGGCCACAATATTTCATGGTGTTTTTTTTTTTGTTTGTTTGTTTGTTTTGTTTTTTTGGGGGGGTGTTATTTTTTAAGGGTCTTTTTCAGAAGGTGTTTGATGAATTCTTTCAATGCTTATTTTTCCCTTCTCTTTCTATTATCTCTGGACAATTCTATTTGATGATTTCCTGTAAAATAGAGTCTAAGCTTTTTTTTTCTTCATAATTTTCAGGAAGTCCAATGATCCTTAGATTATCTCTCCTAGATCTATTTTCCAGGTCTATAGATTTTCCCAGTAAATATTTGACGTTATTCTTCAGCTTTTCATTTTTTAAATTTTGTTTGACTGATTCTTGGTGTCTCCATGAATCATTCATTTCTATTCAGTCCTGATTTTTAAGGAGTTATTTTCTTCATTCACATGTTTTAGTTCTTTTTGTATATATCCAATTGAGTTTTTAAATGAATTATTTTACTCTGTGGAATTTTTTTTTTCCATTTCACTAATTTTTTTTTTTTTTTTTAGTGAGTTTTTTTTTTTTTTTTCTAATTCACAAATCCTACTTTCTTGGGAATTTTTTATCTTTTCCAATTCAAAAATCCTACTTTCCTGTGATTTTTCAACCTTTTCCAATGCACAAATTTTGTTTCCCTGCACTTCCTGTGAATTCTTTATCCTTTCCAACTCAAATTTCAGGACGTTGTTACTCTCTAGCATAGCTTCTCTTTCCTTTCCCCATTTTTCTTCTAACTCTCTTAACTTTTTTAATAGTCTCTTCTAGGAGAGAGTTATGTGATGGGGGCAGGTATCATTTCCTTTAGGGTATTTTCTGGAGACTGTCTGCTGTTAGCCTCCTTGGGGTTGGATACCCTCTCTTTCTCTGTATAGAAGGTGTTAATCAATCTCTTCAAATTTTTTACTCATTAAAAAAAATCCAAAAAAACCCTATGGAGTCTGACCTTAGGGTAGGAAATTTACCAGCTTCCATGCAGAACAGGGATAGGATGCATTGCAGTAGTTATGTGAACAGGCTAAGAGGGAACTCTGGGAGAGAGTTCCCTCCCCCCCCCACCAGGAATGAGTCAGAGCTGGTTAGCAAGTCTGTGCTGCTGGGAGTGCCTAGTGAAGAACTCTCATTGTGTGGCCTAACAACTGCCCTGAGGCTAGAGGCTGAACCATGAAAGTGTCACAACCAGGGCCAAAGCCACTTGTGTGGCTGTGGATATTAGCAGCTGACCATTGAAAAGCTCCGGTGTTCAGACAGGAAATGTCTCTCCTGGGGAAGCACAGTCACTGCTGCAGGAGTTTTGCTGCCTCAGGCCGAGCCCCTCACTATGTGGATTAGAAGCTGCCCCGAGCTGTGTCCCCCACTGTGTAGGTTCTTAACTGCCCCAAGCAAAAGCCCCAGACAACAGAAAGTGGTTGCATAGCCGTGTTGGGATCAATGTTAGGTCACTTCCAATTGGGGGTAGTTATAGGTTCTGGTGTTATTTATTTTTTTTTTAAGTGGCTTTGATTTCTTTTCTGATCTGCTGTTTTACAAGCAGAGCAGGCTATCAGACTATGCCAGATTCCTCAGTAGTTTTTCTAACCCCAGAGACCTCCCCACCCCGTTTGGCACAATGTGCTAGCCTTTAGTCTAACCCTGTCCATGCTGGTCTTTTTCTCCTCTCCCTCAGGACCGAACCTTTTCTGATGAAATTCCAGATTCTCTTTGGCTGGTAAGTTGTGCTTCTAATCTTTGTGATTTTTACCAGTCCAGCATTATTTTTGAGGCTGAATTTAAATAGTAAATATTGAGGGTAAGAGAGAGCTTAGAAGTTCACATGTATCTTCTCTTCCATCTTGGCTCCACCCCCAGTATAGAAAAACTTAATAACATTTAGAGTTCAAATCATTTTACATGTGAAGAAAATTAATTCTAAAGTAGTTAATTTGTTCAAAGATCACCAGTAAGGAGCAAAGAAATAATTTGAATCCAGATCCTCTGACCCCAAATCTAGGATTCTGTCCATTTTATCCATCAAAGTAAGAAGAGGGCTTGCATTGGTCCTCCCTCCTCTATTCCAGAAAATATAATGTCAGTGATTTAGTATTTTATTGGAAAGTTTTATCACTTTTGTAGACCCTGAAAACTTTTGCTAGAATATTTACTTCTATGACCCAGAGTCATATCTGTACCAGGAAAAGGATGAAATATAATATTCCAATAGGATAAGCTTAATATGTATTTGTTAAATTGTGTTGCATTAATTTGCAAACAGAAATATTAAATTAAATGATTAGTATTTCTGTAAAGTTTTCAAAGTATATGAGTGTCAAACATGATTTCAAAGAATTATGCAAGTTATTTAATGCTTTCAACACTTAACTTTCTGGGTTACCTGAAAGAGGCTATTAGGAAAGTTTTATATATAAAAACAAAACAAACAAACAAAAAACCTCAGTGCTTAGATACTATAATGTCAGAGCTAGTTTTCTGGAGGGCCTCAGGATCAGTCAGAGTCAGGATCAATCAAAGTCCTTGGTCTTCAGGGGGAGAAGTGAATGAGGCAGGCAAGCTGCCACACAGATGGACAAAGATGATCCTGGACTCTGGAGTCCGGAGCCTGAATTCTCTCTCTTCTTCCTCTTCAGGCAGAGCAACTCTGAACCTCTCCTTCAGTCCTCCAGTCCTTGCCTACGATTACCTCACCACCACACGTTCAGCAAGCACCAATGGTGAAGAGAGCCATCACATTGCCATCTCATCTAAATATCTGTATATAGAACCATTATCTCACATCCAATAGGTAATTAGCTTTAGGTACTCTGCTGTCTGATTAAAGTATACTTTTTTCAGAATTTCAGCCCTTTAAAAGATATTATGTGCAGTTTTTGTTGATCCAGTCATGTAATTGAAAGAAATGACAAGGTAAGGAAAAGTCTACTCTCTTTGACTCTTTGAAACACTACCATGTAATTGTTAAAATTCAAAAAAAAATAATTTTAATTTAAGGTATGTTACGCACAAAAAAGAAAATGCGAAGGTAAAAGAGGATATTTAAAATACAGTAACTTTCCCTAAGAGACCCATATATTCTCCCCTTATGCCATGCCATACTTAGTACAAATGGATACTCCAGAACTAAAGCTAACAAGAAAAAGACATTATTCTCTTCTGATAGATTATTTTTTTCTCTTTGAAGTTCTCAGGATAGCATAAATCTGACAGTAACTTTATCACTAAAAAATGATTAAAATTTCATGATAAAAGTAATAAAATTTATTTCAAAGTTTATCCTTTGAAAGAAAATTGGGGCACAAGTGTTTAAAGAATTTTCTTTCAAAATATTTTTTTTCTTCATTAGAGCTTTAAAAAGATAAATTCAATTACATTTAACCCAATAATATTCATATGCTACTGTCTGGTTTCTGAGAAAGATACAAAGATAAAATATGTATTATCTTTTCTCTTAGGAAGTATACAGTTGAACTGAATGAAAAATAGATTACCTTCTTTTATCCTGTCAATGCAATTTATTTCTTTCTCTTACTTATTTCTTGTTCTATGTATTGTTAAAGAGCAATATGCTTCAGCAAGGAAGTTAGTTTTGGTTTGGATTTCTGTGGGAATAAAAAAAGGTACTCATGCTAATTAAGAAACAAGGAAAACTTTTATACCAAATAAGAAAGAGAGAGAGAGAGAGAGAGAGAGAGAGAGAGAGAGAGAGAGAGAGAGAGAGAGAGAGAAGAAGAAGAAGAAGAAGAAGAAGAAGAAGAAGAAGAAGAAGAAGAAGAAGAAGAAGAAGAAGAAGAAGAAGAAGAAGAAGAAGAAGAAGAAGGGAGGAGGGAGGAGGGAGGGAGGGAGGGAGGACATATCTATATTTGGATCATACACCTGGGGAGTCCCTGTTTAACCTCCAGAATCCTAATTGGGAAAATCCAGTGCAATGAGTTCATTCCATTGGTGAGACTGGAGAATAAAAGAGAAATCCCCACTTTTTATACAGTTTTAAAAGAGATCTATTTTTCTCAAGTTAAGTGTGTTATCCCTTTTGTTTACTAGAAGTGGGCCAGACTTTCATAGAAGAAAATATCTAGAAAGGTCATGTTGTCTTAACTATGAGGACAGAGATATAATTTTCTCATAATAATAAAGGGGTCATGCATCGGACATGTTCCCACAATATTGAGCCTATAATAAGGCCCATTACAGATTGAGATGGAAGAGCTTTGTATTGATTATTCTCTTTCATTCTAGGAATGCATCCAATGGTTATGAGGCTTAAAAAAGATTTGGGTGAAGTATTCAGCTTAGCTTGTTGAGTAGCAAGAAAATTACTTTCTAATGGAGATATTTGAATAGCTCCTGCAAAACTTCCAATTAGTTTGACAGAATATTGTTTCACAAGCTTAAGGCTAAGAGTCATAAGGTCACACACTTACAAATATAAGGAATCTCATAAGCCACAAAATAGATAATGTGACTGAGACAAAGAGAGGTTAAACATCTTGGCAGAAGCATATAGTTAATAAGTATTTCAGGTAGGATTTGAATACACTTGATTCCAAATTTACTGCTCTATTACCTAATGTTTATTGCACTGAAAAACTTTCCCATAATTAATAATAACATGTCACTTCCATTACCTTCACCATGATCATCATATTTTAAGGAAATATTGGATCTTTCTTTTCAGTTTTACATATGTTTTTATTCAATTTTTACAATAACTCTCTATAGTGTTATGCCTCCATTTTATAAAACAGAAAACTGAAGGTAAAATGATAACTGGATAAGTGACATTCCCAGGGTTATGCAGCTATTACATGTCTAATATTGTCAGATATTTCTGACTCCAAGTTCATTATCCTGTATAACACTGTATCTTCTACCTGTCCCGCATAAAACAAAGTCCTGGCTATATTTTTAGCTTCCTAGACAGCTCATTTACTTCCTATACAGAAATTTTGAAAATTTCTCTCTATCCCATTACCTATTTCTCCTCTTGCAAGCAGATAGTTCATAAAGTCAAGAAAGAAAAAGGTGATTTATAGGGTGCAGAAAATAAAGAGAATGCTTCTCAGCATGGAAAAGAAATATCAGCATTCTTAAATTAATGATTTTTTCTTAGATACCTGTTTAATTTCACTAGGGGTTCCATTTTATTATTCGACAGCCATGATAGGCATTGCATTCAGTGCTTCATAGCTCTCAGTAGGTGGTATATATTGCTACTTTCTCTACTGATTTCAGTTTCCAGCAGGTGGCACTAGTCATCTCACACTGTTGCTACTTTTATATTTTTCAGGAATAAGGCAGCAATATAACTCCTTGTTAAAATTTTCTGGCCTCTTTGACCTTGTTCTATCTATTGAGTATTTAATTCCAGCAGATGACAATGATAATCCCATTTTGCCTAGTTATTGTTGTTGTTTTCCATAACAAAAGCCTCTCCTACTGTTTCTATACTAAAGAAGGGAGTATATGTATCAAAGATTGCCTTTTGGGGATAGTGGGATAGGATGACATGTTTTCCTGCAAAAAGCTTAAACCTTGGATCAAAAAGCATGAACTCGAAAGGTGTCTTTTTTTTTGGGGGGGGTTGTTTGTTTGTTTTTGTATTTTTTTTTGTTTTGTTTTGTTTTGTGCCGCAAATTTTCACTGATATCTGGTAATAGATAAAAGTGAACCCAGAGAACTGATCAACAATGTATGTGTGTGTGTGTGGGGGGGGGGCTGGGGAATCTTTTCACAAACCATGCCAGAAAAAGATCTGAAATCCAAGATGCGTATGGAACTAAGACTAATACACACATGCATATATACATACACATACATATACATATAGTAGTTTTCACTATTCTCAAATGGATAAAGAAATATGGATAATTCTCATCAGAGTAATTGCAAATTATTAATAATTATGTGAAATAATAACCCAAAACTTTAATAAGAAAAATGTAAATCAAAGCCTCATATGTAGTAAATATATCATCTACATACATACTTTGATAGAGGAATGATTCTCAGGGAAGAGGGAAGATAAAGGCATATATTAGGAAATTTAGTTTCCCCTTCCCATACTTCTTGCATTTACACAAAATATGTAACTAAGGTTTTGTGTGTGGCATATTTAGAAATATATTCATTGGTGGAGAAAATGATTAAGAAAAGCAGCTTGCCTCTGTGAGGAGCTAAGTTGTGAGATCTTCCTTTTCTTATTTCTTATTTCAAAATATGACATACATTTTTATAATAGTGTATGTGTGTGTGTGACAGCAAGAGAAAAAGAGAAGAGATATATTCAGCTTACCTCCCTAAGGATTTTTCAGAATTTATCTTTATGTAAAATTAATGTCTCGCCTCTCTCTATTTCTAGCTTTATCTCTGTCTCTCCCCTTCTTTTGCCCCCTCTCTCCCAGCCTCTTCTGCCTTCTCTCTCTCTCTCTCTCTCTCTCTCTCTCTCTCTCTCTCTCTCTCTCTCTCTCTCTCTCTCTCTCTCTGTCTCTCTCTCTCTCTCTCTCTCTCTCTCTCTCTCTCTGTCTCTCTCTCTCTCTCTCTCTCTCTCTCTCTCTGTCTCACTTCATTTCCATTTGTATAATTTGGATTTTGGATTGTAAAATACATACCAATTAGTTAATTTTTCTGCTCTCTGTTGAAATACATGCCTGAATAAGTGTATTGGCACTTCTCATTCTTTTCAATTTTTTTTTTTTTTTTTTTTTGTCAATAGCATTTGTTTCAGAAAAGTAAGGCTTTGCTTATGAACTACACTCTTTCATTTTAAATATATAACAATTGAGCTTGGAAGTAGCTTGAAACTAAGAATCATTGTTCCTAGACAACCAATATTTAGGGTGGTAGGTAAAATACTCTGATAGCACTTCTCTGAAGAAAACATCCTCTCTGATCAGCCAAGTATCCTGTTTTCCTGATCTCATCTAAACAGGAATCAAAGTTTCACTTGTAGAGAAGTGGGTTAGAGTTCAAAGAAAATTATTCAGTCCTTTCCACAAGCTACTTGATAAACTTATGAAAAGAAACACATAACCCACATGGGTAGTACATACACTTATTTATATCATCATCTGGAGAGCTTGTCTCTTTTCCTATGTATATAATTCCATTAGTCCTTTCTTTCCACATACTTCCTTTTCTAACACTGTCATATTTGGATGATCCATGATATGCATCAGAAGTATGACATAGACTCATGGGAAACATGTTTTAAAACATATGTGAACTGAAAAATCTATTCCATTTGCATATAGGTGCTTCTTACATCCTCGCCCTAAGTTTGTATAAAAGCTTCTTCTTTATCAGTTGACTATGGAATGGCACAAGAGATAATTATCTGGGTACTTTAAACTACCAAATGAAAGGGTACATATTTTAAACACAATTTTAAATATTTCATTTTATTGGATAATATATTTATGATCACAAATATATAACTTTTATAATATGTCCAGATTTCAATTTATTTTATATCATCTTTTTTTTTTTTTTTTTTTTTTTTTCTTAACAGTTTGGGCAGAACTAATCTAGCCACAAATAGGCATACTCACCTGCAAATGAGTCAATCTCTGGTCTTGAGAGTCAATATAATGAAGTTGAAAAAGCACCTACTGGGAAACCAAATTACTTTGATTTAAGTCCCAGCTCTGGTCTTGCTAAATACATGATTTATTAATTCATGTGATCTTTCTGAACATTAGCTTACAAACATGTATAATGAGGATAAATCGCATTAACTTCTTTTGTAATATTGTTTTGAAATAATATCAACTAGTAAAATAAATGATATTTATAAATATATGATATAATTCTTATTGTATTATTTACATATTATATATTAATATAACAATTCATATTATTAATATAATATGATGATATAGAATATATAGTAATAATATAATAAATAAAATAATAGTTATAATAAAAACTCTACCATATGGACTCCATTCCAAGGAGATATTTAGTATCCTTTCTACCAGAATTATAATTTGATAGTTTAAATTTGTAAGAGAAAGGAATTTTGTGACTTACAGGCTTAGAACAAGTCAATACTGCAACATTATATCCAAAATCACAAATACTAGCCAAAGATAAGTAGTGTTTCATAGGAAAACAAATAGTTCCAGTATATTAAATTACTCAATCTTGCTCTATCAAATATGCAAAGTGTTATGGTGGATTCTGGGAACCATACTTTTGTATACCATAGGCAAAATGTAGAACATCTAAGAGATCATAAACCAGGATAGAAAAGGAATATGAATTGTAATGAAGATTGTAATGTTATGTAATATTACTATTTATTAAGTACTTTCCATTTACAAACACTGGGCTAAGTGCTCAGAATTAAATATAAACAAAAAGATAAAACAATCTCCAAGGGAGATTACATTGTAATAGGAGAAGATAACTAACAACAAAAAGATAAAAAGAGGCTATCAGAAGTTCAAGAGATGGAAGCCAAGATAGTGAAGTAGCAGAAATCAGTACTATCAAGCTCCAACCCCCCCCAAAAAAAAAAAAACTGAAATAAGCAAAAAATGAAGTTCCAAACAGATTTAGAAAATGAACAACATCAAATCCTGAGGATATTTTTAATTAGCAATGACCTAATTTGAAGCCTCCAGAAGAATAATCAGAGTGTCTCAGAGCCTATGATTTGATCACTCTGAATTAATAGTTTTCTAGATACCTTAAAGGTGCTCAGTTCCTCAGCAGTCTGTTGCTGGTCATAGGCAAACTGAGGTCAGAATATAAGACAAGGAAGATATCAATCAAAATTTTCTCTGAGTCAGATTGCTTTATGTGAAAACTTAGGGGATCCTGTTCTGTATACTCATAAGAGCCTAAAAAAAATCAATAATCCAACAAAGAAGCAACAGAACCAACTAAAACCAAACCAACTTCAAATGGGCTCTCTATAAAGCCAAGTGCTAACATGAAGTCAAAAAGTATTTTGGGAAAAAAGAACAAAAAAATTAAAACACAAAAAGGAACCTCACTACAAAAAACAAACAAAAAAGACTATGAGGATAATGCTCAGAACATAAAACTAGAGAAGAATAATACCAAAACTTTTACAAGCAAAGCCTTAAGAAAAACAGAGCTTGGCACTAATTCAACAATAATTCTTGGAAGAGCTTTTTAAACAATTTAAAGGAGGGAAAAACAAAGAAAAGAAATGATAGCTATGCAAAATTTAAAATTAAAATTAAAAAAAAAATCAGAAAAGGAAGTGACAGCTAGAACAAGTAGGAAAAATCTTGAAAGAGTAATGAATAGCCTAGAAATTAGAGTGAATCAAAGAGAAATAAATGACTTCAAGATTCAATAAGACATATTAAAGCAACTCAGAAGGTTAAAAATAAATTAGAACATCAGTCTTCCTGTAGCAAAGCCAAGTGACTTGGAAAACAATTTAAAGAAAAAAAAAATTAACAAATATTGGATGATCTACAAGTCATAACTAAAACAAGTCTCTAGATATATTACAAGGGTCCTAAAAGAAAACCACCCAGATGTCTTTGAACTACTTCAACTGAATAAACCTTTATTAAATGTCAACTATGTGCTCATTTCTGTACGAATTACTGAAAATACAAAAAGAGGCAGAACAGCCACTAGTATCAAGAAACTTTTAATGTAATGGGAGATACATCATACAAACAAATATATACACAGTAATTTTTATCAAGGATAAATAGGAAATAAAAGAGGAAAATTACTGGAAAGAATAGATGTGATGGGAGGTTTACTGTAAAAGATAGCATTTTTATTGGAATGTAAAAGAAACCATAGATGTTAGAAGGAAAAATGGAAATACAAAGAATTAACTGGTCACCTCCTGGAAGAAATTCCCAAATGAAATGACTAAGAACATATGAGAGCCAAAAATCAAGATTTACAGATCAAATAAAATATTATGTCAAGTAGCATGCCATGAAAAAGGAATGCAAATGTCTAGGATCACAGGCATGGTAACAAGGGCTTTACCAGCCATCATTATAGTAATTTGGTTTATAGACAAAAATAAAATACACAGAAAATGTCAAGATAATGCAGTGATAGAGGTATGAAAAGAGAGCAGAGGAAAGAGTAATAGAGTAATGGAACTTTACTATAATAGAACACTTTCTGGTATTTCTTATTAAAATACCTGAGCTGTGTAGAAATTTTGAAGTTCAAACAGAGGAATAAAGTGAAACATGTAAAAAAAAAAAAAAAAGTAAATATGAACAACAATAAAAAAGGAATAAGCAAGGATAAACTTCTTACAAACTAATATGAAGGATATAATATATATTAGATAAAGTCTAATTTAAATGAAAGAGCCAGGACTTTAAAGTCTTGATGGTCTTAAAAGAAATGAAAAGAAGGAAATCTGAATACAATAAACGTGGAGAAGGGCTTAACAGACACCTATGCAAATAAGTAGGAAGGGAAGAGGAGAGGCAATACTTAAACCTCACTCTGAATTGATTTAAATTAAGAAAATTCAGAAAAAAAGTGAGAGAGAGAGAGAGAGAAAGAGAGAGAGAGAGAGAGAGAGAGAGAGAGAGAGAGAGAGAGAGAGAAAGAGAGAGAGAGAGAGAGAGAAAGAGAGAGAGAGAGAGAGAGAGAGAAAGAGAGAGAGAGAGAGAGAGAGAGAGAGAGAGAGAGAGAGAGAGAGAGAGAGAGAGAGAGAGAGAGAGATAGATTTGGGTACAAAAATGTATTTCCCTCAAAAGGGAGAGATTCATACAATATCTCCTACGTACCAGAAACTGTGTTGAACAATTGTAATATTATCTCATTTGATCCTTTTAACAGCTCTGAGAGGTTGTTACTATTATACCCATTTTACAGTTGAGGAAACTGAACTAAACAGAGGGGAAGTTATTTACAGAGGATCACATAGTAAGTACTGCCAGACTAGAAAATAGCAGGGACATGGGCAAAGGGAAAAGAGGAAACTGGAGATTAGATTAAGGGAAAGCTTAATCCTAAACAAGACAAATTCTAATGGTTTTAAGGTGGAATTCAATTTAAAATGAGTGATGCTTAAAATAGCATGCCAAAACAGAAGACTACTAGAATTCAAAATATTTGAAGGACTGTCATATAGGAATGACATATAGTATCATAAACAGGGAATTAGTGGCAATGTTATATGCCATTTACCTCAGCATTCACCTTTTAACGATGAGGAAATTGAAGATTGGGGAAGTTAAAGGACTTTGCTATAAAAACAGTATCAGAGAAATTAGATTTGCTCTATTTGACCCCAGTGGGTCAAATTAAAATCAAATATGAAAGCGGTAGAGAAAAAAAAAAAAAAAAAAAAAAAAAAAAAAAAAAAGCATGATTGATGCAAGAAAAACTATTTTAATTGAACTTTGCAGAATTACAGTGAAGTGCCTGAAAGAGAAATGTAACAAGAAAATGTGTCTCATTTTAGATGATTTCAAGGAAGGCCTAGATAGCTACTTTGTAATAGTGTTTTATTATAGGCTCTGCAGTCTAATCCAATGCTTTGTCTTTTGCACAGAAGCAAAATTTGGTAAAAATTTTTGCTAGAATATGACTCTAAGATACTATCTGTCTGTCTGTCTGTCTATCTATCTATCTATATTCCTTCATGAGAGGCTGTAAAGGCCTACAACTGAACAAATGCACTTGGATAATGGAGCATGTGAGACTAATTGCCAATTGGACAATTCTCTATTAACATGTTTGAAGGATGACCCTCCCCAACTATTCTGTGCTGGCTGGATCAGTGGGTGTAGACAAAGAAGGGGAAGTGACATGACTGGGTGGAGTAGGAAGAGGAAATTGAGACATTCTCCTGACAGTGGAGAGAGAGGAAGGAGGTGTGGAGATTTCTAGATGTAATCCCCTGACCATGACCTCAAAAGACCAAGAATAAAGACTTTTGATTATCCTGACTCCTGCTGATTTCTGGGAAGACAGAGTTCCAGCAGGAGGCAGGCTAGATGATATAATTACCTACATCAGCCATTAAAAAACCTACTATTTCCTTAAGATAGTCTCAGATATCTTTGAAAAAACATTGGTTGTAATTCCTAAAAAGTAGAGGCATTTTGTAATAGCAAGGAACTGGAAATTGAGTGGATGCCCATCAGTTGGAGAATAGCTGAATAAGTTATGGTGTATGAGTGAATTGAAACATTATTGTTTCATGATCAGGCTGATTTCAGAAAAGCCTGGAAAGACTTATATGAACCAATGCTAAACAAAGTAAGTAGAACCAAGAAAACATTGAATACAGAAGCAATAAGATTGTGTGATGATCAACTGTGACAGACTTGGCTCTTTTCAACAGTGAAGGCAATTTAAATAAATTATTGATGAAAAGAGTCATCCACATCCAGAAAGAGAACTATGAAGATTGAATGTAGATCAAAGCACAGCATTTTCAATTTTTGTTGTTGTTGGTGGTGGTGGTGGTGATAGCATTTTTTTGCTTCTTTTTTATCTTTCTCATGATTTTTTCCCCCTTTTTTTTTAACAGGCAGGCAAATATATTTAGAAGAATTGCATATGTGTAGCCTATAGTGGATTGATTGCTGTCTACAGAAGAGGGAGGAAGACAAAAATGGAACACAAAGTTTTGTAATGTGAATTTTGAAAACAATCATTGTATGTATTTAGGAGGTTTATATTTAAAAAAAAAAAAAAAAACGTAGAGGGGCAAAAGTTTATCACCTTGACTACTCCCAAAAGCTAAATTATATTATGTTATTCTCCTAAGTATTCTAATACAAGAAAACTATGCACAACAGTAGACAAATAGCAAAATATCTGCCTCAATCTGATTTCAAGTTACTGACAGATGTTTGATAATGGCAACAATCACAGACAGGAAGGGGTTGTGTCAAGATATCTTATCCTGGGGGGCTATTAGTCTCTGATCTGAGATAGGAAGCTGAAAGAAAAAGGAAAAGAAAACAGTAAGCACTAGCATTAGAGACATTTATCACCTACTGCTATTTGTGGAATAAAAGGATCCTTTTTGAAGATAGTCTATTATCTGCTGCTTGCTGGATTCATGCTGTCATATTTTTTTCAGCAGTCAATAAATTGTGGAAGGCCACATTTGGAGAACAAGTACTGTTATACATCTAACTTTACATATTGTTTCTTTATTTACAGCTGCATTTGCCTGTTTTCTGGAAAAAACATGTATTTACACAGAGGTATTTGCTTGCTTGCCATATCATTGTCGTTCCCTCTAAGTTACTAAATGCATTTTTTAAGTGGAATTCAGAAACTAAGCAAGGAAGGAATTTTCCCCTTCTCTCCTCCCCCCACACAATCTTTTCATAACTGAGTTCCATAACACTGAAAAAATTAGTAAGCATCTTTTTATTCCTTCAAAAGGTGGTAACACTCCCAGACTTCATTTGATCTCACTACAACTTTAATCTGTCAGTTTCCCCAATAAAGGTGGATGCCATTTGGGATTCTATAAGCTATGTATTATTTGATACCAAAGCCAGGATTTCTCATTCATTTTCTTGACTAACTATAGTATATCCGTGTGCACTGGATAAATAAGGAGAAAGAAAAATATGGTTTGAAAGGAGCGTGAATGTGTTTCAGGTGAGGAGTTTTCGATAACCTATGTTCTGCTCAGAAAGACATTAGCCCACTAATTTATTAGGGACAAGATCAATAGCCTGAACTAGATTGCTGTGCTTAACTTAAATCGAATTTATGCCATGTTTACAGCTGTTTTCTCTGATAGCAGCTTTGGAAGGGATGAGTTGTTGATCTAATACCTTTTATCCACCATTTTGAATGTGATTGTTTCAATGACTCTCTGGAGGTTTTCTATATTAAGCAAAGGCTTACATTTAGTTTTCACTATAAGATTCTACTTATCTCTCTTTAATGGGGGATAGAAACCAAATCAAAACTAAGGCACTGAACTTTCAACTTAGCCACTGAAACAGATCTGTCTTAAAGCACCACCAAATTAACAAAGAAATGTAAATGTGGGTGATTAGCTGGAGATTTACAAGTTCATTGTGGTGAAGAGATGATTTGGAGGGAAATTAAATCCCACGAAATAGTCATAAACTTATACAGCATTATCCTAAAGATAGAATAACCGGAAGTTATAGAAGTGTATTTTAATAACAGCAAATAACTAACATGTTTATGTAGTACTTTTAAATGGAAAATAACTTTATACATATTAATTCTCTTGAAGCATACCAAAAAATAAAGTCAGTAGGTACTATATTTATTTCAAGGTACAGTTGAGAAAACTGAGCATGATGGGGTATTTTGCCTATATCTAGAAAGTGCTAAAGGCAGAATTCACACTCAAAATGTTTCCTAATTGAGCATAATTCTCTGTGTATTCTATGCTACATAGCAGCCTTAGTGGACTAAATATTAAAGAAAAACTTGTTGATAAAACAGAGATATCAACATGTAAAATGAACTGTGAAAGAAAATAGTTAATTCCTTCTCAGTTAAATCCAAAAGGGCATAGATTTAGAGTGGCACTGACTTTAGATGTTACTTCTCTCATATACAAATGAGAAACTAATACTAAAGAGTGAGAACAACTAAGACTTATTCAGTCATACAGATACTATGTGATAGATGTCAGATATTACTTGTCTTCTTACTCTGAATCTAGAATACTTATCATCCCAAGTGGAAGCCAAATGACCAACTAGTTACAAAGACAATATTTCTAAATCATACACCCAAACATATATATGTATGCATGAATATATATATAAATATTATTCAAGTATTCAAGATAAGCAATAAGTGAATATATTAAACACATTTCCAAAAAATCACCTCATTCTTAATATGGTATTAAATTGTATGAATTATGACTGTGACTTTCTAAAATGATATATAGCCTGTGAAATACATACAGGTTTGTATGTACCTAAGGAATACGTAAACACAGGATCAAAACATCACACCAAAATATCCATTCAAAGCAAATGACAGTAAACTCAAAGTGATTGTGCTCTGAAATATTGCACATTTAAGTGTTAAAGAAATTCTTACTGAAGTGATTCTTGCATGATTTGATACACAGAAAAGAAATCATACTGACAAATTGGAAAGTAAGGTTGTACCTAAAAATGTTAAAAAAAAAAAAAAAAAAAAAAAGGAAAGAAAGAAAGAGAGTATTTTTCAAGTACTTCCAAAAATTCTTCTCCTTGAAAGACCTAGATAATTAATTAAATCAGCTTAATACCATGAATAAAGGGATCATATTGGGACTTTTTATACCTGGGTCCAAGTATTGAATATGAATGTAAAAGTAATATGATTTTGGACTAGTGCCCTAGGAAATTCCTTAGACCAAATTACAAAAGAGGTGTGATGCTTATGAGGAAAGCAATTCTAGAATGAAGAAATTTTGTTTGCTGTTGTCACAGCTGGCTAATTAGGTCTGATATAATTTTATCCAACTAGAGAACAGAGCAGGAAAGTTAAAAAAAAAAAAAGAGGAAAGAAAAATAAAGTTTTTGGACTAAATAGTGTCAACCCACAACATTGATATTACATTGTACATAGTACATTTCACTTCTCTTGAGTTCATAGAGGATTTTCAGGTTATTCTGAGAACATCCTGTTCATTATGTCTTATAGAACAATAATATTCCATCATAATTAATGTCACAATTTATTTATTCATTCCCCAATTGATGGACATCCTGCAATTCCAATTTCTTGCCCTGAGAATATAGCTACTATATAATTTGGAACTATGCCCAAAGGGCTATTAAACTGTGCATATCCCTGTTCCAGCATTTTCTCTACTGGGTGTTTGTTCCAAAGAGATCATAAAAAAGAAAACCTACATGTTCAAAGAATCTGCAGTAGCCCTTTATTTTCTGTGCCAAGGAACTGGAAACTGACTGGATATCCATCAGTTGGGGAATAACTAAATAACTTATGGCATATGAATGTAATGGAATAGTATAGTTCTATAAGAAATGATTTACAGGATGATTTCAGAAAGGCCTAGAGAGACTTATATGAATTGATGCTAAGTGAAGTAAGTAGAAGCAATAGAACATTATACATAGCAACAGCAACATTTTATGATGATTAACTATGATACACTTGTCTCTTTTCAACAATGAGGTGATACAGAACAATTCCCATAGACTTCTGATGGAGACACCCATCTACTTCCAGAAAGAGGACTAAGGTGACTAAATGTGGATCACAACATAATATTTCACCTTTCTGTTTGCTGTTTGTTTGCATTTTTTCTCTTTTCTTTCTCATTTTTTTTTCTTTCTTGAACTCATTTTTTCTTCTGCAGCATGACTCATGTGGAAATATGTTTAGAAAAATTACACATGTTTAATCTATATCAGAATAACTTGCTGTCTAGGGGAGGAATAGGAGAGAGGAAAAAGGAACCCACTGCGTTGTAAGGGTGAATGTTGAAAACTATCTTTGCATGTATTTTGAAAATAAAAAGTTATTATAAAAAAAAGAAAATAGCAGCTATAAATATTTTTGTTTATGTTGTTTTTCCCCCTTTTCTAACAAGATTTCTTTTTAGGATTCCTGCCAAGGAATGGTATTGAAAGGTCCAAGGATATACATGATTTTATAGCCTTTTGGGTATAGTTATCTTTAGATCATTTATCTGCTGGAGAATGGCTCTTTTATTTGCTTTTATCTATATATAAGTATGTTTCAATTTAATTCAGTTCCCTATAAATTTAAGAAATGAAATATTCAGCAGAGAAACTTGCTTCAAAATTATTTCCCCATTACTATTGCTAAGTGTATTCTCCCATTATTCTATTATCTTTCTGCTTTCATCTTGACCCTTCTCAAAAGTGTTTTGCTTCTGATTACCCACTTCTCCCTTCTCACATTCCCTTTACCTTAATTTTCTACAGGGTAAGATAGATTTCTATATAAATATTAAATATGTACATTATTTCCTCTATAAGCCATTTCTAATGAGAATAAGTTCATAGGGCATACCTCATATCCTCCCCTCCAATCTAAATGTTTTTTCTTGCCTGTTTTATAGTAGACAATTTATGTCATTCCACCTTTCCCTTTCTGATTCTCCAGGATATTCTCCTCTCACCTCTTAATTTTATTTTTTAGACATTATCCCTTCATATTAAATTCATAATTGTGCCTTCTGTCTATATATATATATATATATATAGATAGATAGATATAGATATAGATATAGATATATATATAAAACTGCCATATATATAAATATATATATATATAATGTACTCCTAACTGCCATAATAATGAGAAAGTATTATATATATATATATATATATATATATATATATATATATATATATATATATATATATATATACATATCATCCATAAGTTCTATAGATAGCAATTATTCAACCTCTTCCCAGCCTGGGTGTCAGCAGAAACAGATATGTAACTTGGGGGCCTCTGAATCAGAGACAGCACTGGCATTTCGCAGACCTCTCAGCATAGGGACATCAAAGAAATTGTGCCAACATTGGATAGAGCACAAGCACAAGTCAGGAAGAATGGAGTTCAAATCTGGCCTCAGAAACTTAACACTTTCTAGCTGTGTGACCCTGAGCAAGTCACTTAACCTCAATTGCTTCAGGGGGAAACATATATATATATATATATATGTGTGTGTGTGTGTGTGTGTGTGTGTGTGTGTGTGTGTGTATATGTATGTATATATATATATATATATATATATATATATATGTGTGTGTGTGTATATATATATATGTATGTATGTATATATACATATATGTATTTATATTTATATATACACATATATAATAAGTGTCTGTAGTTCAAATACTATGTTATTGAGAACATGTGTAAGAACTGTCATTATTTACTCTTGAAGGCATTATTGCTCTCTAAATTGCTTGACTTCAAGCTGCAAGACATCAATATCAAGAAGCAAGTCAGAATTACCCGGGATCTGACAGCTTCTATAAAGATTAGAGGGCCTGGAATACCATATCATGGAAGGCAAAGGATCCAGGGTTGCAACAAAGAATTAATTACCCAGCAAGATTCAGCATCATCTGTCAGGGAGTGTGATGGATCTTCAATGGATAAAAAGACTTCAATAATTTCTACTGAAAAAAAAAAAAGAACTAAAATGATATCAAGGAAAAAAAAAACATTAAGACATAGATAGTGGTTTGTATTGGAAAAAGAGGAAAAAAGAGAAGTAATGGGAGAAGAAGATCATATGAAGTGACATAAAAGACCTATTATAATCAAGGGAAAGAAGGGAGGATAATGAACTTTGTCTGAAGCTTGACCTCATCAGTTTTGGCTCTAAGAATAAATAACAGTCATTCAGTTGGTTACAAAAATTTATCTAACCCTATAAAGAAGTAGGAGGGAAAAGAAGACAGAAAAGAGATGGCCAGGATAGAAGGAAGAGAAGAAACACTAGGAGAAAAGGTAAGAGAAGGAGGGGAATGATAGAACATAAGGTATTGGGTAGTATGGGTTAAAATAAATTGCTTACCTCCTCCAGGCTAGTAAAATTCCTCCCGACCCCATGACATTTTTAGATCAGTCACTAGAGAGTTCAATGTTGTCAAATCCTCTGGGGTTTCAATATCCTGACTACTTACTAAGTTGAAGTCTAGACATACAAAGACAAGTGAACAGGTCTTGCTCATGAAGTTCTTGCATTTCATCCATAGATTTGTTTATCTTATAAACAAGTAGCATTATCATTCTTTAATACTTTGAAATTCTGTTCTTTCATCACTTGTTCACTAAGACAAAATAAAACTTCTCTAGGTTTAACTACACTTCTTTTCCAATTTGTAATCTGAGTAACTTTGGATCAATCACTTCATTTGGCTGGATCATAGTTTCTTCATCTGCAATACACACACCCACACACCCACACCCACACCCACACCCCCTATATATATATATATATATATATATATATATATATATATACATATATATATATATATATATATATGTATATATATATATATAGACTCTGAAGTTGAATCTGGCTCTAGGCTATGCCCCACAAAGTAATTGAAGGATTTTAAAGATTTTTAAAAGTTCTTATGATTAAAAATGTGATTAGCTGATAGTTCTATGATTTTCTATGCTTTCTATATTCTTATGAAGCTACTAAAAATAAAAATAAAAATGAACTATTGTGAAACATATGGATGGCTGGTAATTATTCTCACAGCATTGCAATAGAAAAGTGCACTCACTTCTGTATGACTTTTAGAGCTGGTCTGAACCCTAATGCTCAGGGAAAAGAGAGGAAGGACATATACAGTAGATGAAAGAACAAAGTCAAACATAGGTGCCTATGAGAAATTATCTAGAATCTTTCATGAAACAAAATGCCATACTTAAAATTTGTGCCAGTTGAATTTAGCTATAGTAAGGACATGACAGTTTCTTGGTGTATTATTTTTTCTTCAGTGCTTTAGTCACTTGAGGAAATGCCCTTACTTCCTACATTAGCACTGTTTTCTTTAAATTTCACCTGGACATTCTGATGGACATGGCTCTCCTCAACAATGAATGATTCAAACAGTTCCAATTGTTCAGTGATGAAGAGAGCCATCTAACCCAGAGAGAGGACTGTGGGAACTGAGTGTGGTTCAAACACAGCATTTTCACTCTTTTTTGTTGTTTACTTGCATTTTATTTTGCATCTCCTTTTTTATTGTACAGCATAGTAATTGTATAAATATATATATATTTCTACCATGTTTACCATGACTCCTTGCCATCTAGGGGAGGGTATAGGGGAAGCAGGTAAATTGGAACACAGTGCTTTGTTGAAGAATTATCTGCTCATATGTTTTGAAAAATAAAAAACTTTAATAAAAAACACTCTTTTCATCCCTTATTCTAAGAGATAAAGCTTTTACATGGGATGGAAGGAGAGGATTGCAAGCAGGAATAAAGGTAATGCAAATAATAATATAAAAATAAATATTTTGATGAAATAATTTACTGGATATTAAAAGCTACTTTTCTCAAACTTTATTTTATTCTGATTGATTGATTGCTTGACAAAAATTATTTTACATTAAAAATAAATTAAATAACACCTAAATTTGGTGTCATTGGTACTCCATGACTGTGAAAATGTTATCACCTCAATAGTGCCTGTGTGGCAGGGAGCACGGGAGGGGGGATGGAGATAGATCAAGATAATTTTTCCCCTTCAGTGCTATCTCTGTATAAGTTCTTATTTTCCCAATCTGGAGAAAAATAAAATTCCTAAGGAATTTGGTTACTAAAACTCTATGCAAGGCAGCCAACCCAAGCCTTTCCAAGAAGACTGATCCAATCCTATGGCTAACTAGGTGATGAGCTTCTCCATGTTAACTAGATTGACTTTTCTAGATAGGCTATATCTGAACCTGTGCTCAAATCCCTACTATCTCAAAATGGGTTACAACCTTCATACTACAAGCATAGTTCCTCTTCCTCCTTAAAAAAAAAAAAAAAAAAAAAAAAAAAAAAAATCATTGCTTCGTCAGTCAGGGCAAGAAAGACTTCAGAGTACCTGTTTCAGGGGATAATTCATCATGTGCCATTATGGTTATATTTATAGAACTATAAGTTATATTGAAGGGCTTTGTAAAATCATAAAATAGAAGAATTAGCTAAAAAAATCTTACAGATATCATTTTGCCATCCATTTTTGCATATGGGGAAACTGAGGGGCAGGGGAGTGGGATTATTTCTCCTAGGTCATAAAAATCAGTGGTACATCTGCAACCTCTATCCTGACTCTCAGTCTCCATTTTTCCTAACCAAACTACATTGCCAACTTCTCAATATTACGCCTAATCAGAACCTGATTTTCAAATATAAGATTATGTTCATTCATAAGTGGTTTGGGATTGGGATAACACATTGCCTACCTCCTCTCAAGGTACAGTGAGAATGGTCAAGAGTACTGAATACCATATAATTCATGGAGTCATCAAAATCATGAATTTTTAGAATTATGTAAGCAGTTGGCAAAGCTCTTTTTCAGCTTAAATTCTTCATAATGAACAAATATCTGTGTTTAGGCTCCACATTCAAAAATATATATCTTTGTATTCTTTTCTACTTATCTTGATAGGCTCCTTTTATTGTAATGGATGTTTGAATCTATCCTATTGTAATACCTAGTTTGTAGGGCTATTATGAGGATCAAATGAATTAATATATAAGATTCAAATTGGAAAACAAAAGTTCTATATAAATATATTAGTAGTAATAATAGTGTTTTTATTTTTTTCCTTGTCTAATTATTCCCACTCTTGGCATCCAAAGCTGTTCAATGAAAATAATACACTAGAATTAAAAAAATAGAGATCTGTTTCAGGATCTTTTTATAGTCAGATATTACTTCATATAAAGTTAAATGAGAGTATCTAGAGGCTAAGTACTGGGATTTGGAGTTTAATTTAACTGGTGTGGGTAGCAATCCCACAGTTAAAAGTTTACATTGGAAAAAAAAAAAAAGAAACTAAAAAAAATCTGCCCAAATAATTTCTAATATAGGCTGAGCAGAATGGTATTTATAGCACAATATGTAAATAAAGTGTCAAATATAAGGATACC
The DNA here is from genome assembly GCF_048593235.1 of Sminthopsis crassicaudata. Lineage (NCBI taxonomy): Eukaryota > Metazoa > Chordata > Mammalia > Dasyuromorphia > Dasyuridae > Sminthopsis > Sminthopsis crassicaudata. Next base: position 76,604,095 of record NC_133621.1, on the reverse strand, counting down.
AAATATTTTCATAAGGATACAGTTAAGTATTTTCCTTCTCTTTGATAATGTTGGGTTGTGTGCAATTTCCATTTCATACATCTAACTTCTTTTTGTTCAGCTTGCAATGATAGAAATACATTTAATTTATTTATTATACATATTTAATATAAAACTCACGTACTAACTCTATTGTCTGTACTTTGGGATCAAAAAGGTAATAACTGCTGGCTTCCTTCACACTCTCTAAACCAATATTTCTTAGCCTTTGGGGAAGTTGCTATGTTCTATTTTTGGTTAAATTTATCAACATGTTTTCCCCAATATTTCTGCTCACTAATCAATCTTGTGTAAGTATTCTTTATTCTTAATTTTCATTTTTAGGGGCATTAGCAATTCCTTGGAGAATCAGCACATTTGCATTTCCTGTTAATTGGCGACTCACTGCTTATCTTCCAATAAAGATATAAATCTAATGCTCTAAAAGGGTAAATCCATCCATCTTCCTCCCCTTTCTTCCTCTACTTTCCTCCTTCCTTTCTTGCTTACAGAGAATCAATATTTATTAAGCACCTATGCACCAGGAACTGTCTTAAATATTGATGATATAAAAAGAGGTAATTGACAATCCCTGGTCTTAAAACACCTCAAAATCTAATAACAAAATCAATAATCAAAAAGTTTATAATTTGTATATAATATAAATGAATGAACTAACAGAAAGAAGTGTCTAGGCTTGCTAGATTTGGAAACACTTACTATAGAAGGTAGAATTCTACTTAGGACTTAAAGGAAATGAAAAAAGGTAAGAAGAAAGATAAGAAAGGGGAAACCTAGACTTGGGAGAAAACCCTGACAGAATGCCTGGAGGGAAACAATAAAGCATCTTACAAGGAGTTAAGTATAAGAAAAAGGAAGAGGTTTGTAAAGGATTATGGGAATTATAAATGGATTTTAATTTCAGACAAAACATTTTGCATATGATCCTGGAAATGATAAAGTAGCCATGTGGTTTAAAGAGTTAAATTACTTTTTTTAGGAAAATCATGATAGCAGATAGATGACTAATGGCTTCAATTATGGAGAGATTTGTTGCAGAAAGTCTCTCTAAGAGGCTATTGAAAGAGTAAAATGATGGAGGCAGAGCCAAAATAGCAAGAAGAAGCTAAAAAGTTGACTGAGATTTTCCCTGTTTCTCTTCAAAACAATATTAAATCAGGATATGTAAATAAATAAGCTGCAAAAAGATGTAGTGAAACAAATTTTCTAGTTTAAGATAACTTAAAAAGGTCTGTCTACCTGAATAAAAGGGGAGAGCAATCCAGAGCAGACAATGTCTAGGTAAGCCAGCAGAAGCCTCTTAGCATAGGCATATCAGGAACTTGGCTCCTTAGGTCAGCTGTAAGACCTCCAGACCCAGAGCAAAAAAACCAAACTGTTAGCCTCAGAACTCGCAGCAAAACAGGAACTTAACTAGGCCACCCTAGCAAAGTAGGCAAGCTATCAGCATGAAAAGCCTCAGCCATATAGCCAATGACCAGGCTCCTGAGCTCTATAAAAGATGTTTGAAACAGTTTCCTAGTGCCCCAGGAACAAAGATCAATTTTATAAGACATGAAATAGGATGAAAACTGAAAAGAACCCTGACCATAGACAGCTACTATGGTGACACGGAAGATCAAAACACAAACTCAGAAGAGAGTGATGTAAAAGACTTATGTGTGAAGCCTTAAAGGATAAAATGAATTAGTTTCATGTTAAAAAAAAGCTTTCTTAGATGAGCTCAAAAATGATTTTAAAAAAAGAAGTAAAAAAGATAGAAGAAAAACTGAGAACAGAAATGAGAGGTGTACAAGAGAGAGTAAATAGCTGAAAAAAGGGACAAATATATACTGAAGAAAATGATTCCTTAAAAAACACAATTAATGAAATGGAGGCAGCGGATCCACTGAAGAGAAAAAAAAAATCCTTAAAATGGACAAAAGCTAACTGAAGAAAAAATGTCTTAAAAATTAGAATTAGGCAAGTGGAAGCCAACGATTCTATGAGACACCAGTAATCAGCCAAATAAAATGAAAAGAATGTAAAAATAAAAGAAAATGTAAAATGCCTCACTGGCAAAGTAAACAACTTAGAAAATAGACCCAAGAGATATAATTCAACAATTAATAGACTCCATGGAAGAAAGAAGAATAAAAGAAAAGAAAGAAAGGAGGGAAGGAGGAAGGGAAGGAGGGAAGGAAAGAAGGAAGGAATCAAGGGATCAAGGAACCAAGGAAGGAATGGATGAGGCAAGGGGAGAGAAAAGAAAAGAAGGAAGGAAGGAAGAGAAAGGAAAAAGGGAAGGAGGTAGAGAGAGAGGGAGGGACAAATGGAGGAAAAGGGGAACTAAGGAAGGAACCAAGGAAAGAATCTAGGAAGGAATCAGGGAGGGATAGGTGGAGAAAAAGGAGGAGGGAAGGGGAAAAGGAAAGAAGGAAGGAAGGAAGGAAGGAAGGAAGGAAGGAAGGAAGGAAGGAAGGAAGGAAGGAAGGAAGGAAGGAAAGAAGGAAGGAAGGAAGGAAGGAAGGAAGGAAGGAAGGAAGGAAGGAAGGAAGGAAGGAAGGAAGGAAGGAAGGAAGGAAGGAAGGAAGGAAGGAAGGAAAGGAAGCATCAAGGAGGGAACCAAAGAAGGAACCAGGGAGGGAAATGAGGGAAGGAAAGGGGGAGAGAAAAAGGGAGGGAAAGTGGAGAAGAAAGGATGGAAGAAAGGAAGGAAAGAAGAAAGGAAGGAAGGGAAGAAGAAAAGAAATAAAGAGGGAAGAAAGGAAGGAAGGCAAGAAGGACAGAAAGAAGAAAGAAAGGAAAGAAGGAAGGGAGAGAGGGAGGGAGGAAAGGGTTAGGACAAAGGAAGCGAGGAAGGAGGAAGAAGGAAGAAAAGAAAAACCAGTCAAAGCAAGTGGGCAAGAGAGAGCAAGAGCCAGAGAGATAAATCATAGATAGCACCTTTCAATAGATTATTGAGAAAAACTGCCTTGATATCCTAGAAACATAGGGTAAAATAGTCATTTAAAGAATCCACTGATCATCTCCAGAAAAAATTTCCAAAATGAAAACTCCAGTGAATATTGTAGCCAAATTTCATAATTATCAAGTTAAGGAGAAAATATTGCAAGCAACTAGAAAAAAAAAATTCACATATCATGGACCCATAGTCAGGATTACAGAAGAATTAGCAACTTTCTATATTAAGGATTGGGGAAGTAGGAGGTGGTGGGGAAGAATATGATAATCATTAAGGCAAAGGAGTTTGGATCACAACTAAGCAAAACTGAACATAAATTTTTGGGGAAAAGACAGAATCTATACAATGACATAGAGAACTTTCAAGCTTCCTAATGAAAAGACCAGAACTAAACAGAAAATTTGATATTCAAATACAAGACTCAAAGGGAAGCATAAAAAGTAAACATGAAAGAAAAATAATGTTTTTCAATAAGGTTAAACTGTTTACTTCTCTGTATGGGAAACTGATATTTACAACTATTGAGAACTGAATATCTGTTGGGGCAGTTAGAAAAGGATGTAAGTACAAGTTCATTTTGATGTGATGATAAAAGGGTGTGTGTGTGAGAAATGATTGTACTGGGAGAAAAGGAAAATAGGAGACAGAATAGGGTAAATTATGTGATGAGGAGCAAAAGCCCTACTACAATAAGAGTGAAAGAAGGAAAGGGATGAACATTATTTATACCTTATTCTCATTGTCTTTTTGATTAAAGAGGGAGAAACATACATAATTAATGAAAGAAATATGCACAATTAAAAAATAGAAATTTATTTTATCTTTAAGGGAATCAGAAGAGGAAAGGGAAAATAAAATGGAAGCAAATTGAGGGAGATACTGGTTAAAAGCCAAATAGTGGAGAGGATGGATAGAGTAGAATGAGAGAAAAAAAAAAAAAAAGTATAAACAGGAAGAAAATAGGAAAAGAAAAAAACACAATTAGTAGCCATGTCTATGAATATTAATAGAATAAACTCTTCCATAAAGTAGAAGCAGATAACAGAATGGATTACAAAACAGAATCCTACAATACTATTTACAAGTAATATAGCTAAAACAGAGAGATACACACAGAATAAAAATAAAGGACTAGCATATAATATATTATGCTTCAGCTGAAGTTAGAAAAAGAAGCAGGGATATATTGATTTTTCCTTGTACAATGATCTCTTGGTTCTGCTCATTTCTCTTTCCTCAAAGAAGAGAAAAAAGGGGAGGTATAATGGGACAAATTAAATCACATGAGGAGGGGAAAAAGACCTATTACAAAAGAGGGAAGAAGGGAAGGGGATGAGAATTGTCTGAAGTTGGATTTAATCGGGTTTCACTCTAAGAAGGAATAACTTAATCATTCAGTTGGGTATAGAAATTTATCTAACCTCAGAGAAGTAGGAAGAGAAAGAGGAAAGAAAAGGGTGGGGCTGGATAAAAGGGAGGACAAAAATACTAGAAAAATAATGTAAGAGAAGAAGGGAAGGGTAATAGGAGATATGGTAATCATGGGTTGTAAAGTTCTAATCCTCTCTCAGTTGTAATCCTTCTCTGGGAGGAGGTTTCTTTTGTCTGTGAATCTTTTTCTCTGTCCTCTTGAGAATCCACAGGATGTCTTCTCCTTGATCCAATCCAGAACTCCTCCTCCAGGATGCAGTCCCAACTCTGGCCCAGACTCTACTCACTCCTTGCTCAATGGTGTCTTCTTTCATCCTCCCAGAGAATGGTCGTGTGAGAACGCAAGGGCTTGTGGGAAAATTACTTCTACCAATGAACTTGCTCCTCTTAAACATACAAGCTCTTCCCCAGAAATTCAAAGGAGTAAAACTCCCCTTAAAGGCCAGAACTAGAGAATTTTTGTTAAGTACCGACTTAGCACTTAGTAAGAAACTAATATCTCATTATCTCATTAGCACTTAGTAAGAACCTAACAATGTGTGAATAAAAAAAAAAAAAAAAAAAAAAAAAAAAAAAACTAATAAAGAAAGGGTGGAAAGAGAGAATAAAATATATAAAGGGAAGAAAATAGGATGAAAGAATTACACATGGTAACACTTCTCACACAAATAAAGATAGATCTTATCAATTAGAAGAATATCAAGCACTAATGAGTAGGCCGAGCTAATATAAAAAATGACAATTCTCCCTAAATTAATATACTTTCTCAATGCTATTCTAACCAAACTCCCAAGAAATTATTTTATAGAGTGAAAAAAAAAAATAATAACAAAGTTCATCTAGCAAAATAAAAGTTCAAAAATGTCTAGGTAATTAATGAAATAAAAATGTAAATGTTTAGCTCTATCAGACTTAAAACTCTATTGTAAAGCAGTGGCCATAAAAACCCTTTGGGACTAGCTAAGAATTAATGTAGTTGACTAGTGGAATAGGTGAGGTTCATAAGACACAATACTCAATGATTATAGTAATCTAGTGCTTGATAAACTATAAGACCCCAACTTCTAGGATAAGAACTGACTATTTGACAAAAATTGCTGAGAAAATTAGAAAATAGTGTGGCAGAAATTAGACACTGACCCACATCAAACATCTTATACAAAGATTAAATTTAAATAGGTTCATGTAATAAACATAAAGAGTGATACCACAAGCAAATTAGAAGAATAAAGGATAATGTACTTCTCAGATCTATGGATAAGGATTGAATTTGTGCCCAAAGAAGAACTAGAGCACAATATGGAATGCAAAATAGATCATTTTGATTATATTAAGTTAAAAAAAAGTTTGTACAAACAAAATCAATGCTGATAACATTAGAAGGGAAGCAGTAAAATGGGAAAAACATTTTATATCCAAGGTTTGTGATGAAGGCCTCATTTCTAAAATATATAGAGGGTTGACTCAAATTTATAAGAATAAAGACATTCTCCAGGTGATAAATGGTTAAATGATATGAACAATTTTCAGATGAAAAAAACTAAAACAATTTCTAATCATATAAATATTGTCCAGATCACTATTGATCAGAGAAATGCAAATTAAGACAAATCCAAGTTACCACTACACATCTGTCAAATTGACTAAGATGACAGGAAAAGATAATGATGAATGTTGGAGAGGATATGAGGAAACTGGAACACTAATACATTGTTGGTGGAGTTGTGAACCATTTTGGATAGTAATTTGAAACTATGTCCAAAGGGTATCAAACTGAATATCTTTGTATCGAGCAGTGTTTCTACTGGAATTGTAATCCAAAATGATCATCAAAAAGCGAAAACAACTCACATGTGCAAAAATGTTTGTTGTAGCCCTGGAAGGCATTGGAAACTAAATGAATGTCCATCAATTGGACAGTGACTGAATAAGTATATAAATGTTAATGGAATCTTATAGTTCTGTAAGAAACAATCAGTAGGAAAATTTCAGAGAGGTCTGGAGAGAGTTACATGAACTGATGCTGAGTGAATGAGTAGAACCAGGATATCATTGTACAGAGCGATAGTAGGATTATAACAATGATCAATTCTGATAGGTGTGGCTTTTTTCAACAGTGAGGTGATTCATGCCAGTCCTACTGGTCTTATGATGAAAAGAGTCACCTGTACCTAGAGAGGGGACTGTGGGAACTGACTGTGGATCACAGCATGGTATTTTAGCCTTTTTTTTTTTTTTTTTTTTTTTTTTTGCTATTATTTGACTGCATTTTGTTTTCTTTCTCATTTTTCCCCTTTTTGATCTGATTTTTCTTTGCAGCATGATAATTGTGGAAATATGTTTACAAGAATTGAAAATGTTTAACATATATAGGATTATTTTTCATCTAGGAGAGAGGCTTGAGGAAGGGACGGAGAAAAATAATTTGGAATACAAGATTTTGCAAGTATGTGTTGAAAGCTATCTATGTATGTGTTCAAAAATAAAAAGCATTTTACAGAAAAAGAAATGCCTGGAAAAATTTACATGATCTGAGGCTGAGGAGAGCAAGCAGAAACAGGAATAAATTGTATATAACAACAATTATTATGAAGATGACCAACTGTGAAAGACGTGATTCTTGTCAGTAATTCAGTGATCCAAATCAATCACAATAGACTTTGCATAGAAAATGCCATCTGCTTGTAGAAAAAGGAATGTAAATCAACAGATGCTATGTTCATTTATCTTTTCTGTTTTTCCCTTTTGTTCTGATTTTTCTTTCCCATCATGATTCATAGAGCAATGTGAATTAAGATAAATATAATAATTAAATAAAAAAAACAAAAAATGAATGCTAAACTACCTTTAAATGTAATTGGAAAAAAATAATTATTTTTAAGTGGGATGAAAACCTTATAATACTTTCTAGGCAGGAGTGATAATAATTATTTATGACTTGGCAGAACTGCTTAAGTTACCTTCATATAAGATGACACATTTGGTATGAAATATTCTTGACATTATCATATTGGTTGCACTTTAAATAAAGAAGACACTTCCTTGTTAATAAAAAAGGAGTGAAGTGATGAGATCTAGTATCAGGGTGGCAGTAATATCAAAAGAGAAAAGAAGACATATTTGAGAAATGCTGCAAAGATAGAATCGACAGACCTTAGCAATTTAGTCATAAAAATGGCAGGAAAAGAAAGTGAGAAAATGAAGATATCCAAATGGTGAACTTGTGATCATGGAAAATTTGTGGCACTTTTGATAGTAATAAGGATGTTGGAAAGGGAGATTGTGTTTAAGGGAAAAGAATGTATGCAGTATTGTGGACATGTATTTGAGATTTCTACTAGATACTTTGAGAAAGGAAGTTGGAGAAATAAGTCTGGCAGTCAATGGAGAGCTTGGGTCAGGAAAACTTGAAAATGCTATATAAATGATAATTTTATAATTGGTTTTGATATTAGGATTAGTAGGAGACATAAATAGCAACAACATTTATATAGTATTTACTTTATGCCAGGAATTGTGCTAAGCATATTACAATTAATATATCATTTGATGCTCAAAAGAATATTCAACAATAGATGACATTATTATCTAAATATAGGCATTTGTAAATGAGAAAACAAGCAATAAAGGTTAATTGACTTGCCTGGAGTAAAAATCTAGTATGTTTTTGAGGCTGGATTTGAACTCAGATCTTCCTGACACCAGGTATGATGATGTTCTACCTACTGCACAATATAGTTGACAACATCATTACCAACATCATTGTTATTTAATAATAATGAAAATAATAACAGTGAGATGAAACACAGATCATTCCCTTTGTCTTATATGCTACAGAGATTGTATCAAGGATACTTTCAGAGACTACAAAGGAGAGACTTATGTGTTATTATCATATTCAACTGCAAATATGTTGTGTATTTTTTTGCAATCTTGTATAATTATTTTATTTTTGTTGGGATTTTTTCAATCATTTCAATCCCATCTGATACTTCATGATCTCATCTGGGACCTTCCTGGCAAAGATAAAAGAGTTGTTTGCTATTTCCTCCTCCACTCATTTTGAGAAAACCCAGGAAAACGGGGTAAAGTGACTTGTACAAGGTTACACAGCTAAGATGTGTCTGAGGAAGCATTTGAAATCAGGTTTTCCTGACATCAAGCCTAGCATTCTATCCACTGCACCATCCAGATCACTTAGTTATTTTATATATTTAGTTGTCCATGGAATCATTAATATAAAATATTTTTCTCACAATTCTATTAATAAAGATGAGAATTAATAATACAGATCAATTAAAGCATTAATAATGTTAAGTATCACAGGCATTTCAGTCAGAGGGCTATTCTAAGTCAAGGATGGTCTGTGATATTAGGATTCCACTTTTGATATACAGTACCTGGCACCACATAACTTATACTGAATTAATGATTTGAATTAATGATTTGAATTAATGATTTGAATGATTTTAGCTGCATGACCCTGGAAAGTTACCCAACTTTTCATTGCCTAAGATAGCTAATAAGATTGTTAAATGCTGTTTTATATATATACATACACACACACACACACACACACACACACACACACACACACACACACACATGCACACACACTTCACTATTCTCCTAGCACACTTCACTGATCCCTGCTTTCACCTCTTTTCATTTCCCTTTCCTGACTTCAAATACATTCCTTTATCTTGACTAAGTGGGGGTGCAGCCCCCAAATAGGACAATATTGATTTTCTTTAGAAGTTGAATTGGATTATAGGCACAACTAAGATATGAAAAGTAGCCTACACTCATCTTTTTAAAAAGTTTTAATTGTTTTTCTCTAATTAGATAGATAGATAGATACATAGATATTAATTTTATACACATTTCTTTATGAATCACGCATCCATCAACATGCTAGGAGACCATCATCTCCTTCTTCATGAAACCTTCCTAAGTGCCCTCCAAGATATGTCACTCTGTGATATGCACTGTCTATATCACTTATTGTGATACATTTTCTTCACTTTCATGTTTACATATACATTAAACTCCATAAGAGTCCAAGCTCAAGGGGAAGGGCAGAATCTTAAGTGTTCATTTTAACCTTCTAATTGCATTGCACAGTGCTAATGCACAGTAAATACCCAACTAGCATTATTGTTGAATTAAAGACAGAATCACTTCTGTCTCAGCTATTTTTTTTTTTCTTTCAGCTCATTGGTAATGCTGAGGTCTTATTCTCCAATTTTATTTTAAAAACTGAATATAATCTGATAATTGCCCAAGAGCAGTAGTTCAGAAACTTTTTGAAGACAGGATGGTAAGGAAAAAATTCAATTTATACTTTGATATTACTTTAGCTCTGATTGCTGACAGTTACCCTACAAGCCTTTTTAAAATACTTCAATTAAATATTTGTAAATGATGTGTTGTCAAAGAGAAAGTGGATTCCAAGAATCTTCTCCCTTGACCATTAAATTGTTAAGGCTAGAAAATAACCCCCTACTCAGTTACTGTGTCATTTAAGATTTCTTACTTCATATCTGCAGGATCTCACCATGCTGTAGGTGACAAATCCTGGATATTATTCCCTCTTGTTAAACTGAACTTCCTGTCTTAATTACCAACCTCATTTTTCCTTCACATCCTGCTTGCTCATTACTCACTTTCAATTATGATTCAGATTTCTTCTAGAGTTTAATTACCTCTTGTGCTTAAAGTCTGATAAATTAATTTGCTTGTTAACCCTTTTTCAGCTCACTGAGATTACCAAATAAAACCATATGTAGTATTTTCTCAGGAGATTGGATTGGATTATAGGAATAACTAAATAGGAAAATAACCCATACTTAATCTTTTTTGGGTATTTTTTTTTGTTTTTTTTGGTTTTTTTTTTTCTGCTTATATATGTATATTAACTTTCTAGATACACATTTCTTTATGAATCATGCATGCTAGTATTTAAAAGGGTAAAGTGTAGAGTGTCTTCAGAGTATGCAGGATTATAGAAACATTTATTGTCTATTTATATTTCTATATTGGAATTGTAAATATATTCTATGTTGGAATAAAAAAAAAAAAACTCACCTTACCCTATTTTTTCTATAGAAAAATCAAAGAATCTCAGATTCTAAAAGTTGGAAGGGACCTCAGTCACCATTTAGGCCAACCCAAGTAGCAAAATAATTCTTAATATAGCATACTGAATAAGTGATTATCTAGCTTCTCATTGAAGACCTCCAGAGAAGGAAAATGTAACATCAGTTGAGGCAGGTCATTTTATGAAATGTTAACCAATATTAAACCTAAACTAGTCTCTTTGAAATTTTCCCCTATTACTCTAGTAGGGTACAAAAAAATCTATTTTTTTTTTTTTTGTCCCTCATCTACAAATTCTCTTTAAGTTAAACATATTCATATCAGATTGTTTGTTGCTTAAAGAGACTTGGCAGGCTATTTGCTCTAATCATCTTCATTTCACAGATGTTAAAATTGAGAATAAGGTACTTTGATCAGCTTGCCTATGGAGGCATTAAATAGCAGACTTAAATTTGAACCCAGATCATCTTTCTCCAGAACGCTTTCCAGTATACCAAATATATCCCTTTCTGGTTCATTTTTTGCAGTGTCCCACTCACTCTGGCATTGTGCTTAGGTTGGTTTCTGTAAGCATTTTAAAATATTTGTTGCATTTTACTTTGAATCACTCTTCATCTCTCCAACCTTGAGAGTTGAGGTCCTCAGAGAATCCTGAAATGGCTACAGAGAAGACAAATTTTTTCATCATTTGAGTCTCCAAATGAAAACTTCATGTTTCAGGCATTAGTGAAATGAGAAGACTTTAAAATATTCTTCTGAACTCCAAAATTGTATGATTCTGGAACTCCCAGAATACCCAATATCCTAGTGTGGAATGCAGAGGAATATCCTCCTTGTGACATTGGCCAGTATCAACTGTCATGAATGTACATACATTTTTCAACTCCATTATTATACTCCTGGTAATCCATGTCAACAGAGGAAAAGCTTCCCTAACTTCTGAAATGATTCCCAGTTAATATATTGAGTTACATGTTCTTCACTTATCAGTCAATAAAAATTCATTAAGAACCAATTATGTGCTGGACATTATACTAAATGTTGGGAATAAAAGTACCATCAGACAAAGATAGTCACTGTATTCAAATAGCTAGGATTGAATTTGGGAAGACACCATAACAAAGAGGTCTGATAGGTACTGCAGATACCTTTCCAGGAGGCAGGGTAGAGAAAATATTGTGGAAATGAGTCAGATATGTAGCCTGGCAATGAGTGAAAAAGTAATGGTCAAGGTGCCTTTCTTAAATTAAAGATTCTTAATGAAAATGGCCAGAGAGAGATTGAAAATGGGGGAGGATGCTGCCAATAACAGAAGTAATCCAGAAATAGAATAAGTAAGTATGGTAAAGAAGTTTCTCAAAGAGACTGAGTCTCTATTCCTTCAATCCTATGAAGGTGTGGTAGCAGTAGTCTGAAGAACAATATTATATGGATTTAATACCCAGTTCTGAGGTGCTTGAATTAAGTAGCCTTTGATTTCCCTTCTTCCATATGTGTGTTCCTCTGTTTTCCAAACATAATGATCTTACAAACATTTTGCTCACTCTCTCAAAAAGGAATAGTACTAAATCTCAGAGCTTCCATTTCTTTACATGATGATGATGATGATGATGATAAAATCTAATATTTATATAGCTCTTTAAGTTTTACAAAACATTTTATGTTAGTTTTGATCCTCAAAATATATTGTGAAGAGGATGCTGTTATTATTCCCATTTTACAAAGGAGGAAACTAAGGTTGAAAGATATTAAGTAGTGTTAGGCAAATCCAACTAGTTACTTGAATCATGGATTTATTAGGTATATGTGTACATAAATCCTGTGATTGTTTTTGAGAAATTTGTTATCCTACCCACTTTTCCTTTCACTCCTCTGTCGAAAAACTAGGTCTGATAGCTCATCAGTGATTCATTCTTTTTTTTTTTTTTTTAATTAAAGGTTATTATTTTTCAAACATGCATGGACAATTCTTCAACATTCGCCCTTGCGGTGCTCCAATTCCCCTCACTTCCTTCACACCCTCCCCTAGATGGCAATTAGTCCAATATATGTTAAACATGGTGGAAATACATTTAAAATCCAATATATACATACATATATTGTGCCGCACAAGGAAAAGAGAGAGAGAGAGAGAGAGAGAGAGAGAGAGAGAGAGAGAGAGAGAGAGAGAGAAAAGCAAAATAAAATGCAAGCAAACAAATCAAAAAGAGTGGGAATGCTATGTTGTGGTCCACATTCTGTTCCCATAGTCCTCTCTCTGGGTGTAGATAGCTCTCTTAATCACAGAACAATTGAAACTGGTTTGAATCATCTTATTGTTGAAAAGATCCATGAGTGATTCATTTTTAAATCTCCATTTGTGACTTGAAAAGAAGTTTAAACTAACTGATATAAGCTTTTACTGGTATGGGAAAGGGAAAGTTTTGATTGTTATACTTCCTATTAATATCTCTTTTTATATTGCTTTCAGAGCAAGCACACATATTTCAACTGGACATGACATTCTCTACACTGAGAAAAGGAAAAAAAAATTGCTTAAACATTGCTATCTTCCCTCTACATGCAATGGAGATAAAGAAAAAATGTAAACAAGAAGATTTTAAACAGATTTATCTGAAGGGTAATAAATATCTTTACACTCCTTCCTTAGAAAAAGTGCCCAAAGAAATGGATTTTCTTTTAAAAATAAAATGGAAAACTTGCAATTAAAATCTTGTCACATTTGAAAGTCATTGCAAAACTGGATACTGTAAATATTTTATAATTTTACAATTGAGACCTTAGGTTGTTTTGTGGGCCCATAGCTAAATGTGTGTTTTTTTGATGATCACAGTACTTTGTTAGGGATTTTACATTTCTTTTACCTCCTTGAGGACTATGAATAATTTATTTGTGAAAGATAACGCCATTCAATTCCAAAAAACCTAAGAAAACTTTGAAACTATTAAATTGAACTAATTGAGAGAGGTTTTATCTTAGATGCATTTCAAAGACATACATAATTTTTGTTATTTTAAATAAGGATCTGTAAGGTATCATAAAAAATAACTGCAAAGGTAGAAATGGCATCAATGTTCTTTTTGTTGATATCCATCATTCCATAAGAAAAGTCAGGCTATACTTTTTATTTTCCTCCCAATCTTTTCTTAGCTCAGCAAATATATAGAGAAGTAATATTCATCTAGAGGAGAAAGCCAAAATTCTGGCCTTTTTTTTTTTTTCCTTTAATTGAACACAGGTAAAAGATCAAAGCTGAAGCTTACTTGCTTATCTAACACTAACTGCAAAGTTATATCTCCCAGGGTAGATGGAGGAAGTCTTTAGGGTGAGGGGTTCCATGTGTTCCAATAAGTTCTCCCAGTACATTTGATCTTCCCCTTCTTGCTTAGGAAATCAAACAGTGAAAATATCTTGATGAGCTATTCAAAGGGACTCAAGGAGTAGGTGCTATCAAGATGTCTAAAGGCCTCTCAGATCTTCTAGCAAGGAGCTTGAAAGTTTCTGAGATATAGTCTGATCTCCCAGGGAATGAAATATGTGCAGGGGCAGCATGAGAGGCCAGTTAATTATTGTAATAAGTGAAATCCTAAAAGGTAGAGCTTGTACCCAGTGGGAGCTCTTGCATTGCTAATTGATGTTGACAGATTCTGCTTGGCCCAGGAAATAGAAGTCTTAGGTAAAATCAAAATGCCATATATTCAGGTGGTTTCTTTCCTTGTCTTTAGAAAGCAGAATATTTGGGCTGCCATCATTGGAATTAAGTAATGATGAAATGGTGTTGTAGCTCCTTCTGAACAGTGGGTTCCATAGTTCAAACTAAATCTCTTCTCTATTCGATCCTTCACATTTCAACAAATCTCTCCTCTTCCTCCTCATTTCAATTCCCTCTTAGGTCCATACAGGCTTATTTTCATGAAAGTTATTTTGATAGCAAAGGTATAGAGATATTTAACCACTGCAAGAAGGTAAGTAAAATAAGTATCCTCAGCTTACTTCAATGAATTATACTTGATCTTGTTTGATCAATCTACTTTAGGACTCTGGGAACAGTATGTGAAACAATTATAGGATATGAGATATGTGTGTGCATTTTGCTTTTCTTTGTATCCTTAGTGCTTAGCACAATATACAGCATACCCTAAAGACAAAAATAATTGTTTATTACTGACATTAGGAATATTAAATAAAAGTAGTTCAGTCTCAAGTCAACCTTTCTGATGCTTCATGCACTAAGCTCCAGAAGATTCTACTATGATCATCTCTACCTTATACCCCCTCCTCCATATGGCAGTTTCAGTCGCTGAACCTGACCATTATTGTGTTTCTTCTGCTCAAGTGTCTTTCATGTCATGCTGTCCCATGTTCATGCCTCAGGGCCTAAAGTTTGAGTAACAGTCTTTTCATTCAGTCATTCCTGGGATTGTATTCTTGTCTAGAACCAATAGCTTTGGAAGTTAGGGTCCCACTAAATACAGCTAGATTGTCTTGGTGACTATCTGCTGGCTATCTGCATTTCCACTTATATAGTCTAACATTAGTTTATCTGATTTGTTTTCTGCCTTTCTTCCAGTATGTTCACCTGCTACCCATTATGAAAACACCCTGATGCCAACTGTTTGTTTTCCGAAAACTCCCTTCAGTGGTCACTGCCAAAATCCCTGGAATTACAACCATCTGTCTATATTTTTCCTTATGAAACACCTTTCATATTTTTGTCTGTCCTGTCTCACTCTTTTAGGTTGTTTTTTTCTTTAGTTCAGGCTAGTTGACCTATTTTGCCAGTCACCAAAACTTGCTACTATGATGTCCTCAGGTGGGTAGAAGGTACACTAAGGAGTAGCACATCTGGCAGAATACAATTTGGCACACATGAGTTGGCTGAGGAAACAGTAGCTGTGAAAATTTTGGGATGACCTCATGTAAACTATAGCCTTCATGGAATATGAAAAGCTGGCAGAGAAATTCTGAATCTTGAGCATTCCAAGCATCCTCCTGTAATTAAATTGTGTAAGGTCATCAGTGTTCTATACAACATTTTCAAGGTACTTGAACCTATTTCATGAAGGGTATAGTGTGATTATAACTATTAAAAATGGAATGGATGAAGAGAGTCATGGATCATTCTAAACAATCCCTTCTGGTGCAAATTAATGGTGTACACACTACATAGAGACATAACATAACATAAAGACAAAACAATGTGACAATTCAGAGAGAGCATTGGATTGTAAGTAAAGAATAGTGAGGTTCAAAATATGCTTATCACACATTCTACAATGGAAACCATTAAAAGCGTCTGAGCTCTAGTTTCTTCACTTGTAAAATGAGAATAAAATACATGAAAAACAGTGGAAAGAGTTCTGGTCTCTGATTCACAAATTCATGAGTTCGGATCCTACCTCTAATATATTAACTTTCTGACTATAGAGTTGTTAGTGAACATCTCAATTCTCTCAGAAAATTCTTCACCACTTCATATATTCAGGATTCCTTCAAGACAAATTATTGACTTATATCTGTTCCCTCCTGAAAATGTCAACTACCAATAAAATCTACAGGTTAAATAGACAAGTAAAAATTACCTACAGAATCTACTATATAGCATAATTGCTATTCTCCAATAAAAGAAGAGAAAGGGAAGAATGGAGGGAGGGAGAAAGAGAGTCAGAGATATACACAGAAAGAGATACAGAGAAACAGAGACAGAAAGAAAAAAAGAAGGAGGAAGAAGAGGAGATAAATTTATCTGTGCATACATAGATAAGTATAATAGTGCCTGGTAAACTTTAAAAGATAGAGAGCTAAACAAGACTTCAGAGTTCATCTAGTTCAACACCATTATTATTACACATAAAGAACATTATTGAGTTTTGATAATTGCTATAATAACTGTTATAAAGAATGCATGTTAAGGTACTGATGGTTGAGTTCAATCATTTAAATGTGATACACAGATGATGTGTATGATAAAAAATCTATTATATCTGTTCTTAAAAAAATAATGTTTTTAGGACTTTACATCCTTGAGTATTTAAATGTTTTGTATTTGTCCTTTTTGAAATATGTCAAAACTATAACATAGGAAAAGAATAATTGTAGCTATCAGAAACATAAATGGTTTAAAGGTAAATTTTCCATGTTCCCCTTTTCTAAAAATCCACCATATTATGTAACCACTGTGCAAATGCATGGTACTATGCAATAATGATAGTGGATGATGCCTTAAAAGAATTGTGCAATTTTTTTCTTTTCAATGAAAAAATATGCTCCTGTATTCATAGAAGAGTCATTAGGATTTCATGAATACTATCTATAACTCAAAATTATTGTGATTTTGTTCAAGAACCAATATTTTGCATGTGATGCAAGCCCCAGATGGAAACTTTTTGTACTAATAAATATCATCAATTCAAAATGATTTCAAAATTTAGAGTTATTTTACATCTTTATTTAATATATATGCATATATATGTATACATATGTATATATATTAAACACATGTATATATGTATGTGTGCTTTGTTCAAATGTTAACTAATATATGAGCACATATCAGAGGCTCCAACTCTAGTCCTTCTGTCACTGTGAGTGAAGCTGATGATTTCTACTTAGTTATTTCTAATCCTCTTTCTGCCATTTGTCAGATGTCCACAATGAATTATATTTGATTATATTCTTGTTACTGTAATATCAATGCAATACCATAACCTTAGTTAATTAAAAAATGGAAACCAAACCACCAGTGTATGAGGAAAGTGAAATTTAGTGATTTATTATAGAGTTCTGTTGTCTCTAGATTGTGATCCTTCTCTTGGGGGCAGCTTTCTTGGGGAGCTTCTTGAGGCAGCCTTCCTTTCAGTTTCAGTTCAAAAAAATCCCAAAATTCAGCCAGGAGTTAAAGTCCAGATCCTATATTGTGTCCTTCAAAGTCTTGAATCTTTTCCTGTCAGAATCTTTCCAGCCAGCTTCAATCTCTAGCTCCCTTTGAATCCAAAGCCTCCAGCCAGCACGAAGGTAGACATGGGAATGAATCAGACTCTGCCTCCAAGAGTGTGGGATTGTGGGTTTCCCAGGATTCAATCCTAGATGTAAACCTCCTGGAAGTCCATGAGGAGGCTTTTCCTTTAGACTTGTGAATCTGCTGGACTTGCCAATCCACTGAATCATACCTCTGAATCTCCTTGAGCTTCCCTGAAGTTCTCCCCTTAACTCACATCAAGCTGACTGATCCCACTCAATTTTGGCTCTTTATATCCTCCCAGAGAATGGGCTTGTGGGTACTCCATGGGCCTGTGGGAACTCCTTAAAGAACCAATAAACCAGTTCCTTTAAAGGTGTAAACTCCTTTAAAGGAGTGAACTCAGTACATTACCTTGTAATCCTAACATCTCCCCCTTTCTTTTGATTTAGGACATAGAGTGGTTATGACCTTGAAACAGATATACATAAATCCATCAATATGGGAAGTATTACACATAATTACATAAAGTACATAAGCACATAGTAACATAACACAGGGTAGAAGTGAAGTAACAAATAACAAGAATCAACATGAGGAAGTCATACATGTCCATAAATCCTAGAAATATTCTGAAAGGAATCTATTGTCCATTAGTTCACGTGCCAGGAATCCAATAATTCCTGCAAGTTTTGAAGTCCTGCAATAGTATCATCAACAGTTTTTCATCTCAAGGAATCCAATGATCCCTGCTGATTTTCAAGTCCTTTAACAGTCTTATCTTGTGTTAGGGAATCCAATGATTTCTGCAGATTTTGTTCTTAGATCTTCTTCTTTGTTTCCAGATTTTTCTCTTTTTCTGCCTCTCTCTGATGGACAAACCAAAGACAAATCATTGGTACCCATCTGAAGAAATACAAGCAAACTATCTCCCCCAAGCAGTTAACCTAACTGGTCCCTTCCATTCACCACTTTCTGGGTCTCTCAGCATCACCTGGCAATTACCTGAAGATAGTGGAGTTGCTCGTACTGGACACTGCCCTTCTGGTGGGTTATAAAATCTGTCTGCCAAAGCCAATGCATCTTTGCCAAAAATTTAGAAATTAATGGTACAGAGAACTACATTTATAAAGGCTCCCCCTTTCTTTTGTTTTTGGAGGAGTGTCTTAATGTCTCTGTTTCTCCTCTCTACTATTGCCTGACCTTGAGGATTAAAAGGTATGCCAGTGGTGTGTAAAATTTTATACTGTGCACAAAAGTGTGCAAAATGTTTAGAAGTATGTGCAGGTCCATTGTCTGTTTTGTTTCTTGTAGCACACCCATAATTGCAAATGCTTGGTTAAGGAATTCAGTGACCACTCAGGCTGTCTCTGTTGCTGTTAGCATTGCAAAAGTGAATCCTGAAATGGTATCTACCATAATGTGGATAAAAGACAGATGACCAAAAGATCTATAGTGGGTCACATCATTTGCCAGATTTCACTGGGTCTCAAACCACAAGGGTTCTTCCATGGAGGGAGTGTAGTAGCGTGGAAAGGAAGGCAAGCTGTACAGTTTTTACTATGCTCCTAGCTTCCTCTCCTGTTATTCCAAATTGTAAACGTAAAGCTCGAGCAGCCTGATGATATTTAGAATGAGATTCTTGGGCTTCCTGAAATAAAGAAGTACTGGCTAACATAGTTATGTATCTTTAAAAAAAAAATTAAGCTACTTACTTTCTGAGAGAGAAATGTTCGATTCACTTTGCAAATTGGGAAATAATTTTTTATTTAACATTCTCAGTATAAGAAATTGTTTTACTTGACTGTGTTTAATTCCTATTAGAGATTTCAGTTCCAATTTCTAATCCAGAGATGTAGAAAGGAAAGAAAGTCAAGTTTTGGTAATTGAAAAAAATTAAATTTTATTCAGGAGAGCTTGGCCTTGATGTTGACCATAAAGGAACTGGTATAAATGATATATATGAGTGTGTGTGTGTGTGTGTGTGTGTGTGTGTGTGTGTGTGTGTGTGTGTGTAGAAACTGTTAGAAATATCTGAAAGATCAAGAATAAAAGGAGGTATGACAGTGTTAGAGAAGGACAACTATCCAGCTTTCCAAACAAACAAACAAACAAAAAATAACAAAGGTAACACAATGAAGTCTAAACACCATAGACCAATGTGCTTTATACATATTTCAAGGCAAAAGTAAAATCTAACATTGGTATTAAAGTCCATTACATGAGGATCAGGTAGATAAAGGAACAAATATATTTAACCTAGAGAAAAGAAAACTCAGGGAATCTGACAACTGTCTTCATGAATCCAAAAATATTTTCCCTGGAGAAAGTACAAGACTTATTCCATTAAGCTTTCCAAAGCAAAACAAGAAACAAGACTGGGATATTGTAAAGACAGAATTTTAGGTTGTTATGGAGGAAGAAGGAGGCCTATGAGAAGACTGGGAAAAACACATCTATTTTTCTAACTTATAGCTATCCAAAAGTGGAAGGAGAGTTGACCTGGGAATTAACTTTTCTAAACTTAGCTAGGCTAGGTATTACATGTTCACTAAAAACTCAAAGGAATACCTGAGCTCATTGGATTGGGAATTTAAATGTGCTCTTTTAATGGAGAAGCAATTTTACAGGTTATTGTAAATATTGATCCATACTGATTTTATACTAGGGACCAACTGAAAGTAAATTTCCTTTGTTATTTATTATGCATTATTATATTATTTATTCAGAAAGAAATTTCTGTTTGGAATCATTGAGATTTGGGGGTATCTTTTTATTTAACTAGATAAATTTAAAATATTTAATTTCAAAAATATTTCTCATTTCTTTAAAAAATCAGAAAATAATCCATCCATGTCTATTTTTCTTGGATAATCCTTCTTATTTTTCCACTGAAAGTTTTCCACAGTTTTCCACAAAGTCAGTCAATCTTACTATTTCCTAAAATATTGAGAAATGCTAGTATTTAGAATAGTTATTCAGTCCCCAGATATTCAGTCTTTTTAACTAGACAGTATCTACTACATTTTTGTCAAATTATCGTCATAATCCCAGAGAATCCAAAGATACAGAAATAACATTTAGGATACTCAGGGAGGAAGGGGACACTCATTCTTGTCAAATATATTATCCTCTCCAGACCAAGACAAATAACATAATAACATATGGAAAGGTTTTATAGGAAAATCACTTATGCATTGCTTACAATATTTTTCTAGATTTATAGAGAAAAGTATGCCACAGAGCATAACATATTCAAAATTTCCAATATGTAAAGGGTATTCCAAAATCCCTAGTGCAGCTTTAAGATATTAAAATTTAAGATGTAGTAAGAACTTTTGCACACCATGTAAAAAGGTAGATTTGATAAATTGCATGTCAGCAAACTTTATTATAAGCAAAACTTAAGAATAAATATATATTTTGAAAATATTCCAAAAAGAAGTGATCTAATGAAGTTAAGGTAGATTGAATAAAATAAATGAAGACAAACTTTTAGACTTTGAAATAGTATATTTAGGTTGTTATGGTTATGGGGGTGGGAGAGAAAACACTGCATTCAACGAGGGAAAATAATAGATCAATATAAACTTTCAATAATAATCCAATCTAAGTCTAATGGTGTAACACTGAAGTCTTGATTTGGACCACATTTTGTCAATTATATGAATGAGCAAATGGAATGCAAACTGACATAGTAGATAGGAAGCCACATTCAAACAGGAATTCCTTTGTTCAAATACTGAATTTGCATTATGAGTGACTTACTTTCCAAAATTTCAGTGGTGCATATCACCACATGCAGATATCTCAAATAGAACATCATTTCTCTCATATTTATTAACATATCCCTGAGTCTCATAGCATAATTTGATTTAAAAATTATATCCAAAATGCCTGTTGATCAACATTTTAAAAGATATATGTATACACATAAATATATATAATTATACACATCCATTCACAGTGCATATATATGAGGATATATATGTTTATATGTATATGTATATGTATATATATATATATATATATACATACATATATGTGTGTGTTTGTGTGTATGTGTGTGTGTATAAACTGTTTCTTAATGTCTCTAAGAAACAGACTTTGAAAGTGTCCAGTACACAGAGGCATGGATTTTCTAACCACATCTACTTCCTGCAACCTATATCCTGGGATTTTTGCAAATTAGAGTCTATAATAAACTGCAGGTACTTTTTGATTAGCACAGGGATGAGCATTCGACTGTTTATCATCTTTCTTCTACCAATGTGACATCTCTGCTGATTACTCACATTATGGCTAATTTGCAGCTGATAATCAGTCCTAGTTTCTTAATAAACTTCTCATTAAGTGACTGAAGCTGTCACTTTACCACCATGTTCCCAGTATCTGGTATAATCTGTGACCATTATGCAAAAGAAGGGACTGCTGGACGTCACACGTGTCATCTGCAATCATGTACAAAAGCTTCAAAGGGTCTTGTTAAGTAAATGCCCTTCACAATTCATTATTGCAACCTGGAAAAGTCTAATTAATCTCCACATTGCCTCTTTGTTGTCATTATTTTAGTTTTTGAAGAGAATTCTCTGCCAAGTTAATTAAAAATGTTTCTTAAATTATAAAAAAATCAATAATAGTAACAATTATGCAGATCTATAAGGCTTTTTATGTTTTACAAAACATTATGTTCCTCTTACAAACCTTATGATATAGTCAAGTATCATTCCCATTTACCCGATGGGAAAATTTAAGTGAATGTACTTCAAGATTTTGGAATTATTTTTTCCATTGATTTGTGAGTGAGAGTTTGTTCATGAATTAAAAGAAAGCATTTCAGAGTTTTTATGGTTCAGAAAATCTCTACTCATTGGTTATTCTGATGAGAAGACTTTTAGAACTTATCTAAGACAATCTTGGCTTTAAACATAGCTCATGATCCAAACACAAACTGTTATAATTGAAAATGATCAGGTAGAACTTGTACTTATTTAGCAAAAACTTCCAAAACCCAAGAGCACCACTATAGTATCATGAAAGATCAGAGATGGACTTCTCTATAAGCATATTTTGGACTATCACTAATGATGGTGTGTACTAATTACTTGATTAAATTTGTTAAAATTTCATTTAGATTAAGCCAAAATATCTTATCAATGTAGGAAACATTATTACTCATATATATGTACACATGTGTATCTTTATATATTGTATATATAAATACATGGAGAGAAATGAGAAAGAGCAGAGAGAGATGGGGAAAAAACAGGGGAGGGGACAGAAGAAAAGAGAAAGAAAAGAGGAGAGATTGGATGGGAAGGGAAAAGGGAAGGAGAGGGGAAAGAAGAGAAAGGGGAAGAGAGGGAAAGGGAGTGAAAAAGAAAGAAGGGGAGGAGGGAAGGAGGGAAGAAGAGAAACTGAACCCATCAGATGGTGTGGTATGTACTAGCTTCCCAAGAATTTTGCAGGTGCATTTCAAGATACCAGGAGAGTTTTACGTCACTTTCTCTAGTTGCATAAATTGCTAGTTATATTTCCTCAGGGAAATGAACTATGGGAAAGGGACACTTGGCTCTTGAAACTCCAAACTCTAGACTCAACTGTAAATCTCCAAAAGAGATCTAAAAGGTTTGTGCAGATATTGCTTCTGGGGGTTATTTCCCTTACCCTGACCATGGGAGTATAGGTATTACCTTAATTGATCAGGTAACATTTCTCTCTCCACACCAGTAGAGTTTCATTAAGAATTCAGTTATATCCTCTCCTCCCATAAGTTATAAGCATTTATACCCACAAAGCAGAAGGGTGAAAGTAGAACTGAAGCAAAGACATGAAACTACAAGAAGGGGAATTTGGGACTTGATCTTTGAATGTTCAGAATCTGTACTAGCCCATGTCCTTTCAACTTCATAGGTTAACTCTCCAGTGAAATATGTTGTTTTAGCAAATACAAGGTGACAGGCTAGAAAGGCTAGCAGATGGGTTCTTAATTTTTTTAATACCATTAACTTTTTTGTAGTCTGGTAAAAGATGTGAATTCCCTTTCAAATTTTTTGGCCCATGTTTTCATCACAATAGGAAGAAATGCTAAATCTAAGTTAGTGAACATAAAGATGAACTTTTTGTTATATTCAAATTAACAGACCTACTGAAATTTATCCATGCATCTAAGGGAGGACAGGTGCATCTGGACTCCAGGATAAAGAAAACATATAATTGAATAGCTTTGAAAGTTCATCATATTAAGACACGGGAGGACTTTATTGAAACCAGTAAAAATTTTGCAACTGGAATTGTGTGATATTCCCATCATGTGACAAAACTGTGGAATATCTTCATTTAAGCAATGTGGTATAGTAGATAGAGAGTTGCTCCTGAAGTAAGATAGGTCTGCATTCTAATCCTGCTTTTGACAAATAGTAGATGTTTATGTCTGGGAGGGTCATGTCATCTCTGTGTATCAGGCAAAACATTAAGACTATGAAGTACTGAATGCCTGCTGATCAATATCACTACAGAATATTTTTTCCCAAACATATCTTTTTTATTTTTTAAATTTATTTTTATTTATAAAACATAAAGCATGGGTAATTTTTCAACACTGAGCCCTCCAACACCTTCTGTTCCAACATTTTCCTCCTTTACCCCACTGCCTCCTTTAGATGATAGGTAGTCGAATTCATGTTAAATATGTTAAAGTATATGTTAAATTGAAAATATGTGTACATATTTATACAGTAATCTTGATGCACAAGAAAAAATGGATCTAGAAAGAAAGAACAAAACATGAAAAGGTAAAAAAAGTGCAAGCAAACAACAGAAAGAGTGGAAATGTGATGTCGTGCCCCATACTCATTTCCCATAGTTGTCTCTAAGTGTAGCTGATTCTCTTCTTTACTGAACAATTGGAACTGATTTGAATCAATTCATTGTTGAAGAGAGCCACATCCATCAGAGTTGGTCATCGTATAATCTTATTGTTGTTATGTATAATGATACCTTGGTTCTGCTTATTTCATAGAGCATCAATTGATTGAAATCTCCCCAGGCCTCTCTAAAATCATCCTGCTGGTCATTTCTTAAAGAACAATAATATTCCATAACTTTGAATATACCACAATTTATTCAGCCATTCTTCAATTGATGGGCATCCACTCAGTTTCCAGTTTCTAGCCACTACAATGAGGACTGCCACAAACATTTTTGCACATACAAGTCCCTTTCCCTTCTTTAAGATCTCTTTAGGATATAAGACCAGTAGAAACACTGCTGGATCAAAGGGTTTGCACAGGTTGATAATGTTTTGAGTATAGTTACAAATTGCTTTCCAGAATGATTGGATCCATTCACAATTCCACAAACAATGTATCAGTGTCCCAATTTTCCCACATCCCCTCCTACATTTGTCATTATCTTTTCTGTCATCTTAGCCAATCTGACAGGTTTGTAGTGGTATCTCAGAGATGTCTTAATTTGCATTTCTCTGATCAAGAATGATTTGGAATACCTTTTCATTTGATTAGAAATAGTTTCAATTTCTTTATTCGAAAATGGTCTGTTCATATCTTTAGACCATTTATCAATTGGAGAATGGCTTGATTTATTATAAATTAGAGTTAATTCTCTTTATATTTTGGAGATGAGGCCCTTATTATTACATTTGACAGTAAAAATGGCTTCCCAGTTTATTGCTTCCCTTCTAATGTTGTCTGCATTAGTTTTGTTTGTACAAAAACTTTTCAATTTGATATAATCAAACTTTTCTAATTTGTGATCAATAATGATCTCTAGTTCTTCTTTGGTCACAAATTCATTCCTCCTTCACAGGTCTGAGAGGTAAACTACCCTATGTTCTTCTTATTTATTTATAATCTCATTCTTTATACCTATATCATGAACCCATTTTGACCTTATCTTGGTGTACAATGTTAAGTGTGAGTCAATGCCTAGTTTTTCCTATACAAGTTTCCAATTTTCCCAGCAATTTTTTTATCAAATAGCATATTCTTATCCCAAAAGCTGGAGTCTTTGGGTTTGTCAAACACTAGATTGCTATAGTTATTGACTATTTTGTATTGTGAACCTATCCTATTCCAATGATCGGCTAGTCTATTTCTTGGCCAGTTCCAAATGCTTTTGATGACTGCTGCTTTAAAATATAGTTTTAGACCTGGTACAGCTAGGCCACCTTCATTTAATGTTTTTGTCATTAGTTCCCTTAAAATTCTTGACCTTTTGTTCTTCCAGATGAAATTTGTTATTATTTTTTTCTAGATCAAATAGATTGTTAGGTAATTTTCTCATCTTTTCTTATATTCGCTTGACTATACAGGAGCACGTAATATTTTTCCAATTGTTTAGATCTGACTTTAATTGTGTGCAAAGTGTTTTGCAATTTTATTCATAAAATTCTTGACTTTCCCTTGGAAGATAGATTCCCAAATATTTTATATTGTTAATAGTTATTTTAAAAGGAATTTCTCTTTGTATCTCTTGCTGTTGGCTTTTGTTAATGATGTATAAGAATGATGATGATTTAAGTGGATTTATTTTATATCTTGCATCTTTGCTAAAATTGTGGATTATTTATAATAGCTTTTTAGTTGGAGTTCTCTCAGTATACCATTATATCATCTGCAAAGAGTGATAATTTGGTTTCCTCATTACCTATTCTAATGACTTTTATCTCTTTTTCATTTCTTATTACCAAAGCTAGCATTTCTAATACAATTGAATAATGATGGTGATAATGGGCAAACTTGTTTCATTCCTGATCTTACTGGGAATGGATAAAGTTTATCCCATTCCATATGCTACTTGCTGATGGTTTTAAATAGATGCAACTGACTGTTTTGAGGAAAAGACTATTTTTTCCTATACTTTATAAGGTTTTGTTTTGTTTTTGTTTGTTTGTTTGTTTTTCCCTAGGAATGAGTACTGCATTTTTAAAAATGCCTTTTCTGCATCTATTGAGATGATCATATGGTTTCTGTTAATGTGGTTATTGATATAGACAATTATTCTAATATTGAACCATCCTTGTATTCCTGGTATAAATGGTCATGGTGTATTATTATACTGGGGATAATTTTCTATAATCTCTTCACTAATATTTTATTTAAGATTTTTGCATGATTTGTCTATAAATTCCGTTCTCTGTTTTCATCCTACCTCGTTTAGGTATGAGGACCATGTCTGTGTCATAAAAGGAATTTGGTAGGACTCCCTTCAGTCCTTATTTTTTAAAATAATTTATAGAGTACTAAGGTTAATTGTTCTTTAAATGTTTGGTAAAATTCACATGTAAATCCATCTGGTCCTGGGGATTTTTTCTTAGGGATTAATAGCTTGTTCTATTTCTTTTTCTGAAATGGGACTATTTAAGGAATTTACTTCCTCCTCTGTTAATCTAGGAAGCTTATATTTTTGGAGGTAATCATCCATTTCACTTAGGTTATCAAATTTATTGACATATAGTTAGTCAAGGTAACTCCTTATTATTTACCTCATTTCCTTTTCATTGGTAGAAAGTTCCCCCTTTTCTTTTTGTTTTGTTTTTGTTTTAGAGAAAAGTACTTTTTATTTTTTTTTTTATTTTGTTTCTCTTTTTTTATTAATTTTATATTTATAACATTTTTGACAGTGCATATGTATAGGTAATTTTTTACAACATTATCCCTTGTACTCCCTTCTGTTCCTAATTTTTCCCCTCCTTCCATCCACCCCTCCCCTAGATGGCAGGCATTCACATACATATTGAATGTGTTATAGTATATCCTAGGTACAATATATGTGGAGAACTGAATTTTGTTGTTGTTATTGCAAAGGAAGAATTGGATTCAGAAGGTAAAAATAATCTGGGGAGAAAAAAATGCTAACAGTTTACACTCATTTACCAGTGTTCCTTTTCTAGGTGTAGCTAATTCTGTCCATCATTGATCAATTGGAATTGGATTAGCTCTTCTCTATGTTGAAGATATCCACTTCCTTCAGAATATACTATCATTGTTGAAGTGTATAAGGATCTCCTAGTTCTGCTCATTTCACTTAGCATCAGTTAATGTAAGTCTCTCCAAGCCTCTCTGTATTCATCCTGTTGGTCATTTCTTACACAACAATAATATTCCAAAACATTTGAACAACATAATTTACCCAACCATTCTTCAATTGATGGGCATCCATTCATTTTCTAATTTCTAGCCACTACAAAAAGGGCTGTCACAAACATTTTGGCAAATACAGGTCCCTTTCCCTTCTTTAGTATTTCCTTGGGATATAAGCCCAGTAGTAGCACTGCTGGATCAAAGAGTATGCACAGTTTGATAACTTTTTGCGCATAATTCCAGATTGCTTTCCAGAATGGGTTGGATTCTTTCACAACTCTGCCAACAATGCATCAGTGTCCCAGTTTTTCCACATCCCCTCCAACATTTATCATTATTTGTTCCTGTCATCTTAGCCAATTTGACAGGTGTGTAGTGGTACTTAAGAGTTGTCTTAATTTACATTTCTCTGATCAATAGTGATTTGGAACACTCTTTCATATAAGTGGAAATAGTTTAAATTTCATCATCTGAAAATTGTCCATACCCTTTGACCATTTATCAATTGGAGAATGGCTTGATTTCTTATCAATTAAAGTCAATTCTCTGTATATTTTGGAGATGAGGCCTTTAGCAGAACCTTTAACTATAAAAATATTTTTCCAATTTGTTACTTCCCTTCTAATCTTATTTGCATTACTTTTGTTTGTACAGAAGCTTTTTAATTTGATGTAATCAAAATTTTCTATTTTGTGATCAATAATGATCTCAACTTCTCCTTTGGTCACAAATTCCTTCTTCCTCCACAAGTCTGAGAGGTAAACTATCCTATATTCCTCTAATTTATTTATGATCTCGTTCTTTATGATTAATCATGGACCCATTTTGATCTTACCTTAGTATGTGATGTTAAATGTTGGTCCATGCCTAGGTTCTGCCATAGTAATTTCTAGTTTTCCTAGCAGTTTTTGTCAAATAATGAATTCTTATCCCAAAAGTTGGGATCTTTGGGTTTGTCAAACACTAGATTACTATTTTTATTCACTATCTTGCCTTGTGAACCTAACCTGTTCACTGATCAACTAGTCTATTTCTAAGCCAATAACAAATGGTTTTGGTGACTGCTGCTTTATAATATATTTCGAGATCAGGTACAGCTAGGCAACTGTCATTTGAGTTTGTTTTTTTTTTTTCATTACTTCCCTTGAAATTCTCGACCTTTTATTCTTTCGTATGAATTTTGTTGTTATTTTTTTCAAGGTCATTCAAATAGTTTCTTGGGAATCTTATTGGTAAAGCACTAAATAAATAGATTAGTTTAGGGAGTATTGTCATCTTGATTATATTATCTCGGCCTATCCAAGAACACTTGATGGCTTTCCAGTTATTTAAATCTGACTTTATTTTTGTAGCAAGTGTTTTGTAATTTTGCTCATATAATTCCTGACTTTCCTTTGGTAGATATATTCACAAATATTTTGTGCTATCGACCGTTATTTTGAATGGAATTTCTCTTTGTATCTCTTGCTGTTGGATTGTGTTGGTAACGTATAAAAATGCTGAGGATTTATGTGGATTTATTTTGTATCTTTGCTAAAGTTCTGAATTATTTCTAATAGCTTTTTAGCAGAGTCTTTGGGGTTCTCTAAGTATACCATCATGTCATCTGCAAAGAGTGATAGTTTGATTTCCTCATTACCTACTCTCATTCCTTGAATCTCTTTCTTGGCTCTTATTGCCAAGGGCAGCATTTCTAGTACAATATTGAAAAGTAATGGTGATAGTGTGCAACCTTGTTTCACTCCTGATCTTACAGGGAAAGGTTCCAGTTTATCGCCATTACATATTAGGCTTACTGACAGTTTTAGATATAGGTAACTTTTTATTTTAAGGAATAGTCCATTTATTCCTATACTCTCAAGCATTTTTAGTAGGAATGGATGTTGGATTTTATCAAATGCTTTTTCTGCATCTATTGAGTTGATCATATGTTTTTTGTTAATTTGGTTATTGATATAGTCAATTATGATAATAGTTTTCCTAATATTGAACCAGCCCTGCATTCCTGGTATAAATCCCACTTGATCATAGTGTATTATCCTGGGGATGATTTTCTGTAGTCTTTTTGCTAATATTTTATTTAATATTTTAGCATCAATATTCATTAGGGAGATTGGTCTATAATTTTCTTTCTCAGTTTTCGATCTACCTGGTTTAGGTATCAGTACCATGTCTGTGTCATAAAAGGAATGTAGTAGGACTCCTTCAATCCCTATTTTTTTCAAATAGTTTATAAAGTATTGGAGTTAAGTGTTCTTTAAATGTTTGGTATAATTCACATGTAAATCCATTTGGTCCTGGGGATTTTTTCTTAGGAAGTTGGTTAATAGCTTGTTCTATTTTTTTTCTAAAATAGGACTATTTAGACTATTTACTTCTTCCTCTGTTAATCTGAGCAACCTATATTTTTGGAGGTATTCTTCCATTTCATTTAAGTTTTCAAATTTATTGTCATAGAGTTGAGCAAAGTAGCTCCTAACTATTGTTCTAATTTCCTCTTCATTAGTGATAAGTTCTTCCTTTTCATTTTTAAGACTAACAATTTGCTTTTCCTCTTTCCTTTTTTTAATCAGAATTACTAAGGGTTTGTCTATTTTGTTTGTTTATTCATAGAACCAACTCTTAGTTCTATTAATTAATTCAATAGTTTTTTTTTCTTTCTTTCAATTTTATTAATCTCACCTTTTATTTTTAGAATTTCAACTTTCGCATTTGTCTGGGGGTTTTTAATTTGTTCCTTTTCTAGTAAGTTTAGTTGTAAGCCCAATTCGTTGACCTTCTCTTTCTCTATTTTATGCAAGCCTCTAGAAATTTAAAATTTTTCCTTATTACTGATTTTGCTGTATCCCACACATTTTGGTACAATGTCTCATTATTGTCATTTTCTTAGTTTCAGTTATTAATTATGTCTATGATTTGCTGTTTTACCCAATCGTTCTTCAGTTCAAGATTATTTAGTTTCCAATTATATTTTGCTCTATTTTCCCCTGGCTATTTATTAAATGTAATTTTCATTGTATTGTGGTCTGAAAAGGATGCATTTACTATTTCTGCCTTACTGCATTTGATTTAGAGGTTTTTATGTCCTAGTATATGATCAATTTTTTATAGGTTCCATGAACTGCTGAGAAGAAAGTGTACTGTTTTCTGTCTCCACTTAGCTTTTGCCAAAGATCTATCATATCAAACTTTTATAGTATTCTGTTTACCTCTTTGACTTTTTTCTTATGTATTTTGTGGTTTGATTTATCTGATTCTGAGATTGCAAGGTGGGGATCTTCCACTATTATAGTTTTGCTGTCTATTTCTTCTTGCAGCTCTCTTAATTTCTCTTTTAAGAATTTAGATGGGGGCGGAGCCAAGATGGCAGAGAAGAAACACACGACTCTGTGAACGTCCTCACTCCCTCACAACCAGTTAGATAAATTAAGTCTCAAAATAAGCCCAGGACTGATAGATACCACAAGGACTGGAAGCACGACTTACCAGCTGAAGAGAATCTGGAGTTTCAACAGAAAAGGTCTGTCCCCAGGGGAGGAAGAAGAGAGGCCAGCACAGACGGCTGGGTGCTAGCATAGTCTGCCCATTGCGCTGGGAAGGGCTCTGGGATCAGAGAAGCCACTGAGGTAAAGGAATCTGGCACAGGCTGTTAGCTCTTCTCTGCTAATTATTTAGCAGTTCAGAAGAGAAAGCCAAAATATTTTAAAACTCAGATTAGATTTTCCCCGGACCCTGGAGGTGACTCAGCAGATCTTGGCACCAGGGGGTGTGGCCTCAGCTACCACCTGAGAATAGTTAAGAGATTGACAAGTGGGTGGATATGGCCCAAGGCAACACACACTGCCTAGCTTAGCTGGAGGGAGTGGAACTCAGTTCCAGGAAGTCCCAGAGAAGCGGAACCTTTGAACTAGGGACCGCGGTTTCTGGCAGACACTTCCAGTTTGAGCACAGGGGCTTTTCACGTCACCTGCTGCAGACATCCATGCCCCACCCGGACACATAGGCTGGGCTTTGTGCTGTCTTTACTATTCAAGGCCCTCAAGCACAGCAGTGCTAATCACCTCTGAGGCACTTCCAGGGAGGGGGTGGGGAACTCTCTCCCAGAGCTCTCTCTTAGCTCAGGCCCAGGAGCCGCTGCATCCATCTGGTCGGGGAGGAAGCTGGTAAAGAAGTAAATAAATAATTTCCTACCCCAGGGACAGACCCCAAAAGATTTTTTAAATATGAGCAAAAAAGCCAGAAAAACTATAGATTCCTTCTATACAGAGAAAGAGCGGGTATCCAACCCCGAGGAAGTTAACAGCAGAGAGACAGAAGATAACAACCTAAAGGGGAACGATTCCTGCCCCCCATCACATAACTCTCTCCTAGAAGAAACTCTTAAAAAATTAAGGGAGTTTGAAGAAAAATGGGGAAAGGAAAGGGAAGCTATGGTAGAGAATAACAACGTCCTGAAATTGGAGTTGGAAAAAATAAAGAATTCACAGGAGATGCAGGGAAACAAAATTTATGAATTAGAAAAGGTTAAAAAAAACACAGGAAAGTAGGATTTCTGAATTAGAAAAGATAAAAAAGTCTCAAGAAAATAGAATTTCTGAATTGGAAAAAGAAAATAATTCTCAAAAAAAAATTAGGGAAATGGAAAAAAATTCAATAGAGCAAAATAATTCATTTAAAAACGAAATTGGGCATTTACAAAAAGAACTAAAAACTGTGAAAGAAGAAAATAACTCCTTAAAAGTCAGGATGGAACAAATAGAAATGAATGATTCACAGAGAACCCAAGAATCAGTCAAACAAAACAAAAAAAAATGAGAAGCTGGAGAACAACGTCAAATACTTACTGGGAAAATCTATAGACCTGGAAAATAGATCTAGGAGAGATAATCTGCGGATTATTGGACTTCCAGAAAACTATGACCAAAAAAAGAGCCTAGATTCTATTTTACAGGAAATTATCAAAGAGAACTGTCCAGAGATAATAGAAACAGAAGGGAAAGTAGATGTGGAAAGAATTCATCGAACTCCTTCTGAAATAGACCCTAAAAAAAGAAGACCACAGAATACAGTGGCTAAGCTGCAGAATTACCACGCAAAGGAGAAAATCCTGCAAGCAGCTAGAAAAAAACAATTTAAATAACAAGGTGCCAAAATAAGGGTCACCCAAGATCTGGCTGCCTCCACATTAAAAGATAGAAGGGCCTGGAACCTGATATTCTGTAAGGCAAAAGATCAAGGACTGCAACCAAGAATGAACTACCCAGGTAAGTTTAGCATCTTTTTCCATGGAAGAAGATGGTCATTCAATGAAACAGAGGAATTTTATGTTTCTAAGAAAAAAACCAGACTTAAACAGAAAATTTGATCTACATCCACAAGACTGAAGAGAAACAGAAAAAGGTACAAAGAACCCTTGAGAACTGTAACTCTGTTGTGGGTATATAAAAAGTACTCAAGGATAATTTGATTTTACTGATATAAAAGAAAAAAAGGGGGGTGTAGTAAAGGGAAGGAGGTCGGTTCAGAAAAAGGGAAAGGAATGATAAAAAGAGGGAAACTACATCCCAGGAAGAGCCATAGAAAATACACCATATCTGAGGGAACTTAGTGAGGGGGAGAATCATTGTGTGAATCTTACTCTCATCAGGAGAGGCTCAAAGAGTAAATAATTAACATGTTGGTTTTTCAGAGAATTTTCTCTCACCTCATTATAAGGGGGGAGAGGAATAGGGAAAAGGAAAAAGAGAATAAGTGAAGGGACTTGGAGAGAGGGGGGAGGGATCCTAAAAAAAAAAAAAAAAAAAAAAAAGAGGGAGGGTTGCGCGTCACAAGGGGGGGTCTGTAAATTAAATATTGGGGAGGTGGATCAGGGGGCTCAAGGGAAAAAAGCATAATCTGGGGATAACACGATGGCAGGAAATACAGAATTAGTAATTTTAACTGTAAATGTAAATGGAATGAACGATCCCATCAAACGGAGACGGATAGCAGATTGGATCAAAAAGCAGAACCCTACAATTTGTTGTCTACAGGAAACACACTTAAAGCAGGGAGATACATACAGAGTAAAGGTAAAAGGTTGGAACAGAGCCTATTATGCTTCAGGTAAAGCCAAAAAAGCAGGGGTAGCTATCCTTATCTCAGATCAAGCAAAAGCAGAAGTAGATCTCGTTAAAAAAGATAAGGAAGGAAACTATATCCTGCTGAAAGGTAGCATAAATAATGAAGCCATATCAATACTAAACATATATGCACCAAGTGGTATAGCATCTAACTTTCTAAAGGAAAAGTTAAGAGAACTGCAAGAAGAAATAGACAGTAAAACTATAATAGTGGGAGATCTCAACCTTGCACTCTCAGATTTAGACAAATCAAACCACAAAACAAACAAGAAAGAAATTTAAAAAGTAAATAGAACATTAGAAAAACTAGTTATGATAGACCTTTGGAGAAAACTGAATGGCAATAGAAAGGAATATACTTTCTTCTCAGCAGTTCATGGATCCTATACAAAAATAGACCATATATTAGGACATAAAGATCTCAAAATTAAATGTAGGAAGGCAGAAATAATAAATTCCTTCTTCTCAGATCACAATGCAATAAAAGCTACATTCAGTAAAAAGTTAGGGGTAAATAAACCAAAAAGTAATTGGAAACTGAATAATCTCATCTTAAAGAATGACTGGGAGAAAGAGCAAATTATAGAAACGATTAATAATTTCATCCAAGATAATGACAATGATGAGCCATCATATCAAAATCTTTGGGATGCAGCTAAAGCGGTAAAAAGGGGAAATTTTATATCTTTAGAGGCTTATTTGAAGAAAATAGAGAAAGAGAAGATTAACGAATTGGGCTTACAACTTAAAAGGCTAGAAAAAGACCAAATTATAAACCCCCAATCAAAAATTAAACTTGAAATACAAAAATTAAAAGGAGAGATCAATAATATTGAAAGTAAAAAAACTATTGAATTAATAAATAAAACCAAGAGTTGGTTTTATGAAAAAGCCAATAAAATAGATAAACCTTTGGTAAATTTGATCAAAAAAAAGAAAGATGAAAATCAAATTGATAGTCTTACAAATGAAAAGGGGGATCTTTCCACCAATGAAGAGGAAATTAGAGAAATAATAAGGAGTTACTTTGCCCAACTTTATGCCAATAAATTTGATAACTTAAGTGAAATGGATGACTTCCTCCAAAAATATAGGCTCCCTAGATTAACAGAGGAGGAGATAAATTGCTTAAATAGTCCCATTTTAGAAAAAGAAATAAAACAAGCTATTAATCAACTCCCCAGGAAAAAAATCCCCAGGACCAGATGGATTCACATGTGAATTCTACCAAACATTTCAAGAACAATTAGCCCCAATGTTATATAAATTATTTGAAAAAATAGGGGATGAAGGAGTCCTACCAAACTCCTTTTATGACACAGACATGGTACTGATACCTAAACCAGGTAGATCGAAAACTGAGAAAGAAAATTATAGACCAATCTCCTTAATGAATATTGATGCTAAAATCTTAAATAAGATATTAGCAAAAAGACTTCAGAAAATCATCTCCAGGATAATACACTATGACCAAGTAGGATTTATTCCAGGAATGCAGAGCTGGTTTAATATTAGGAAAACTATTAATATAATTCACCATATTAATAATCAAATTAATAAGAACCATATGATCATCTCAATAGATGCAGAAAAAGCATTTGACAAAATCCAACATCCATTCCTACTAAAAACTCTTGAGAGTATAGGAATAAATGGACTATTCCTTAGAATAATCAGGAGCATATATTTAAGACCTTCAGTAAGCATAATATGCAATAGAAATAAACTGCAACCTTTCCCAGTAAGATCAGGAGTGAAACAAGGTTGCCCACTATCACCATTACTATTCAATATAGTACTAGAAATGCTAGCCTTGGCAATAAGAGCCGAGAAAGAGATTCAAGGAATTAGAGTAGGAACTGAGGAAATTAAACTATCACTTTTTGCAGATGACATGATGGTATACTTAGAGAACCCCAAAGACTCTGCTAAAAAGCTACTAGAAATAATTCAAAATTTCAGCAAAGTGGCAGGATACAAAATAAATCCACATAAATCCTCGGCATTTTTATATATCACTAACAAAATGCAACAGCAGGAGATACAAAGAGAAATTCCATTCCAAACAAATGTTGAGAGTATAAAGTATTTGGGAATCCATCTACCAAAGAAAAGTCAGGAATTATATGAGAAAAATTACAAAACACTTGCCACAAAAATAAAATCAGATTTAAATAATTGGAAAGACATTCAGTGCTCTTGGATAGGCCGAGCGAATATAATAAAGATGACAATACTCCCCAAACTAATCTATTTATTTAGTGCTATACCAATCAGACTCCCAAGAAACTATTTCAATAACCTAGAAAAAATAACAACAAAATTCATATGGAAGAATAAAAGGTCGAGAATTGCAAGGGAACTAATGAAAAAAAAACTCAGAGGAAGGTGGTCTAAGTGTACCTGATCTAAAGCTATATTATATAGCAGCAGTCACCAAAACCATTTGGTATTGGCTAAGAAATAGACCGGTAGATCAGTGGAACAGATTAGACACAAAGGACAAAAAAGGGTACATATATAGCAACCTAATCTTTGACAAACCCAAAGATACCAACATTAGGGATAAAAATTAATTATTTGGAAAAAACTGTTGGGAAAACTGGAAATTAGTATGGCAGAAATTAGATATGGATCCACACTTAACACCATATACCAAGATAAGATCAAAATGGGTCCATGATTTAGGCATAAAGAGGGAGATAATAAATAGATTAGAGGAACAGAGGATAATCTACCTCTTAGACTTGTGGAGGAGGAAGGAATTTATGACCAGAGGAGAACTAGAGATCATTATTGATCACAAAATAGAAGATTTTGATTACATCAAACTAAAAAGTTTATGTACAAATAATACTAATGCAAACAAGATTCGAAGGGAAGTAACAAATTGGGAAAATATTTTTAAAAACAAAGGTTCTGACAAAGGTCTCATTTCCAAAATATATAGAGAACTGACCCTAATTTGTAAGAAACCGAACCATTCTCCTATTGATAAATGGTCAAAGGATATGAACAGACAATTCTCAGAGGAAGAAATGGAAACTATATCCACCCACATGAAAGAGTGTTCCAAATCACTACTGATCAGAGAAATGCAAATTAAGACCACTCTGAGATACCACTATACACCTGTCAGATTGGCTAAGATGACAGGAACAAATAATGATGAATGTTGGAGGGGATGTTGGGAAACTGGGACACTAATACATTCCTGGTGGAGTTGCGAAAGAATCCAGCCATTCTGGAGAGCAATCTGGAATTATGCCCAAAAAGTTATCAAACTGTGCATACCCTTTGACCTAGCAGCGCTACTACTGGGATTATATCCCAAAGAAATACTAAAGAGCGGAAAGAGACATATATGTGCCAAAATGTTTGTGGCAGCTCTTTTTGTTGTAGCTAGAAACTGGAAGATGAATGGATGTCCATCCGTTGGAGAATGGTTGGGTAAATTGTGGTATATGAAGGTTATGGAATATTATTGCTCTGTAAGAAATGACCAGCAGGAGGAATACAGAGAGGCCTGGAGAGACTTAAATCAACTGATGCTGAGTGAAATGAGCAGAACCAGAAGATCACTGTACACTTCAACAACAATACTGTATGAGGATGCATTCTGATGGAAGTGGAAATCTTCAACATAAAGAAGATCCAACTCACTTCCAGTTGATCAGTGATGGACAGAGGTAGCTACACCCAGAGAAGAAACACTGGGAAGTGAATGTAAATTGTTAGCACTAATATCTATCTGCCCAGGTTGCATGTACCTTCGGATTCTAATATTTATTGTTCAACAAGAAAATGATATTCACACACATGTATTGTACCTAGACTATATTGTAACACATGTAAAATGTATGGGATTGCCTGTCATCGGGGGGAGGGAATAGAAGGAGGGGGGGATAATTTGGAAAAATGAATACAAGGGATAATATTATAAAAAATATATATATAATAAAAAATTAAAAAAAAAAGAAATTAGATGCTGCACCACTTTGTGCATATATGTTTAATATTGATACTGCTTCATTATTGATACTACCCTTTAGCAGGATATAATGCCTTTTCTTATCTCTTTTAATTAGATCAGTTTTTGTTTTTGCTTGATCTGAGATGAGGATGGCTACCCCTGCTTTTTTGGCTTTGCCTGAAGCATAGTAGATTCTGCTCCAACCTTTTACTTTGATTTTGAATGTATCACTCTGTTTCAGGTGTGTTTCCTGTAAACAACATATAGTAGGATTCTGACTTTTAATCCAGGCTGCTAACTGCTTCCTCTTTATGAGGGAGTTTACCCCATTCACATTTATGGCTAGAATGACTAATTCTATATTGCTTGCCATCCTGTTAACCCTTGCTTAGGCTTTTCTCCTTTCCTTCCCTCTTACCCCCCTACCCAGTATTAAACTTGTGAACATCACTTGTTTTTCACAGCCCTCCCTTTTTAGTATCCCTCCCCCATCTTAATGTTTCTCTCCCTATTTTACCCCTTTTTCTCACAATTTCTGTATTCCCTTCCCCTTAGCTTACTCCTTCCCTCTCACTTTTCAATGAAGTGGAAGAAGTTTCACCATAAATCGAATATGTCTATTGATACACACTATGTTCATCTCCCTCCTTTCTTTCTCTCAGATATAATAGGTTACCTTTGCCTCTTCATGAAATGTAGTACCACCAATTTACACTTTTTTATGTTATAATTTCCTTTCCACCTCTAGTTTCTAGGACAAATTATACATGTGTTCTTTACATATCTTAATGGCAGGAATCTAGTTCTCAAGATTTCTTTTTACCTTTTTAGAAATCTCTTGAGTTCTGTATTTGAAGATCAAACATTTTGTGTAGATCTGTTTTTTTCATTAATAATAGATGGAATTCATTTATTTCATTAAATGTCCATCTTCTTCCCTGGAAAACGATGCTCATTTTTGCTGGGTAAATTATTCTTGGCTGCATACCAAGTTCCTTAGCCTTTCAGAATATCATATTCTTGGCCCTTCATTCCTTTAATGTGGAAGCTGCTAGACCCTGGGTTATCCTTATTGTGGCTCCTCCATATCTTAATTCCTTTTTTCTAGCAACTTCCAATATTTTTTCCTTCATCTTATGGTTCTTGAACTTGGTCATTATAGTTCTTGGTGTTTTGATTTTAAGGTCCCTTTCAGTAGGTGATCAATGAATTTTTTCAATGTCTATTTTACCCTCTGTTTCCAAAATGTTTGGGCAGTTCTCTTTGATAATTTCCTGGAAAATAGTTTCCAGACTCTTTTTTTCCTCATATTTTTCAGGGAGCCCAATTATTCTCAAATTGTTTCTCCTGGATCTGTTTTCCAGTTCTGTTGCCTTTCCAACACTCTTTTCAATTGTTTCATTTTTCTGGTTTTGCTTGACTACTTTTTGGTTTCTCCTTGATTCATTCATTTCTACTTGTTTGAGTCTAATTTTCAGTGTTGTATTTTCTTCACTCACTTTTTTTATATCTTTTTGTAATTGTCCAATTGAGTTTTTAAGTAAGTTTTTTTTCTTCTGTGGAATTTTTTTCCATTTCATCCATTTTATTTTTTAGAGAGCTGTTTTCTTTTTCCAGCTCACTAATCCTGTTTTCCTTGGAGTTGTTTATCTTTTCTAATTCACTAATTTCATTTTTCAATCATTTGATTTCCTTATCCACTCTGTCTTTAAATGAGTTTTGCCAAACTTCCTTTCACTTATCCCATTTCTCTTCTAGCTCTCTTGTGAGAGCCTTTTTGATTTCCTCTATGAGAGTCTTGTGTATTGAGGAGCAGATCATATCCCCCTTTTGGGATTCCTCTGAGACAATCTGCTTTTAGCCTCCTCAGTGTTTGAATTCTGCTATCTCTCCATACAGAAACTGTCAATGGTTAGAGCCCTATTAAATTTTTTGTTCATTTTGTCAGAAAGCGAATCGATGAAAACAAATTGACAAGAGAAACAATTGGTCTGTTTTGGGGAGGGAATGGGGCTGCATGGTGTTACTGGACTACCTGTACAGACTGGGGAAGACAGCAGTGAGGCACTAACAGGACAGAAATGGCTGCACTGTGTTTGTGCTCTGAGGCTTTAAGAATGTTCTGAATCACTCCAGTCCGGAAGTCCTGAAAGTTCCCTCTTTTCATTTTTAAGACTAACAATTTGATTTTCCTCTCTCCTTTTTCTAATCAGATTTACCAAAGGTTTATCTATTTTGTTGGTTTTTATCATACAACAAACTCTCAGTTTTGTAAAGTCCATAGTTTTCTTTACCTTCAATTTTATTAATCTCTCATTTTATTTTAGAATTTTAAGTTTAGTTTTTGATTGGATGTTTTAATTTGCTCTTTTTCTAGCTTTTTTTAATTGCAAGCTTAATTTATTTATCTTCTCTTTCTCTGTTTTATGTAAGTAAGAATCGAGATATAAAATTTCCCCTTACTACCACTTTGGCTCCACCACACAAATTTGGGTATGTTGTCATTATTGTCATTCTCTTGAATGCAAATATTAATTGTGTCTATGATTTGCTGTTTCACTCATTCATTCTTTAGGATGGGATTATTTAATTGACAATTGCTTTTTGGTATATTTTCCCCTGGTTTTTTATTGAATGTAATTTTTATTTCATTGTGATCTAAAAAATAATGTATTTATTATTTCTGCCCTCATGCATTTGATTTTGAGGTCTTTATGTCCTAATATATGGTCAATTTTTGTATAGGTTCCATGAACTGCCAAGAAGAAAGTGTATTCTTTTCTGTCTCCATTTAGTTTTTGCCAAAGATCTGTCATACCTAACTTTTCCAGTATTATATTTACCTGTCAACTTTGGCTTGTAGTAAGTCCTAATTCTGAAAGAGAACACCTGATTTCAAAATGGAGAGCAATGTTGAGCTATAGCACAAGGACCATTATGGACCTAAAGAATAGTCCTTATGATAAGAGGATGTTCTGTAATCCTAAAGAATAGCCTCTGCTAATGAGGACCCTACAATTAGATGACACTGTTTCAAGCCAACCAAATGACAATGGGAGCCAAATAAAGTGGTTGTATCCAGGTGATAGTTAGTCAAAGGTCAAAAGTAAACATTCAAGGGCGTCAATAATTTCCAGTATTGAATAGCCATGTATTTATGCTATTCCTCTTGATTGGAAGGCCCTGCTCTCTTCCACCAACTCCATAAATTTCCTCCAAGATAAAAAGCAAAGTTCAAATCACACCTGCTCAGTGCTTAAGACCTTATCTTTTTTTTTTTTTTTTTCTCTCATGCAATTCCTTCAGTACTTTGACAGTTTATATCAAAATGGAAGTACCAATATGTCTTGGTTTGCAATTCTTTGGACTGATGATTAGGTATGCTCAGGGTTGGAAAAAATCCTAGAGGTTAGTGACTCCAAACACTTCATTTTTGGAATGAGAAAATGATGATATAGAGAAAACAAGTGGCCTCTCCAAAGGGATACATAAGAAGTAGTGGATCTGGGATTCAAAACCTCTTTTATGGGGTTATCAGAGAGAGAGAGAGAGTAAGAGAGCTAGAGAGGGATCTATTTCTCACCCCATCACTGTATAGATGAGTAAATGGATCCTTACCAATTAATGTTGTTGGAAGTACTCCTGACTATAAATGTAATACTCATTCCTTTGCACAATGTTGCAGGTTTTGCTAATGGCCACACAATTTTCTTGAGCTAAATTAATCTGCAGCTAATGCTACAGAGGGGGAAAGAATAATAAGGAAGAAGCTTTCATACCCAATACATCAAAGGATCAAAGATTTGTATATGATAAGATATCTCAGATATTATCTCATCCAACTGCCTTATTTTACAAATGTGAAAATTGAGATACAGTAAGAAAAACAAAAACAAAAACAAAAAACAGAGTTGTAGTGGTTTTATGCCACTTTTTCATTTGAATTCATCACACTTGGAGTTCTTCTGGGTTCTGGATTTATTATTAATATTTCTTAGGCCTATATAGAGGATGCATTTCTTTTTATTCTTCAAAAAGTCAGGTGGTAGGATGTTTCCATGATGACAAATATTTACATCTTCCATATCCTGCCCTAGATTCTAACACACACAAGTGACCATAGAATTTCAACTAGTAGTATATTCAACTTCTCTGTCATGCTTATTAATAACGTTTCATAAATCTTAAAATTCCTGTCATCTCACACCCTCCTGGCAGTGATACTTTTCACTTTATGATCAGTTCTCTTAGTTTCTCACAGAACTCTTTCTAACATTACTTCTCCTCTACTTTCTCTGCCTTTAAGCACTTCTTGGAAGAAAGTATATTGGAATCAAATATCAATAAATGGCTGTTGCCAGTTGGGAGACAGACAAAGCATACTGGCATCCATTGATGTCAGGCTGGCTATACTGAACTAAAGTACCAGGCATTCTGGGAAAATGAGAAGTCATTACAGCTGAAGAATGAGGGCCAGATTTCATAGATGTTAGACATTATCTGTGAGTATATACAAGTGTGTATATATATATATATATATTATATTATACATATATATATATATATATATATATATATGCATGTATATGTACATGCATGAATGAGCGTACTCCAATTGTCTATATATAATTGTATTGAACTATACAATTATATTGAACATTAGGCCGATTCTTTCTATTCTAATTACATGCATAAGCTGATATTACATGGATCACATATAATTAAGAGGGTTTTGTGTTTGTTTGTCTTTTTGTTTTTCTGCTGAGGCAATTGGGGTTAAGTGACTTGCTCAAGGTCACACTGCTAGGAAATGTTAAGTGTCTGAAGCTAGATTTGAACTCAGGTCCTCCTGAATTCAGGGCTGGTGCTCTGTCCACTGCGCCACTCAGCTACCCCTAAACAAGAGTTCATAATTGGGATTCTATAGATTCTAATTTTAGGAAACTGTGAACTTAGAAGAGAAAAAAACATATTTAATTTAATGTATTTGATCTCCTTTGTAATATTATTTGTTTTTATGCATTTAAATATAATGAAAAGGGATCCATTGCTTTGAACAGACTGACAATGACATTCAAAAGGTTAAGATCTTCAGTTTTAGATTTATCAGGTCATTAACCATCCATACCAGGGATTCTCAAAATACATCCCATGGGCCAGATGCAGCCCACTGAGGTCATTTATGTGCCTTGCCAGGTTATGGCAAATGGGCTGAGGGGTGGAGAGTGTGAGTTTTTGTTTTTACTATAGTCTGGCTCTCCAATAGTCTGAGGGACAGTAAACTGGCCCCCTATTTAAAAAGTTTGAAGACCAATGACATCATGGTTTCCCCCTAATAGACTATTTCTTTTAATGGCAGAAATTGTTTCATATTTTGTTTTTGCAGCATCAGCATTTTAACAGTGTCTTGCATACTTTAGTCATTTAGAATATGCTTTTGATTAATTTTGATTTTTAAGAAAACTACTTTTCAGAGAAGTGCATTGGTAAAGCATTACTAGAAAGCAAAAGAGAACATTCCTTACAAATAAAAGCAACACCATTAAGTCCAAAACTACACAAAAAGACTCATTAAAATTACTACATACAAATTGAACATACAAAAAAGGAAAACAAATAAGATCAAACAAATACCCACCCACTCCATCTACCATTTCACTGCTGTGATGATTTATCTAAAGTAATTACCCTTTGTATCATAGCCTTGTTCACTGACTTCCTATAACCCACCATTACCTCAAGTCCATCATTTGTCACTTAAGATCTTGATACTTTCCTACATTTTCAGCCTTCGCCCCACCAACCTTCACCCACAGATGACTCCTCTACATGCATTTTACAATCTAACCATGATGTCCTACATGTAGATTCTCAAACATCTTTCCCCATCTCCATGCATTTTTCTTCATGATTAGAATATATGTTCCCCAGTCTCACTTTTGTTCCTCAGATCTCCTTAAAGAATCAGATTAAATACTACCTTTTTGTGTTTGTGTCTTATGACTGAAAAAAGAGAAACCAGTATTTGCTGGCAAATATCGTACAGTCTAATGAGAGATAAAGGATATAAAATAAGGTATAAGATATTTACAGACTGGATGAAGATAATCTGAATGAAAGGAATTAGAAATAAGGAGGAAGGGGAAAGAATCACAAAAGACTCCTAAAAAGGTAGCATTTGATCTTTCCTCATTTAGGAATTTTCTAGCAAATATATGTTTCCTTCTCAATCTCATTTTTCAAATGAAGAAACTGAACCAAGTATGGTTATTGACTTACTCAGGGTCACTCAGCTAGTAAGTGTCTGAGGCCAAATTTGAATCCAGGAAGATGAAACTTCCTGACTCCAGGCTTTGCACTTAATCTGCTGTGATAACTGAGCTCTTGATTTCTATTCTACTTTGTACTCTCAGAATGCAGGACGGGTCACATGGCAATACATTAACAAATGCTTGTTGGCTCACAGACTAATGAACATTGACACACAGAGAAAAAAAAAAAGATAAAGAAAAATTTGAAACAGACTTATGTGCATTAGCCCTGAAATCAGGAGGACCTTACTTCCATTCTGGCCCCAGACACTTAACTCTTCCTAGCTGTGTGACCCTGGGCAAGTTACTTAACCCCAATTGCCTCAGCCTGCCCCCCCAAAAAGTATGAAAAAAATCACAGCTTTTTTGATAGTGACAAGAAAGAAGAACATTAAAGGTATACCCATGTTATTTGATAAGTGAAAGCAACAAAATTAAGCAGATCTACAAAAAGTTTTCATGAGAAGTATATAGTTTTTTATGCCATTTCTAGTTAGCTAAAACTATTAATATTTCTGAAAGAATGTATGTATAACTGAAGAATTTAAACAGACTCTCTAAACATTTTTATATCCTTTCAAAAATCAAACACTTAATAGGGAAATTTTTCTGTACTATCTTTGATTTCTTGCCCACAAAAAAGCCAATCATTTCCAAGATTTAATTATT
The DNA here is from genome assembly GCF_048593235.1 of Sminthopsis crassicaudata. Taxonomy (NCBI): domain Eukaryota; kingdom Metazoa; phylum Chordata; class Mammalia; order Dasyuromorphia; family Dasyuridae; genus Sminthopsis; species Sminthopsis crassicaudata. The sequence goes on along the minus strand of NC_133621.1, from coordinate 76,559,446 downwards.
CTTCATTAAGAAATAGTTGCTCAGATTCAATTAAAGCATAGTTGCTAAGATTCCATTGTCTGCAAATGTTTGACATAGATATTTCACAAGATTTTTTTGTTATACAGTATCATCCAGATTCTGTTGCATTTCAATGTTATTGATTTCAAACAGAAGTGGAATTTTGAAACCATTTATTCTAGACTACATAGTGTGTAATTATTCAGATGTTTCATTTTCATTTGGGCTTCCTTTTTATTTTAAAAGTTATTACTTGCTTCAATGCCTTTTCATTTTGGTAAACACACTGATAAATATTTCTATCAATTGCAGATGTTATTTTTGCATAAGTAACTAAAATCTTAGCATCATGGTATTACATGGTAATACACTGTTAAACACCTCAGAAACCCACAGCAGTAATTAGAATCTTTATATCCATTTATCTGATAACAATAATCTTATGAAATGGCTTGGGTTTTTCTTATAATTTTAAGTTTTAATGTTTCATGTATGTCTGCATTCCATTTTGAAAGCTCCAATCTCTGACACAAGAATTGTTCTAGTGACAATATCTATGTCCTTTTCTTTTCCCTCTATGTTTTCACTTCCATTTCCTAGTCATATAATCTTATACTGATTTCATTTCTTTCCATTCTTTACCTCTTATGATTCTTGACTGAAAGTGTTTTAAACAACCAATTATAAAAGTGATGCTAACACCTCTGAAATTTCAATGCACACTCAACATATTGACAAAAAATATCAAAATATGGAAGCAGTAAGAGCTACTAGGAAAAAAATTAAGTACATTAATACCTTAATTCATTATTGGCATAACTGAAAATTGTTACAACCATTCTAGAAGACAACTTTGAAGTATGATTTTAAAAGAGACTAAAATATCTATATAATTTGACCAAATGGGTCTACTATTTATATTCCTACCTAAAGGAAGGAAGTGAGGGAAGTTATGGACTTCTGCGGATGGAGCCAAGATAGTAGAGTAAAGTCAGAAAGCTGCTTGAGCTCTCCAAGTTTCCCTTGAAAATCGCATGAAATTAAGATTCTGAACAAAGTCTAACAGAATGAAACCACTCTCCAGCCCAATGTAGACTGGAAAAAACTTCAATAAAGTTTATTCTCACTGGAGTGAAAAGAGTTTTCCACCCATTTTGGGAAAGCTGAAAAGAGGCCTTTATTACAATAAAACAGCAAATAACACTCTCAGTCCTGGCTCAAGAAAGGAACAAATCATTGTGGCAGTTTCCAGTCTCAGGTCAGAAGGCAAAATCTGGGAAACCAGGTTACTTTCTGAAAAAAGGTATCTCCCTGCAAATACAGGAGCTCCTGTACTGAAAATCAAGGCTCAGAGCTGAATAAGAAGCTTGGAAAGAGCCCTATTACCTCATGAGCAGAGCTGAACCAGAAAAGTAGAAAAGTAAAAAAAAAAAAGAAAGAAAAAAAAAGAAAAAAGAGGACTATGAAAAGAAAAGAAAAGAAAAGAAAAGAAAAGAAAAGAAAAGAAAAGAAAAGAAAAGAAAAGAAAAGAAAAGAAAAGAAAGAAAGAAGCAAGGTATAAAAAAGAACCTTGACCATAGAAAGCTACTATGGTGGCAAGACAGACCAAATCACAAACTCAGATGATTAGAGCATTAATTAGGAGTTACTTTGTCCAACTTTATGCCAAGAAATTGGATGAATACCTTCAAAAATTAGGTTGCCCAGATTAACTGAGGAAGAAGTAAATTGCTTAAATTGTCCCATTTTAGAAAAAAGAAATAGAACAAGCTATTAACCAACTATCTTAGAAAAAATCTCCAGGATCACATGGATTTACATGTGAATCCTACCAAGCATTTAAAGAATGATTAACCCCAATGCAATATAAACAATTTGAAAAAAATGAGTGAAAAGTTCAGTCAAATTTATTTTATGACACAGAAATGGTACTGATACCTAAACCAGGCAGGTTGAAAACAGAGAAAGAAAATTATAGACCAATCTCCCTAATGAATATTGATGCTAAAATCTTAAATAAAATATTAGCAAAAAGATCATAGAAAATCATCCCCAGGATAATACACAATGACTAAGTAAGATTTATACCAGGAATGCAAGGCTGGTTCAATATTAGGAAAACTATTAGCATAATTGACTATATCAATAACCAAATTAACAAAAAAAATATGATCATCTTAACAGATGCAGAAAAAATATTTGATAAAATCCAACATCCATTCCTATTACAAACACTGGATAATATAGGAATAGATGTAATTTTACTTAAAATAGTCAGTAGCATGTATTTAAAACCACCAGTAAACATTATGTAATGGGAATAAACTGGAACTATTTCCAATAATATCAGGAGTGAAACAAGTTTGCTGACTATCACCATTAAGATTCAATATTGTATTAGAAATGCTAGCTTCGGCAATAAGAGATGAAAAAGATTAAAGGAATTAAAGTAGGCAATGAGGAAACAAAATTATCACTCTTTGCAGATGATATGATGGTATACTTAGAAAAACCCAGAGATTCTACAAAAAGGCTATTAGAATTAATCCACAACTTTAGCAAAGTTGCAGGACACAAAATAAATCCACTTAAATCATCAGCATTTTTATATACATCACTAACAAAATCCAACAGCAAGAGATACAAAGTGAAACTCCATTTAAAATAACTGTCAATAGTAAATATATATATTTGGGAATCAATCTGCCAAGAAAATTTCAGGAACCACATGAGCAAAACTACAAAACCTTTCCAAACAAATAAAGTCAGATTTAAGCAATTGGAACTATATTAAGTGCTCTTGGATAGATCAAGCAAATATAATAAGATGACAATACTACCTAAATTAACCCATTTATTTAGTGCTATGCCAATCAGACTCCCAAGAAATTATTTTAATAACCTAGAAAAAAATAACAACAAAATTTATCTGAAAAAAGGACAAGAATTTCAAGGGAACTAATGAAAAAAAAATCAAATGAAGGTGGCTCAGCTGTACCAGCTGTAAAACTATATTATAAAGCAGCAGTCACCAAACTCATTTGGTATAGGTTAAGAAATAGACTAGTTTGTTATGGGCCAGAACTTGAAATAAGGTACTTATGTACTTATGTACTTAGTTCACCTCTTTAAAGGAGTTCACACATTGGTTCACAAATTGGAGTTCACACCTTTGGAGAGCATTTACAGACTGGGGACTTACAGGAGATTCACAACTAGGATTGACTTCCAGGAGATTCACAAGCCCACAGAAACCCACAAGCCCACTCTCTGAGAGGAGGAGTCAAGAGCCATTCCAACTTCTACATTTGTGCTGGCTGGAGACATTGGGAGGATGAGAAGCTGAAGCTGACTGGAGAGATTTGGAGGGAGCTCTTGGAACCAAGTAGAGAGATAGGCCTCTAAGAAAGCTAAAAAGACCCAGGAAAACATTCAGGACTGAAGGACACAATAAATGATCTTGACTGTAATTCCTGGGTGCATTTGGGATTATTGAACTGAACTGAAACTAAGGTTGCCTCCAGAAGCTCCCCAAGGAATCTGCTCCCAGAGAATGATTATATTTTAGAGAAGAGAACACTACACTAGTTGATCAGTAAAATAGGTTAGGTTTTCAGGACAAAAGAGTCAATAACTATAGCAATCTAAAGTTTGATGAGCATAAACATCCAAGCTTTTGGGATAAGAATTCACTGTTTGACAAAAACTGCTAGGGAAATTGGACATTAGTATGACAGAAACTAGGCATTGATCCACACTTAACACTATACACCAAGATAAGGTCAAAACGGATTCATGATCTAGACATAAAGAATGAGATTATAAATAAATTAGAAGAACATAGTATAGTTTCCCTCTTAGACCTGTGGTGGAGGAAGGAATTTGTGACCAAAGAAGAACTAGAGATCATTATTGATCACAAAATAGAAATTTTGATAATATCAAATTTAAAAGTTTTTTTAACAAACAAAACTAATGCAGACAAACTTAGAAGGGAAGCAATAAACTGGAAAAAAACATTTTTTCCCCAGTTTTTTACTTCTCTTTTAATTGTGTTTCTGTTGGTTTTGTTTATACAAAACCTTTTTAATTTAATGTAATTAAAGTTTTTCATTTTACCTTTCATATTATACTCGAGTTCTTCTTTTGGCATAAATTCCTCACTTCTCCAAAGATCTGATAGGTAATTTATCCCTTGTTCTCCTAATTTTCTTATGGATTTTTTTTTTAGTTTTCCCAGGAAATTTTGTGAAATAGTTCTTATTCCAGAAGCTGCAGTTTAAATGTTTATCAAAAACCAGATTACTACTTGATTATTGTGTTCTGTGTATCTAATCTATTATAATCATTCACTATTCTATTTCTTAGCCAATACTAATTTCAGTACCATTTTTAGCCACTCTCAATCAAACAAGCATTAATTAAACAAGTGAGCTAAGAATAAAAGTATCTTAAATTTATTTTATTGATTATCAAACTTGCCTGACAAAAGAGTCTTCAACACATCTTATAGAATAGGATGGAAATTCTTTTGAAAAATTACCTTCAAAGTGAGACAATTTGCAACCTAGGATGAAGTTGTGTCCTGCAAACTGACCTTAAAAGAAAATTCAAGTGTATGAAGTTTCCAAATGGCCTCTGCATCCCACTATGTCTGTCATTTAAAAATTACTTCCAATTTCCCAGAGGAAGTTTTCAGCAGTAGGGCACCAAATATCTTTCTGCATGTTGCTTACTAATATTTCCTCATTTCCTTCATATATTTTAATGCAATCAGCTTGGCTCACATCTGTGTAGCAATCAAATTAAAAAGTCAACATAATCCAATGAAAGACTGAAGAGACAAATAATCAAATTCAAGTTAATATTAATTGCTGTACTTTTTTGCACCTGGATTCAAACAAGAAAGGAAGAAGTCAAAGAAATGAATGAATAGAAATATTATTAAATGCTGGAGATCTCTCTCTCTCTCTCTCTCTCTCTCTCTCTCTCTCTCTCTCTCTCTCTCTCTCTCACACACACACACACACACACACACATGCACACACACACATACACATAAACACATCACTAAAAGCAAGAGAGACACACTCTAAAGGGGTTCAGGTTTTCCTAAAAAATTCAATATTAAATGAAATTGTTTTAAAAAGTGACAAAACATGTGCATTTAAATGATTTCCCAATGCCAAAGACTTTGGAGAAAGTTTTTTTTTTTTTTTTTTTTTTTTTTTTTTTTTTTTTTTTTTTTTTTCAAGTCCTCATACTATGGCTGTTGAGAAGGTATAGCACCTACATAACAAGTTCCTTGGTCATATATGTGGGGCCTGGCATATAAATAGTGGTTCTGGTGCTAGGAATCTCTAATCCTTGGATATTATTATTGATAAACTTGAGAATAAAGTCAGGGGGGCAGAGCCAAGATGGCAGAGAAGATACACTCAAATTTGTAAGCTCCCTTCTTCCCTCATTACCAATTAGTTAAATCAGCCTCAAAAATAATGCTGGACTGATGGAAACCACAAGGATTAAAAGCACAACTTACCAGCTGAAGAGAATTTGGAGTCTCTACAGAAAAGGTCAGTTCCAAAGGGAGGAAGAAAAAAGGCCAGCACAGACGGTTAGGTGCTAGCACACAGTGCCGATCAGGCTGGGGAGAACTCTGGGATCAGAGAAGCCACTGAGATAGAGGAATCTGACACAGGATGTTAGCCCTTCTCTGCTTATAAAACAGCAGTTCAGAAGAGAAATCAAGCCACTTTAAAATATAAAGCTAGATGCTAGAACCACCCCAATTCAGAAGTGAAATAACAGATCTTGGCATGGCTGTGAAGCTGCCTTCTGCTGTCCAGGGTTTCACCTTGGGGTAGTTAAGAGCTTGAACAGTGGGGACACAGCCCAAGGCAATATTTAATCCACAGAGGACCAGGCTTAGCCTGAGGCTATGAATTCCCAGAGAACTGGAACTCCCAGAGAAGCAGAACCTTTGAAGTAGGGACCGGGGTTTCCAGGCAGACACTTCCAGTTTGAGCGCAGGGACTTTTCACATCAGCTGCTGATATCCATGCCCCATGGGATGCATTGGCTGGGATTTGTGTTGCTTTTACTGTTCAGTCTTAAACCTCAGAGCAGTCCCTAGGCCATACATTAGGGTCTTTCACTGGGCAACCCTCACAGAGCAGCCATATGACCTCTGAGGCATTTCTAGAGAGGGGGAGGGGACCTTTCTCTTAGTTCAGGCACAGGAGCCACTGCATCCATCCGGGTCTGGGAGGAAGCTGGTAAACAAACAAACAAACAAACAAACAAATAAATAAATAAATAAATGGATAAATAAACTTCTTGCCCCAAGGGCAGACCCCAAAAGATTTTTAACAATGAGATGAAGAGAATGATTGATTCCTTCTACACAGAGAAAGAGCAGGTATCTAACCCCAAGGAAGTTAACAGCAGAGTCAGCAGATAACACTCTAAAGGGGAACAATACCTGCCTCCCATCACATAACTCTCTCCCAGAAGAGACTATTAAAAAGTTAAGAGAGTTTGAAGAAAAATGGGAAAAGGAAAGAGAAGCTTTGATAGAGAATAACAATGTCCTGAAATTTGAGTTGGAAAAAATAAAGAATTCATAGGAAATGCAGGGAAACAAAATTTGTAAATTAGAAAAAGTTAAAAAATCACAGGAAAGTAGGATTTCTGAGTTGGAAAAGATTAAAAAGGTCTCAAGAATATAGGATTTCTGGATTAGAAAAAGAAATTAACTCTCTAAAAAAATTAGGGAAATGGAAAAAAATTCAATAGAGAACCATAATTCATTTAAAAACTCAATTGGGCATATACAAAAAGAACTAAAAAATGTGAATGAAGAAAATAACTCATTAAAAATCAGGACGGAAAAAATAGAAATAAACGATTCATTGAGAACACAAGAATCAGTCAAACAAAACAAAACAAAAAATGAAAAGCTGGAAAATAAAATCAAATACTTATTTGGAAAATCTGAAGATCTGTGATATAGATGTAGGAAAGATAATCTGAGGATCATTGGACTTCCTGAAAACTATGATAAAAAAAAGAGCCTAGATTCTATTTTAGAGGAAATCATCAAAGAGAACTGTCCAGAGATAATAGAAACAGAAGGGAAAATAGGCATTGAAAGAATTCATCAAACACCTTTTGAAAAAGACCTTAAAAAGAACTCCACAGAACATTGTGGCTAAGCTGCAGAATGACCAAAGGAAAAAATATTGCAAGCAGCTAGAAATAAACAATTTAAATACGAAGGTGACACAATAAGGGTCACTCAAGATCTGGCTGCCTCCACATTAAAAGACTGAAGTGCATGGAACCTGATATTCCAAAAGGCAAAAGATCAAGGATTGCAACCAAGAATAAACTACCCAGCTAAGTTTAGCATTTTCTTCCATGGAAGAAGATGGTCATTCAATGAAACAGAGGAATCCCATTTGTTTCTAAGAAAAAAACCATACTTAAACAAAAAATTCGATATACATCCACACAACTGAAGAGAAACAGAAAAAGGTCAAAAGAATTCTTGAGAACTGTATCTCTATTGTGGATATACAGAAAGTACGCAAGGATAATTTGATTTTACTGATATAAAAAGGGGGAGTAGTAAAGGGAAGGGGGTAATATCAGAAAAAGGGGAAGGAGTGATAAAAAGAGGGAAACTACATCCCAGAAAGAGGCATAGAAAATATACCACAGCTGAAGGAATTTAGAGAGAGGGAGAAACATTGTGTGAATCTTACTGTCATCAGAAGAGGCTCAAAGAGTAAATATTTGACATATTTGTTTTTCAGAGAATTCTCTCTCACCTCATTAAAAGGAGGGAGAGGAAAAGGGAAAAGGAAAAGGGGAATAAGGGAAGGGCACAAGAAAAGGGAAGGGACTTGGAAGGAGGGGGAGGAAACTAAAAAGGGAAAGCTACGTGTCACAAGTGGGGGGTCTATAAATTAAATATTGGGGAAGGGGTTCAGGGGGGTCAAGGGAAAAAGCATAATATGGGGATAATATGATGGCAGGAAATACAGAATTAGTAATTTTAACTGTAAATGTGAATGGGATGAACTCTCCCATCAAACGGAGACAGATAGCAGACTGGAACAAAAGTCAGAACCCTACAATATGTTGTTTACAGGAAACACACTTAAAGCAGGAGATACATACAGAGTAAATGTAAAAGGTTGGAGCAGAATCTATTATGCTTCAGGTAAAGCCAAAAAAGCAGGAGTAGCCATCTTTATCTCAGATCAAGCAAAGCCAGAAATTGATCTAATTAAAAGAGATAAGGAAGGAAACCATATCCTGCTAAAAGGTAGCATAAACAATCAAGCCATATAAATACTAAACGTATATGCACCAAGTGGTATAACATCTAACTTTCTAAAGGAAAAGTTAAGAGAGTTGCAAGAAGAAATAGAGAGTAAAACTATAATAGTGGGAGATCTCAACCTTGCACTCTCAGATTTAGACAAATCAAACCACGAAACAAATAGAAAGAAATTAAAAAAGTAAATAGAACATTAGAAAAACTAGGTATGATAGACCTTTGGAGAAAACTGAATGGTAATAGAAAGGAATATACTTTATTCTCAGCTATTTATGGATCCTATACAAAAATAGACCATATATTAGGACATAAAGATCTCAAAATTAAATGTAGGAAGGCAGAAATAATAAATGCCTTCTTCTCAGATTACAATGCAATAACAGCTATATTCAGTAAAAAGTTAGGGGTAAATAGACCAAAAAGTAATTGGAAACTAAATAATCTCATCTTAAAGAATGACTGGGGGAAACAGCAAATTATAGACATAATTTGATTACATCAAACTAAAAAGTTTCTGTACAAACAATACTAATGCAAACAAAATTAGAAGGGAAGTAACACATTGGGAAAATATTTTTACTGTTAAAGGTTCTGATTAAAGTCTCATTTCCAAAATATATAGAGAACTGACCATAATTTATAAGAAATCAAACCATTCTCCAATTAATAAATGGTCAAAGAATATGAACAGACAATTCTCAGATGAGTAAATTGAAACTATATCCACACATATGAAAGAGTGTTCCAAATCACTATTGATCAGAGAAATGCACATTGAAACAACTCTGAGATACCACTACACATGTGTCAGATTGGCTAAGATGACAGGAACAAATAATGATGAATGTTCGAGGGGATGTGGGAAAACTGGGACACTAATACATTGTTGGTGGAGTTGTGAAAAAAATCCAAATATTCTGGAGAGCAATATGGAACTATGCCCAAAAAGTTATCAAACTGTGCATACCCTTTGATCCAGCATTGCTGCTATTGGGTTTATATCCCAAAGAAATACTGAGGAGGGGAAAGGGACTTGTATATGCCAAAATGTTTGTGGCAGCTCTTTTTGTAGTGCCTAGAAACTGGAAGATGAATGGATATCCATCAATTGGAGAATGGTTGGGTAAATTATGGTATATGAAAGTTATGGAATATTATTCCTCTGTAAGAAATGACCAGCAGGAGGAATACAGAGAGACTTGGAGAGACTTGCATGAACTGATGCTGAGTAAAATGAGCAGAACCAGAAGATTGCTGTACACTTCAACAACAATACTGTATGAAGATATATTCTGATGGAAGTGGATATTTTCAACATAAAGAAGATCCAACTCACTTCCAGTTGATCAATGATGGACAGAAACAACTATACTCAGAGAAGGAACACTGGGAAGTGAATGTAAATTGTTAGCATTACTGTCTATCTACCCAGGTTACTTATACCTTCGGAATCTAATACTTAATGTGCAACAAAAAAATGGTATTTACACACATATATTGTATCTAGGTTATATTGTAACACTTGTAAAATGATTGGGATTGCCTGTCATCAAGGGGAGTTAGTAGAGGGAGGGAGGGGATAATGTGGAAAAATGAATACAAGGGATAATGTTATTAAAAAAATTACTCATGCATATATACGGTTAAAAAATTATAAATAAAATTTAAAAATAAATAAATAAAATAAAATAAAATGGGAAAAAAAAAACAACAAAAAAACATTGCCTGCCAAGTGATAAAATTCAAGATATTATTTTTCTTAATGTGAAGAAAGAAGGTCTGGAAACAGTGAAGAAAATATAATTCAATTGCCTTTATTTCAACATACTAAGCAAAAACAATAATATCCATACACATTCCTAGGCAAAGGGGTCATACCAGTCTTTGTTCCATCATAGCAAATTCCACTTCCCAGAGATTACTTATATTTATTGTATTCTCATTCCTTTATACAAATATCCAAATCAATAATGAACATTAATCATCGAATAGTTATTATATTATATTAATAATTGAATAATTCATGGAATGCATATCCAGATATTCACCAAAGAGGCTAATACATAGTAGTATATCATCAAGACTTAGCACAATATTTTTTATATGTTAGATGCTGAATGAATATTTTCATTAATATATTCATTTATACTTGCTTTTTTATCCATAAATAAATATTCCTGTAATATAATATTAGTAACCACTTATAAAACTGACTATATTATTCATATAAAATCCTATTCCCATCCCTTTAGAATTTCCAATATATCAAAATGTACTAAAACAAATCATACCTGTAAAAGAATTCCAATAAATGAAATAAAAAATGCAGAATCTGGAAATGATTTTATAATACATGGGGATTTTTGCCAAATTAACTAGTAATCTAAAAGTAGGATTCAGATATATATTTTCTCTGAAGGAAGAAATTATTTTCATATACAAAATTTATCCTTATTCATAAATTTGGCTGTAGGTATACACATGCACACACACACACACACACACACACTACACACACACTACACACACACACACACACACACACTACACACACACTACACACACACACACACACACACACACACATATATATATATATATTTAAAGAAACTATAATTTGGTAGGGCATTCAGAGTTTTTTAGGAATTGTATACTATGTTATCTTTACTCAACTAATTTACCCTCTATGGGCCTGATATTTTAACAGAAGAAGCATTTTCTGAAATCTGTTCTTCTGTGATTTCATGCTACATGAGCATCATTTAACTGATATTTTGAAATCTAAGGATCAGTTAACTCAAATTCAGAAAATTAATAAGTTCCCATAAAGGCAGTATGAAGGCAGTATGGCTTAGTAATGATAGAGATAAGAATATGTGTGGTTCAAGTCTTGGACCTAATACCAGTTATGTTGTCCTGATCTATATCTTGCCATGATCTCTGGAGGAGAAAGTAAGTTTGATGACTTTGTACCACTCATCTTCACTTAAATCCAACTTATTTACATAAAATCCACTTCTCTCTGATGCTACATTCTTTTCAAGAATGAAATAACAACAACCAGTTTTATGATTCTGGTCAAGACATATAACCTCTATGTACTTCAAGCATGAAGAACTTATTTGCTAAATCAAAGCTGGATTTTACATTTAGGGAAAACCCAAACGAGGTGTTCCTCATATTGATAAAAGTCATGGATAATTAATGAATTCTTTGGAGTTAAATTTAGAAGTTAAAAGAAACATTAGATTCCACCTGATAAAACACTCATTTTACAAGATAGGAAACTGAGACTCAGCAAAATGATGTATCTAAATTAACAAATGCCAAAGTTAGGTTTAAAGCCACATTTTCTGACTCTAAATTAAATAGTATACTGTGAGTTATTGTGATTTTTTTTACATTGCTTATGTTTTCATTCACCTGAAATCTCAAGATTTTCTCTTGCTTTTACCAAAAATGTATTCATTACTTGTTTTCCCAGGATAAGAAAAGGCTTACAGGAACTTTTGTTTCTTCCATTCAGTTGATTTTGTAGTTTTTGCAAAAGATTCAGTCCTTTTTCAAAAATAAATTGGTTTTGGATACTCTAGTGTCTGCATTGAAAGGACATGCACATGGCCAGTTTGAATATTAAACATAAAACTTTGAAAATGGCCATATGCAGGATACAAAATAAATCCACATAAATCCTCGGCATTTTTATATATCACTAACAAAATGCAACAGCAAGAGATACAAAGAGAAATTCCATTCCAAACAAATGTTGAGAGTATAAAATATTTGGGAATCCATCTACCAAAGAAAAGTCAGGAATTATATGAGAAAAATTACAAAACACTTGCCACAAAAATAAAATCAGATTTAAATAATTGGAAAGACATTCAGTGCTCTTGGATAGGCCGAGCGAATATAATAAAGATGACAATACTCCCCAAACTAATCTATTTATTTAGTTCTATACCAACCAGACTCCCAAGAAACTATTTTAATGACCTAGAAAAAATAACAACAAAATTCATATGGAAGAATAAAAGGTCAAGAATTGCAAGGGAACTAATGAAAAAAAACTCAGAGGAAGGTGGTCTAAGTGTACCTGATCTAAAGCTATATTATATAGCAGCAGTCACCAAAACCATTTGGTATTGGCTAAGAAATAGACCGGTAGATCAGTGGAACAGATTAGATACAAAGGACAAAAAAGGGTACATCTATAGCAATCTAATCTTTGACAAACCCAAAGATTCCAACATTAGGGATAAAAATTAATTATTTGGAAAAAACTGTTGGGAAAACTGGAAATTAGTATGGCAGAAATTAGATATGGATCCACACTTAACACCATATACCAAGATAAGATCAAAATGGGTCCATGATTTAGGCATAAAGAGGGAGATAATAAATAGATTAGAGGAAGAGAGGATAATCTACCTCTCAGACTTGTGGAGGAGGAAGGAATTTATGACCAGAGGAGAACTAGAGATCATTATTGATCACAAAATAGAAGATTTTGATTACATCAAACTAAAAAGTTTCTGTACAAATAATACTAATGCAAACAAGATTCGAAGGGAAGTAACAAATTGGGAAAATATTTTTAAAAACAAAGGTTCTGACAAAGGTCTCATTTCCAAAATATATAGAGAACTGACCATAATTTATAAGAAACCGAACCATTCTCCAATTGATAAATGGTCAAAGGATATGAACAGACAATTCTCAGAGGAAGAAATTGAAACTATATCCACTCACATGAAAGAGTGTTCCAAATCACTACTGATCAGAGAAATGCAAATTAAGACCACTCTGAGATACCACTACACACCTGTCAGATTGGCTAAGATGACAGGAACAAATAATGACAAATGTTGGAGGGGATGTGGGGAAATTGGGACACTAATACATTGCTGGTGGAGTTGTGAAAGAATCCAGCCATTCTGGAGAGCAATCTGGAATTATGCCCAAAAAGTTATCAAACTGTGCATACCCTTTGACCCAGCAGCGCTACTACTGGGATTATATCCCAAAGAAATACTAAAGAGCGGAAAGAGACATATATGTGCCAAAATGTTTGTGGCAGCTCTTTTTGTTTTAGCTAGAAACTGGAAGATGAATGGATGTCCATCAGTTGGAGAATGGTTGGGTAAATTGTGGTATATGAAAGTTATGGAATATTATTGCTCGGTAAGAAATGACCAGCAGGAGGAATACAGAGAGGGTTGGAGAGACTTAAATCAACTGATGCTGAGTGAAATGAGCAGAAAAAGAAGATCGCTGTATACTTCAACAACAATACTGTATGAGGATGTATTCTGATGGAAGTGGAAATCTTCAACATAAAGAAGATCCAACTCACTTCCAGTTGATCAATGATGGACAGAGGTAGATACACCCAGAGAAGAAACACTGGGAGGGGAATGTAAATTGTTAGCACTAATATCTGTCTGCCCAGGTTGCATGTACCTTCGGATTCTAATGTTTATTGTGCAACAAGAAAATGATATTCACACACATGTATTGTACTTAGACTATATTGTAACACATGTAAAATGTATGGTATTGCCTGTCGTCGGGGGGAGGGAATAGAGGGAGGGGGGGTAATTTGGAAAAATGAATACAAGGGATAATATTATAATATATATATATATATATATATATATATATATATATATATATATATATAATAAATAAAAAAAAATAAAAAAAAAATATAAAAAAAAAAAAAAAAAAAAAAAAAAAGAAAATGGCCATATGTTTGGTGGCAGTGTCAAGTTCCTTAGAACTTTTCAAGTGGGGAGAAACTAACTTTTCATGGTTCAGTATTAGTTATTTTAACTTTACATGGATATAATTTCAATTATCTCAGTGCTTCCTTCCAAAGGTTATGATGACAGGGTAGTCATTTCATCTTTTCATTCTTCTCTTGTTCTCTTTTTTTTCCTTATCTCACTTAGGAACTCAAATCCAATATGCTCCAGAAGACAAGACTTCAATCAAATATTCTGCACTCCAAGACTTGCTCTCTACTCAAATTATCTCTATTACACAATTATTTCATTGAAGATAAGGAAGAGGACCAAGATTTCCTCAAACATCTGATTTCCTGTTGGCTGAACTTATTGTTTTACTTAATTGACTTGTATGACATCATTCAATTTAGATTGATTTGTCTTTTCCATCATGCCCCCTGAATCTCCACTGCTTCCTTCTCAACTTTCTTTTCTATGGTCACTTCTCAATTAAAATGTAAGCAATTTGAGGGCACAGAATCTTTGAAAAAAATATTTCATCCCTAGTATGTAACACAGAGCTTGGCACATGGTAGGTATTTAATAAAATGTTTGTTGATTCCTTCCAAAGGCAGTTAATAAATTAAGGTGAATGTTTGCTAACACAATACACATGTTTTTTCTGGGGACAGAGCCAAGGTGGAGAAGCCAGGAAGCTACTTGTGTTCTATTTTCCCTCAAACACACACACATGAAACCAAGCCTCTTAACAGAGTCAGATAAAATGAATCCACTCTCCAGCTCAAGATAGATTGGAAGGACTACAAGAAAGCTCAATTTCACTGGGGTAAAAGGGATATTCAGCCCAGCTTAGATGGAGTCCCTATTTTGCTCTTATGTTGGTATGGGGTGTGAGATGTAGGGCTGTGTTGAGATTTTGGCGTATTATTTTTCCCATTTCTCCAGCAATTTTTGTGAAATATTGATTTCTTATCCCAGAAGTTCGAGTTTGGGGGGTTATCAAATACTTGATTACTGTAGTCCTTAATTATTGTGTCATGTATCTAACCTATTCCATTGATTCATCACTAATTCTTATCCAGTACCAAATGGTTTTGATCATTCCTGCTTAATAATATACTTTTAGGGCTGCTACTAATAAGCCACCATTTTCTTCCCATTAATTCCTTTGGCATTCTTAACCTGTTGTCCTTCCAGATTATTATTTTATTTTATTTTTTTTTTTTTGCTGAGTCAATTGGGGTTAAATGATTTGCCTGGGGTCACATAGAGAGGAAATGTTAAGTGTCTAAGACCAGATTTGAATTCAGGTCCTCCTGACTTCAAGGCTGGTGTTCTATCCACTGTGCCACCTAGCTGCCCCCAGATTAATTTTCTTATTAATTCTGGTAATATATTTTCTTTTGGAAATTTTAGTGATATAGCATTGAAAAATGAGTAGATATCAATCAGTTTGGTAATGGATGAACATATTGTATTGATTATTATGATTTTTCTTTTATCATATTATGATTATTCCATCATGACAATAATGGAATATTATTGTTCTGTAAAAATGATAAACAAACTGATTTTAGAAATGCTTAGAAAGATTGATACAAACTAATGCTGAGCAAAACAAGAAGAACCAAGAATGCATTGTGCACAGTAATAGCAAGAATGTGCAGTGATAAACTATGAAATACCTGGCCTTTCTCAGTAATTCAATGATTCAAAGCAATCTCAATAGACTTTGGGCAGAAAATACTACTTGCATCCAGAAAAAGAACTCTGAAGTTTGAATGCGAATAAACATATGCTTCTTTCTTCTATTTCACTTCTTTTTTTTTCTATTTTTTCTTTCCCAAGATTTTCACTTTTTCTCTGATTCATCTCTCCCAACATGATTCATAAATTAATATGTATTAAAAATAGGTAACTTAAAAATATACCATTTTTACAGAATATTCTACCATTGTAATATTCCATTGTTTACTAGACAACTTACTAAGTTGATACATAACTTATTACATGGGATCTCTGTGTCAATACCTGTACACTTATGATCCTTTTGCAATTCTTTATCTCATATATACACATATTCTATTCAGTCATTAGTACAAAGGCCATCACTAAGACAGAGTATGATAGTCTAAGCAAAAAAAAAAAAAAAAAAAAAAAAAAAGATGGTTCAATTTCCTTATCAGTGTTCACCTACCCACTGTTTCAAAGATTCATAATGACTTTCATATTCATATTTAACTTGGTCAGGAATTTTTTGAAAATTACACAAAAGAAATCTCCTATCCAAGTAAGTGACCATCTATTTTTGCTCTATTTTATGTCTAAACAATGAACTGTTAATGTTCTTTTTAAATATCAATCATTCCAGGGCAAATTTCCAACTATGAATCTGTCTAGTTTACCATTTGACACCTGGATCACCTTGAACCCTATGATTTTCCCCTCTGGTGGTGAATCAAGAAAATATTTAGAGCTGGCTCCTCCATTCCATACATAATCTAGAATCCTTAGCTAGGTAATGAAACAGGTTGTAATGTGCCTTGGTGAATGTCTACTCATTGCTTAATAAAATTTTGCCACTGTACAGACAATCTCATACTATATCCCCTTTACTTGTGACCCTATGCTTTTCCCTCAACATATGCCCAAGTGGCTATTTTTCTCTTTTTTGATCTTATGTCTTCCTAAGCTCATCACAAGTAACACATAATGGAGAAAAAAGAGAAAATTGCAAGGGTGTAATTTTTAGAATAAAAATTCTCTTCCTATTTTTATGATAGAGAATAGCAGAAAATGCAACCCAAGTCTTTGGAGCAGGTTGGATGGCTAGCATTTTGTGGCATTAATTGCTAGATAGCACACATTATTCAATCTAACTTTATTACACAACTAGCCTTGATGTGTGAAGGAAAGGATAATGACTTGAGGCAGATTTGGAAAGCATTCCCTACTACCTCATAATGATTCTGGAAACAGAAACTCATGAATTAAGAGATTGCTTTATATTTAAAAGTGAGCATTTCATTTGAGTAGCCTGGGGCAGGCACCAGAAGATATAAAAGATGTCCTTATTTCTTTCTTTTTGTTATGCACAAATCAAGTATGATATACAGAATACATTTATAGCTCTTGTTCATCTTTTTTTTTTCTTGTCTAGTCCTAAAAAGCATGTTTGATGGAAATGTTTAAAACCAGTATATCATTTGTAAAAGAGAAATGATTTCACACTGGGGCATCTAGCTTTTCTGAGATATCTCTGATTTTCACTTTTTGCATTAAAAAGACCTAAAAAAACAATCCAAATGCTGAACCTGACTAGAATTTCTGAATTCTCTCTATTAGAGGGAAGTAAACAAAAATAAAGAAATTATAGGTAATTTCATTGTTGATTAGTCATGTGAATAATGTCTTACTCTTTTGGGTTTTCTTGGCAAAGACTGGAATGGTGTCTATTTCTTTTTCTAGCATATTTTATAGATGTGGAAACTGAGGCAAATAGGGTTATGTGACTTTCCTAGCGCCACACAGCTATTAAGTATCTGGGGTTGGATTTGAACTCAGGTCTTCCTGACTCTCGGCCCTGCACTCAATTTACTGCACTATCTGACCAAATAGAAGTAATATCAAAATACAAATTGTGACTTTTTTTGGTGAAGAAAAAAAATCTTTAAAATATAGCAAGCTTTTAAGCTTTTTATATCTTCTTTCAAAATACATGCCAAAAGTTTTCAACATTGACCCTTGCAAAATCTTTTTTTCTATATTTTTCTCTCTCCCTCCCCACATTCTTCCTCCCTCCTCTCCTAAACAATAAGTCATCCAATATAGGTTAAGCATGTGCATTCTTCTAAAATTATTCTAAACATATTTCTATATTTTATCATGCTGCATAAGAAAAATCAGATAAAAAAATGAGAGAAAAAAACAAGTAAATAACTAAAAAAAAATCAAAACTGAAAATACTATGTTATGATCTACATTCATTCCCCATCATCCTCTCTCTGGATGCAGATGTCTCTCACCAGGCTATTGGAATAGGCCTGAATCACCTCATTACCACATGTGACTTTTAAAGAGTAAACCAAAAAATAGGGGTAAATGCACCATCTCAAATTGTGATCTGGAAGATTGTCATTAACTCTGAAGATTGCTGGTAGTGTAAAGATAATACTATTTTCTGAGTCAAATTATTGGTTTATTAACTCTTCCTCAGCTATTTACCATCTATGAAACATTGGGTAAGTCAATACATCTATCTCAGCCTGTTTCCTCATATTACATATGAGGGAGCCCAGCAAGTCTTTCAGCTCTAAATATACATATACATACATATATATATATATATATATATATATATATATATATATATATATACATACATACATACATGTATATATATATATATATATATATACATACATACATACATGTATATATATATATATATACAAATAATTCTTATAAAATCATTAGTGTAAAACAGCATAGAAGGATGTTGAATTCATTATTCTCATCTAAAAGATGCTAGCAGCATCTTTTAGCATTAACACAAACATTCATCCCTCTCCCCAAATTAAATGGAACAAAAAGTTTGAAAAACACCACTTTTTAACAAATCAATAAATAAGTAAGAATGTATCAAGCAATTATTTGTACCAATCACGTTATAATGTATTAGGGATTTTTTTTAAAGATCCAAACCAAGCAATTTCTGCCTCTAAAGTGCTAATATTCATATGCAGAACCAAGATGGCAGAGAAAAGGAATGAACTCTCTTGTAACCTTCCAAAATGCTTTTGGAAAATTAAAATAATGTCTTAAAATGAATTATAAAGTGGCTGAATCAACAAAAGGTAAGGTGAAAAAAATATTGCAGCCCACAGTTGTAATGTTCTGGCTAGTTTTCTGGAAGACCTTGGGACCAGCCTTGTTCTCAGCAAAATAATAACTAAGAGAATAGTCAGAAAAAAGTTCAAAGTCTTTATTATCTCCTTCACAGTCTGTCTCCTTCCCCTGGGGTTGGCGAGCTTTCTGGGGGACCTTCAAATGGGCCTTGGTCTTAGTGGAGAAGTGAAGGAGACAGCACAGCCACCAGGAGGGTCTTTATCTTTGACTCTGTCCTCCAGCCTCCAGTCCTCTTTCTTCTTTGTCTATCTTCCAGTCTCTCCTCCCTCCCAGACCTCTTAGCTCTTATATACTCTATTATAAGTATATCATCATAGGTGTCAATCTTGTAGAATAGGTGTCAACTTGTAGAACTATACTAAGTACTAAGTACATGTAAACTAGAGAATCATTATCTCAGTTCCACTAGTTAATACCTTGTTGTAAGATTACTTGTTTCAAGTACACTTGGCCCTCTACATATAATAACTTAGTTGTCAAGAAAGGTCTGCCTCGGATACAAAATAAATCCACATAAATCCTCGGCATTTTTATATATCACTAACAAAATGCAACAGCAAGAGATACAAAGAGAAATTCCATTCCAAACAAATGTTGAGAGTATAAAATATTTGGGAATCCATCTACCAAAGAAAAGTCAGGAATTATATGAGAAAAATTACAAAACACTTGCCACAAAAATAAAGTCAGATTTAAATAATTGGAAAGACATTCAGTGCTCTTGGATAGGCCGAGCGAATATAATAAAGATGACAATACTCCCCAAACTAATCTATTTATTTAGTGCTATACCAATCAGACTCCCAAGAAACTATTTTAATGACCTAGAAAAAATAACAACAATAATTCATATGGAAGAATAAAAGGTCAAGAATTGCAAGGGAACTAATGAAAAAAAACTCAGAGGAAGGTGGTCTAAGTGTACCTGATCTAAAGCTATATTATATAGCAGCAGTCACCAAAACCATTTGGTATTGGCTACGAAATAGACCGGTAGATCAGTGGAACAGATTAGATACAAAGGACAAAAAAGGATACATCTATAGCAATCTAATCTTTGACAAACCCAAAGATTCCAACATTAGGGATAAAAATTAATTATTTGGAAAAAACTGTTGGGAAAACTGGAAATTAGTATGGCAGAAATTAGATATGGATCCACACTTAACACCATATACCAAGATAAGATCAAAATGGGTCCATGATTTAGGGATAAAGAGGGAGATAATAAATAGATTAGAGGAAGAGAGGATAATCTACCTCTCAGACTTGTGGAGGAGGAAGGAATTTATGACCAGAGGAGAACTAGAGATCATTATTGATCACAAAATAGAAGATTTTGATTACATCAAACTAAAAAGTTTCTGTACAAATAATACTAATGCAAACAAGATTCGAAGGGAAGTAACAAATTGGGAAAATATTTTTAAAAACAAAGGTTCTGACAAAGGTCTCATTTCCAAAATATATAGAGAACTGACCATAATTTATAAGAAACCGAACCATTCTCCAATTGATAAATGGTCAAAGGATATGAACAGACAATTCTCAGAGGAAGAAATTGAAACTATATCCACTCACATGAAAGAGTGTTCCAAATCACTACTGATCAGAGAAATGCAAATTAAGACCACTCTGAGATACCACTACACACCTGTCAGATTGGCTAAGATGACAGGAACAAATAATGACAAATGTTGGAGGGGATGTGGGAAAACTGGGACACTAATACATTGCTGGTGGAGTTGTGAAAGAATCCAGCCATTCTGGAGAGCAATCTGGAATTATGCCCAAAAAGTTATCAAACTGTGCATACCCTTTGACCCAGCAGCGCTACTACTGGGATTATATCCCAAAGAAATACTAAAGAGCGGAAAGAGACATATATGTGCCAAAATGTTTGTGGCAGCCCTTTTTGTTGTAGCTAGAAACTGGAGGATGAATGGATGTCCATCAGTTGGAGAATGGTTGGGTAAATTGTGGTATATGAAGGTTATGGAATATTATTGCTCGGTAAGAAATGACCAGCAGGAGGAATATAGAGAGGCCTGGAGAGACTTAAATCAACTGATGCTGAGTGAAATGAGCAGAACCAGAAGATCACTGTACACTTCAACAACAATGCTGTATGAGGATGTATTCTGATGGAAGTGGAAATCTTCAACATAAAGAAGATCCAACTCACTTCCAGTTGATCAATGATGGACAGAGGTAGCTGCACCCAGAGAAGAAACACTGGGAGGGGAACGAAAATTGTTAGCACTAATATCTGTCTGCCCAGGTTGCATGTACCTTCGGATTCTAATGTTTATTGTGCAACAAGAAAGTGATATTCGCACACATGTATTGTACCTAGACTATATTGTAACACATGTAAAATGTATGGTATTGCCTGTCGTCGGGGGGAGGGAATAGAGGGAGGGGGGGTAAATTGGAAAAATGAATACAAGGGATAATATTATAAAATATATATATATATATATATATAATAAAAAAAAATTAAAAGAAAAAAAAAAAAAAAAAAAAAAAAAGAATATCTTTACTCTGTGAAAAGAGAATGAATGACTCAACCTCTTCCTCCTGACATGAACTAGATGAATGCAAGTAAATGGATCTTTAATCAGAGACCAGCCTAGTCTTCAAAGCTATACACAAAGTAGTTTCATGAGCCTCATTCTGGGGACCAAAAGGCCTGGATCTTGAAACTTATCTTAATTATGTGACTTTGGACATATCACTGAATGAACTTTTCTCCTTATTCCAACTCTGAATGTGGAAACCCATCAGCTTTATCAAAATTTAGTTCTTCTTTTTTCCCTTCAATTCCTCAAATGCACTTGCCAATTATTCTAAATTGGCTTTGGGAACTCCATTCAATTCCCATTTATTAAATGTCTGCCTTCTGCAGAAGATTGTGCTAGATACTGAGGAAGAGACAAAGTGTAGATAAAACCAATTTCTTCCTCCAGACATAAACTTCCTACACTCTGGAAGCTTAGTTTGCTGATGGATTCAGATTTCTTCATTGATAATCGTGATTTTCAATGATTCAGATTAAGTACTTTAGAGAGGAACAAAATCAAATGTTATGGGATGAGAGTTGGGAGGGAATAGAGTTATTAGGGACTTGGGGAAGAAGAAGAAAGAGATCAAGAAAAGTTTCTCTGAAGATGTGATATTTTGGTTTTGTTTTAAAGAACAAAAAGGAGTTCCACAAATGAAAAACAGATGTAAGGTGAAAGCCAAGGCATATACAGAGAGGAAGGTCCAAAATGTTTTAGGGAAGAAAGGAGAATCCATTTGGCTGGAACATGTCTTGTGTGGCAAGAAGTAACATGAAATAAGACTGGAAAGACAGTGTTAGCTCCATCTAGCCAATCAAAGAACCCTACACTTTACTCATTTAGCAATAAGGAGCCACTGAATATGTCTAAGTATTTGAAAGTTCATGATCAGATTCTGTTCATGAGCAAGACTGATATGCATGGGAGAAGAGAGAGGGAACAGGTGGGAAATTGTGAAAGGAAGATATCACAATGGTCCTGGTGGATAGCAAGTTGAAGAGTTAAAAAAAAAAAACCTGTTATGTTGAAAAATTATCTATGCATTTCTTTTTAAAATTAAAAAGCTTTAATAAAAAATGAATGTTAAAAATTAAAAAAAAAAAAAAAAAAAAAAAAGAAAGGTCTGCCTCACTAAAGTAAGAGTGACAAAAGTCCACAGCAGGCTTAACTCTGGCAATCCAGAAGAAATCCTAGGGGGTAATTAAATTGGAATGGTGGTTTCCAGAACTTTGGACAAGTAGGAAGGATATGATAAGAGACTCTGTTTTGTCACTGTGTAGAATTAGGTACATACATTTACCAGTCACAGTACCACTAGGAGGAAAATTAGCAGAAGTAAGGGCCCAATCACATATTAAGGGCAGAAAGGAGAACTAGTGATTGTTCATATACTACATCACAGACCAGGAGAAACATGACAACACTCCTTAGATCAGATGACCTTAGAAGAACTTAAAACTAGTAATTTCTAGAACTAATTCTGAAAACAGTAGCACAAAAGCCTTGAGGCTCCCTTAGCTCCCAGAGCAGAGACTAACTTAACATGAAGTTAAAAGTCAAGAAATAGATTGAAAAATAAGGATACAACAGAAAAAAGAACCTGATCATAAAAAAAAAGTTACAGAGAGGATCAAAACCCAAACTTAGAAGATAACAATAATGTCAAATTAGTTACATCAAAAAAAAAAAAAAGTGAATTGGTCTGAGGAGTCAAAAAGAATTGGTGGAACATCCCAAAAATGATTTTTTTTAAATCAGAGAGATAGAAGAAAAAGTTGAAAAATAAATTATAGTAATGCAATTAAATTTGGAAAAAATGTTAACATCTAGGTAAAGGAGGCACAAAAATATTGAAGAAAATAAAAAGCAGGATAGAAAAATGGTAAAAGAGGTACAAAATTCACTGAAGAAAATAATTCCTTAAAAAGTAGAATTGGGGAAATTGAAACTAATTGTTCCATAAGCCACCAAAAACAACAAAACAATATTAAAGGAAGAAAAATAAAACACCTCATTGGTAAAACCAATGACTTGGAAATCATACTTTAAAAATCATTAAAAATTTGTTTTCAAGGGAAAAAATGCCCCTGATAACTTAAATCCAGATGATAAAACAGTAGTTAAAGAATCCATTGACCATCTATTAAAAGAGAATCCCAAATCAAAATTCCCAGGAATATTAAATTCAAATTACAGAGATCTTAAATCAATTAGAAAATATTTTAAGCAAGCAGAAGCAATTTAAATACCATAGGGGCACAATCAGGACAGCATAAGATTTAACACCTTTAACATTAAAGATTTGATATGATATTCTAGAGGGCAAAAGAACTAGGATCACAACCAAGAAACTCACCCAGAAAAACTGAGAAAAATTCAACATTTAAGGAAATTTAAGAAAATTTAAAGAGTTTATTATTATTATTATTATTATTATTATTATTATTATACCTTTTTATTTACAATATATAAGCGTAGATAATTTTTCAGCATTGACGGTTGCGAAAGCTTTTGTTTCAACCTTTCCCCTCCTTCTCTCCACCCTCTCCCTCAGATGGAAGGTTGACCAATACATCTTAAGTATGTTAAATATAAGTTAAATGCAATATATGTATACATGTCCATACAGTTATTTTGCTGTACAAAAAGAATCGCACTTTGAAATAGTCTGCAATTAGCCTCTGAAAGAAATAAAAAATGCAGGCGGACAAAAATAGAGAGTAAGAATTTTATGTAGTGATTCATACTCATCTCCCAGAGTTCTTTCACTGGGTGTAGCTGGTTCAATTCATTAGTGTTCTAATGGAACTGATTTGGTTCATCTCATAGTTGAAGATGACCACATCCATCAGAAATGATCATAATACAGTATTGTTGTAGAAGTATATAATGATCTGCTCGTCCTGTTCATTTCACTCAGCATCAGGTCATGTAAGTCTCTCCAGGCCTTTATGAAATTATCCTGCTGGTCATTTCTAGCAGAACAATAATATTCTATAATATTAATATACCACAATTTATTCAGCCATTCAGCCATTCTCCAATTGATGGGCATCCACTCAGTTTCCAGTTTCTAGATACTACAAAGAGGGCTGCCACAAAATTTTTGCTCATACAGGTTCCTTTACCCTCTTTAAAATTGCTTTTGAATATAAACCTAGTATCAAAGAGTATGCACAATTTGATAATTTTTTGAGCATAGTTCCAAATCGTTCTCCAGAATGGCTGGATGTATTCATGATTTCTTTCTTTTTTTTTTTTAGTAATTTTATAATTATTACATTTTTTGACAGTACATATGCATAGGTATTTTTTTTACAACATTATCTCTTGTACTCCTTTCTGTTCCAAATTTTCCCCTCCTTCCCTCCACCTCCCTCCCCTAGATGGCAGGCATTTCCATACATATTAAATATCTTATAGTATATGCTTGGTATAATATATATGTGCAGAACCAAATTTTGTTGTTGTTGCAAAGAAAGAATTGTATTCAGAAGGTAAAAATAATCTGGGAAGAAAAACAAACAAACAAAAAAAATTGCTCACAGTTTACACTCATTTCCCAGTGTTCCTTTTTCTAAGTGTAGCTGATTATGTCCATCATTGATCAGTTGGAATTGGATTATCTCTTCTCTATGTTGAAGATATCCACTTACATCATAATATATCCTCATACAGTGTCATTGTTGAAGTGTATAATGATCTCCTACTTCTGCTTGTTTCACTCAGCATCAGTTGATGTAAGTCTCTCCAAGCTGCTCTGTATTCCTCCTGTTGGTCATTTCTTACAGAACAATAATATTCCATAACCTTCATATACCATAATGTACCCAACCATTCTCCAATTGATGGACATCCATTCATTTTCCAGTTTTTAGCCACGACACAAAGGGCTGCCACAAACATTTTGGCACATACAGATCCCTTTCCCTTCTTTAGTATTTTCTTGGGATATAAGCCCAGGAGTAGCACTGCTGGGTCAAAGGGTATGCACAGTTTGATAACTTTTGGGGCCTAATTCCAGATTGCTCTCCAGAATGGTTGGATTCTTTCACAACTCCACCAACAATGCATCAATGTCCCAGTTTTCCCACATGCCCTCCAACATTCATGGTTATTTGTTCCTCTCATCTTAGCCAATCTGACAGGTGTGTAATGATATCTCAGAATTGTCTTAATTTGCATTTTCTGATCAATAGTGATTTGGAACACTCTTTCATATGAGTGGAAACAGTTTTAATTTGATCATCTGAAAATTGTCTGTTCATATCCTTTGACCATTTATCAATTGGAGAATGGCTTGATTTCTTATAAATTAAAGTCAATTCTCTGTATATTTTGGAAATAAGGCCTTTATCAGAACCTTTAACTGTAAAAAGGTTTTCCCAATTTGTAACTTCCCTTCTAATCTTCTTTACATTAGTTTTGTTTGTGCAAAGACTTTTTAATTTGGTGTAATCAAAATCTTGTGATCAATAATGATCTCTAGTTCTCCTTTGGTCATAAATTCCTTCCTCTTCCACACGTCTGAGAGGTAAACTATGCTATGTTCCTCTAATTAATTTACGATCTCGTTTTTTATGCCTAAATCTTGGACTCATTTTGATCTTATCTTAGTATGTAATGTTAAATGTGGATCCATGCCTAGTTTCCGCCATACTAATTTCTAGTTTTCCCAGAAGTTTTTGTCAAATAACCAATTCTTATCTCAAAATTTGGGATCTTTGGGTTTGTCAAACCCTAGATTGCTATTTTTATTCACTATCTTGCCCTGTGAACCTAACCTATTCCACTGATCAACTAGTCTTTTCCTTAGCCAATACCAAATGGTTTTGGTGACTGTTGCTTTATAATATAGTTCTAGATCAGGTACAGCTAGACCACCTTCATTTATTTTTTTTTTGTCATTACTTCCCTTGAAATTCTTCATCTTTTGTTGTTCCATATGAATTTTGCTGTTATTTTTTCTAGGTCATTAAAATAGTTTCTTGGGAGTCTGATTGGTATAGCACTGAATAAATAGATTAGTTTAGGGAGTATTATCATCTTAATTATATTTGCTGGGCCTATCCAAGAGCACTCAATGTCTTTCCAAATTATTTAAATCTGACTTTATTTTTGTGGCAAGTGTTTTGTAATTTTGCTCATATAATTCCTGACTTTCCTTTAGTAGATATATTCCCAAATATTTTATACTATGGACAGTTATTTTGAATGGAACTTCTCTTTGTATCTATTGCTGTTGCATTTTGTTGGTAACGTATAAAAATGCTGAGGATTTATATGGATTTATTTTGTATCCTGCAACTTTGCTAAAGTTGTGAATTATTTCTAATAGCTTTTTAGCAGAGTCTTTGGGGTTCTCTAAGTATACCATCATGTCATCTGCAAGGAGTGATAGTTTGATTTCCTCATTTCCTACTCTAATTCCTTGAATCTCTTTCTAGTCTCTGATTGCCGAGGCTAGCATGTCTAGTACTATATTGAATAGTAATGGTGATAGTGGGCAACCTTGTTTCACTCCTGATCTTACAGGGAAAGGTTCCAGTTTATTGCCATTACATATTAGGCTTACTGACAGTTTTAAATATATGCTCGTTATTATTTTAAGGAATAGTCCATTTATTCCTATACTCTCAAGCATTTTTAGTAGGAATGGATGTTGGATTTTATGAAATGCTTTTTCTGCATCTATTGAGATGATCATCTGGTTTTTGTTAATTTTGTTATTGATATGGTCGATTATGCTAATAGTTTTCCTAATATTAAACCAGCCCTGCATTTGTGGTATAAATCCTACTTGACTATATTGTACTATCCTGGGGATGATTTTCTGAAGTCTTTTTGCTAATACCTTATTTAATATTTTAGCATCAATATTTATTAAGGAGATTGGTCTATAGTTTTCTTTCTCAGTTTTCAATCTACCTGGTTTAGGTATCAGTACCATGTATGTGTCATGAAAGGAATTTGGTAGGATTCCTTCAATCCCTATTTTTTCAAATAGTTTATATAGCATTGGAGTTAGTTGTTCTTGAAATATTTGGTAGAATTCACATGTAAATCCATCTGGTCCTGGGGATTTTTTCTTAGGCAGTTGGTTAATAGCTTATTCTGTTTCTTTTTCTGAGATGGGACTATTTAGACTACTTACTTTTTCCTCTGTTAATTTGGGTAATCTATATTTTTGAAGGTATTCTTCCATTTCACTTAAGGTATCGAATTATTTGGCATAAAGTTGAGCAAAGTGTCTCCTAACTATTGTTCCAATTTCCTCTTCGTTAGTTGTAAGTTCTCCCTTTTCATTTTCAAGACTAACAATTTGCTTTTTCTCTTTCCTTTTTGTAATTAGATTTACTAAGGGTTTATCTATTTTGTTGTTTTTTTCATAGAATGAACTCTTAGTTTTATTAATTAATTCAATAGTTTTTATTCTTTCAATTTTATTAATCTCACCTTTTATTTTTAGCATTTCAAGTTCCGTGTTTGTCTGGGGGTTTTTACTTTGTTCCTTTTCTAGCAATTTTAGTTTAAGCCCAATTCATTGGCCCTCTCTTTCTCTATTTTATGCAAGTAGGCCTGTAGAGATATAAAACTTCCCTTTATTACAGCTTTGGCTGTATCCCACACATTTTGGTATGATGTCTCATTATTGTCATTTTCTTGGGTGAAGTCATTAATTATGTATATGATTTGCTATTTTACCCAATCATTTTTTAGTATAAGATTATTTAGTTTCCAATTATTTTTTGGTCTATTTTCCCCTGCCTTTTTATTAAATGTAATTTTCATTACATTGTGGTCTGAAAAGGATGCATTTACTATTTCTGCCTTACTGCATTTGATTTTGAGGTTTTTATGTCCTAGTATATGATCGATTTTTATATAGGCTCCATGAACTGTTGAGAATAAAGTGTACTCCTTTCTGTCTCCATTTAGCTTTCACCAAAGATCTATCATATCAAACTTTTCTAGTGTTCTATTTACCTCTTTGACTTCTTTCTTAATTATTTTGTGGTTTGAGTTATCTAATTCTGAGAGTGCCAGGTTGAGATCTTCCACTATTATAGTTTTGCTGTCTATTTCTTCTTGCAGCTCTCTTAATTTCTTTTTTATGAATTTAGATGCTGCACCACTTGGTGTGTATATGTTTAATATTGATACTGCTTCATTATTGATACTACCCTTTAGCAAGATATAATGCCCTTCCTTATCTCTTTTTATTAGATCAATTTTTGTTTTTGCTTGATCTGAGATGAGGATGGCTACCCCTGCTTTTTTGGCTTTGCCTGAAGCATAGTAGATTCTGCTCCACCCTTTTACTTTGATTTTGAATGTATCACTCTGTTTCAGGTGTGTTTCCTATAAACAACATATAGTTGGAATCTGGCTTTTATCCAGTCTGCTAACTGCTTCCTCTTTATGAGGGAGTTTACCCCATTCACATTTATGGTTAGAATGACTAATTCTATATTGCTTGCCATCTTGTTAACCTCTGCTTAAGCTTTTCTCCTTTCCTTCCATCTTACCTCCCTACCCAGTATTCAACTTATGAACACCCCTTGCTTTTCACAGCCCTCCCTTTTTAGTATCCCTCCCCCACCTTAATGTTTCTCTCCACAGAAACGGCTGAGATCACACCCCACTCTCCTCAGGTTTATTCAGCTATGAGCTGCCTGCCTTAGTCTACTGTGCTGCAGCTACTTGCCCACAGTTTGTGCCTGATCTAAAACAACACCACCCACTAGAAAAAAAACAGACCTTTTCTGGAGACCTTTGAGGATATCTTCTCTTGGTAATTATTTGTGTGTGTGTGTGTGTGTGTGTGTGTGTGTGTGTGTGTGTGTGTGTGTTTTTCAGTCAAGCACTAATTCTGAGGCTTGTGATGAGATAAATTATTCTGAGAGAAAATGCGGAGCTCAAGCAGAAGTGTGTGTCCTCTCCGCCATCTTATCTGGAAGTCCAGAATTTTCAAGATCTGAACATGGGAAGACAGGTTCCCTTTTGGCAAGAGACTTCCAGAAAGACTTGCCAATGCTTTCAATGTGGTAAAGTAGAGCATCTGAAAGCTCAATGTTGGCATAAAAAACAGTGGGAGAACAAGCCCCAAAACCCTATGTCCAAAATGCAACAGAGGCTTCCATTGGACATCAGAGTGAAGAATGATTAAGGAAAATGTGAAGTAGGGACCAGCTTCAGAGCCCCAGGCAAAAAAAAAAAAAAAAAACACTTAGAGCATAATGGCAGCCAATGTTATACCTAGAGAGTCTTTAGAAGTTTAGTACTCTGACATGATCAATCAGCCAAGAGGCAACTTGATGGGAAAAAAAGCAATGACATGATGAATCATCTGAGAAGCAATTCAATGGGAGAAAGGGATTATAGTTGGGTGGAATGATATTGTATGCAGCTGGGACTACTGAGATATCCCCTGGAGAGGTGAAATCTGTCCCTGTCCAGCTAGGGAGCCTTTCCAGCTAGGGAGCCTTTGCCTCCAGGTGCAGTAGGCTTGACCATTTCACTTCCTGAGAGTGCTTACAAAACAGTGTCCATCCATACACTGCTTTGGGAAAGTGGGAAATAGGTAGCTAACATCCCAGTTACTAATACAGTAGACAATGTGTGCCTTATCAACTAGGAGAAATAGTAGCATCAGGTTTACTGATACCTACTCCTAATAAGCAATTTGGTGGTATTTGCCCAGATTTTGATTCCCAACAACAGAATCCAAGAATATTCTGGAAAGCAGCTGTTAAAACTCACCATCATATGCTACTAAATAGCATACCATTGAAAGCTGCAGATCTTACAGTTATTAGCTGTGCCAGCACAGCCCAGTCATTGGCCAAAGATTAAAGCAGACACCTATATGTCTGGCATAGGAGGATCAATAATAGCTGAAGTTAGTGCTACCCCTTTAAGATGGATATTTAAAAGTGAATCAGAAGCTTTTATTCTTTTTATAATTGAAAAAATTCTCATAAATCTTTGGGGAAGAGACATCTTACAACAGTTAGGATGACAATTGATACTTTGCCTTTTTAGGTAGGATTGTTGTTGAAGGCCTGTTTGCATCTCACCTGTTCCCATTCAATGAAAAACTGATACACCAGTATGGGTTGAACAGTAGCCCTTAACAAGTGAAAAATATTAAGGCCTTATTAGATATAGTACAGGAGGAACTTGATCAAGGACACTTACAACCTTCTCTAAGTCCTTGAAATTCCCCTGTATTTGTTGTAAAAAAGAAATCTGGAAAATGGAGGATATTGACTGATTTGAGAAAAGTAAATGCACAAATGGCAACTATGGAAACTCTTTAGCCTGGACTTCTATCTCCTCTTCAATTGCTTAGAGAATGGCCTCTTTGTGTTAAAGACATTAGGGATTGTTTCTGTTCTATCCCTCTGAATAAGGAAAATATGAAAAGATTTGCCTCTTTAGTACCCAACATTAATTTAGCTGAGCCTTATAAAAATATAAATGGACAGTAGTTTTGCCACAGGGAATGAAAAATAGCCCTACTATGTGCCAAATGTATGTGGCTTCTGCTTACTCCAGTAACAAAAGCATTTCCAAAAGTTATGATGTTACATTACATGGATGATATCTTGGAGTGTGGACCTGAGGAACAAGTGTTAGAAGCATGTCTACAAAAGACCATAGAACCACTAAGGAACTACAAATTGCATATAACTCCAGAAAACTTTCAGAGACATTCTCCTTTTCAATATTTAGTATATGAAGTAACCTCAAGGTGCTTACCATACCTTAAAAACCTTAAATGACTTTCAGAAATTGATAGGAGATATCCAGTGGATGCATCCAATGTTAGGCTTAACTATCTATCAACAACAACCATTATATGACATTTTAAGGGCAGACAGTGCTTTAAACTCACCACACCAGCTGACAAACGAAGCTTAAAGGGCTTTGTGAGAGGTTGAACTGGCTTTATCCAATGTGGTTAAGTTATTCAAAAATCCTTGGAAATATCCATTTTTTCTACAAAAGAGGCATCCACAACAGTCCTTCATCAAGGACACAGTGTGATAAGAGTGGGTGAACCTCCCAGTACAACTAAAACAAAGTCTTACACCTTACCCAGTGCTTGTGGCTAAAATTTTATTAAAGGCCATTAAGAGGGTAGTATGATTATCTGTTATAAGACCTCATAAGATACATACCTTTTATACCAATGCACAAATTAATGTATGCTGTGAAAACATCTCAGAGGGGCAAATTTTATTGGCTACATCTCCAAATTTTACACATGGGTCTCCATTAAAGTTATCCCGGCTATTACATAATTGGCAATGGATTTTTGAAGAAAATGTTTTTAAATTTCCTCTTAAAGGACCAATTATCTTTACAGATTCATCCAAACATAATAATTGTGCTTTTTACTCTTGTGACTTAACTTTTCAGTCCATTCAGCAGAATGGATTATATGCAATCAAGCTACCTCTTACTTATTATCCAGGAGATGTAAATATAATATCTGACTCAGTCTATTTAGTAGGTGTGGTACAAAGAAGTGTCACAGCCCAAATAAAATGTGTAGCTTCTAATATATATCAGCTCTTTAAGGAACTTCAAGAGCAAGTGAGAAAATATCCAGGTAAGATTTACATCTTGCATATCCACTCTCACAGTGGACTTCCAGGTCCTATTCTTGATGGAAATTTAAAGGCAGATAACCTTCTAACCAATTTAGCCAATACTCCTTTATTTCAGACAGCACAAGAATCTCATTCTAAATATCATCAGGTTGCTCGAGCTTTATGTTTGCAATTTGGGATAACAAATGAGGAAGCTAATAACATAGAAAAAAAGCCTGTACAGATTGCCTTCCTTTCCATGTTCCTAAGATACCTCCAAGGAAGACGTGTGCTTTGAGACCCAATGAAATTTGGCAAATGGATGTGACCCATTATAAATTTTGTTGTTGTCTGGCTTTCATCCATGTTGTAGTAGACACTTTTTCAGGATTCACTTTTGTAATACCAGCAGCTAAAGAGACAGCGTGAGTGGTCACTGAATTCCTTATACAAGCATTTGCAATTATGGCTGTGCCACAAGAAATTAAAATAGACAATGGACCTGCATATACTTCTAAACATTTTGTACACTTTTGTGCACAGTATCAGATTTTACACATCACTGGCATACCTTTTAATCCTCAATACAAGCAATAACGGAGAGGAGAAACAGAGACATCAAGACCTTCCTCCAAAAACAAAAGAAAGGGGGAGCCACAGGTAACTCTAGAGAACTTCTAAATTTAGCTCTTTAAACTATTAACTTTTTGATTTTTGACAAAGATGCACTGGCTCCAGCAAACAGGTTTTATAAGCCACCAGAAGGGCAGTGTCCAGTATGAGCAGCTCCATTATCTTTAGATAATCGCAAGGTGATATGGAGAGATCCAGAAAGTGGTGTATGGAATGGACCATATAGGTTAAATGCTTGGGGTAGAGGGTTTGCTTGTATCTCTACAGATGAAGAAGGAATAAGATGGGTGCCAACAAGCCGTATTCACCTTGTCCATTGCAGAGAGATGGAGCAGAACCTGGAAACGAAGCAGAAGACCCAAGAAACATTGGGTAGTTCCATTGCTGATTGTGCCCACCACTGAAAAAGCAGGACAGTTATGGCAATTGCCTCTTTAACATAAAAAAAATGTTAATAAGACTGATGCAGGACTTCAAAACCCACAGTTATCATCAGATTTCCTGAGACATGATAAGATTTTTGCAGGAAAAACCTCAGGAATTGTTGCATTCCCTGACACATGCTGAGACTGTTGCAGGACTTCAAAATCTGCAGGAATCGTCGGATTCCCTGACACATGAAGTAATGGATTGATTTGGGACTATCTCTAAGACTTATGTAAATGCATAATTCCTCATTTTGATTTATGTTATTTGTTACATCACTACTAGCTTGTGTTATATTACTATGTGCTTGTGTAATACTTCCCATACTGATGGATTTATGTATACCTGTTTCAATTAAGACCTTTCAATCCAGAGGAAATTGGCTAACAATATATAGTTTAATGTTTGCATCTTTCTGAAAAGTTCCCAAGATTTTTTTTTTTTTTTTACCTTTTTATGCATCTCTTAAGTTCTCTATTTAGAGATCAAAATTTTTGTCCAGCTCTGGCCTTTTCATCAGAAATAAATGTAATTCACCTGTATCATTGAATGTCCATCTTCTTTCCTGAAAGACGATGCTCCATTTAGCAATGCTAAATTTAGCTGGATAGTTTATTTTTGGGTGCAAAGTTCCTTTGATTTTCAGAATATCAGAATCCAGCCCCTTTGATCCTTCAAGGTCAAAGCTGCTCGGCTCTGGGTAATCCTAATTGTGGCTCTCCATATTTTAATTGTTTCTTTCTGGTTGCTTGGAATATTTTTTCCTTGGTCCAATCATTCTGAAACTTAGCTACAATATTCCTTGGAGTTTTAATTTAGGAGGTCTCTTTCAGGAGGTGATCAGTGAATTCTTTCAATGGCTGTTTTGTTTTCTGGCTCAAGGGCAATTTTCCTTGATAATTTCCTGAAAGATGATGTCTAGGCCCTTTTGTTCATCAGGATTTTCAGGAACTTCAACAACCCTTAAATTATCTGTCCTACATTTATTTTCCATGTCAGTGTTTTTCCAATAAAATATTTTACATCTTCTATTTTTTTCATTTTTTGATTTTGTTTGACTGATTCTTGATGTCTTGTTGTTGTTCATTTCCATTTGTTCAATTCTAATTTTTAGTGAATTATTTTCTTCAGTTTTTTTTTGTTCCTTTTGTATTTGGCCAATAATTTTTAAATGAGTTGTTTTGCTCTATGGATTTTTTCCCATTTCACAAATTCTGTTTGTCAAGGACTTGTTATTTTTTTCTATTTCACAAATTATGTTTTTCAAGAAGTTGTTTTCTTTTGTCATTTTGTCAAATTTATTTTGTAAGGAGTTATGTGCTTTTTCCATTTCACTAATTCTATTTTGTAAGGAGTTTTCTTCAGATAATTTCTTTGTTTCCTTTTCCAAACCCTCTTGCAGTTCTCATTTCCTTTCCCCATTTTTCTTCTAACTCTCTTTTAAGATACTTTCACATGAGTTCCTTTTCTTCCTCTGCCACGTATCCCAATTTTCTGCTTCTTTTCAGTATTATATTTCCCCACTAAAATATAAGATACTTGAGGGCAGGAAATAATAGAAATATATATATATATATATATAGATAGATAGATAGATATAGATATAGATATATAGATATAGATATAGATATATCTATATATCTATATCTATATATCTATATCTATATATCTATATCTATATCTATATCTATATCTATATAGACACAGAAACAGAGGTAGAACAAGGGTAAGAGATAGGCCATAAGTATAAGTATAGTGTATTGAATCTAAAATTGAATAACAAGATTAGATTGTTTCAGGGAAATTAAATAGTGCTTTCAATAATTTCAATCTGTTTACACATACACACATCATTTTAATGCAATTTTTTTTCAATGACTTTGGTTAAATAAGAATAAAAATGAGTAAAAAGAAGAAAGTAGAGTTAAATCCCTGTTGTTTTTTAAATTCCTATAGCTTATATTCTTCATTCTTAGAAATGACTATTACTTGTTCTACTGTAGATGTGTCAATAAAATAAATCCAGTTTGCTTACATTTTTTTTTTCTAAAATAGACAAGTGAAAATATACAGGAATAGAGCTGATCAGGAGGTTTTTGTTTATTAGTTTTGTTTTTGTGGGATAGGGAGGTTGGAGGAAAGAAGATTAAGCTAGGGAAAATAAGGACTGCAGTTTTATATAGACAAAACAACTTGGCTCATGGCACTGGAATGAATGTTATATAATGAAAACCTGAAGTCCTTTTTCATCTATCTCAGTTTAAAAACCAGAAGCCACAAACGTCAAGCTCATTATGGGGGAAATCTCCATTTTGAGAGAAATGAAAGCTACTGGATGTTACAATGGGAATCTTAAAATATAATCCTATGATTTCGCCTGCTGGTATTTAAGAACAGAATGGAATAGATCTTCACTCTATGACATGTAACTTAGTTAAATGAAGCAACTGAAGCCCTAGACTTTCAAAAATAGAAAGATAAATATGACCACCAATGGAGATCTCTTTATACTTTCTTTTTTCTCTGAAAAAATGCTTATATATTGGCAAATTTGGATTTCTGTTTCTAAGGTGATGCTGACACAGCACAATGTAGACAATAGGTAATTACTCAGACAGGTCGATGTTAACAGCCCTATCAGATGGATCAAGAAAAGCACAGAATTGATTAAAGAGGAGACAAGTGGGAGACAATTTTCACTTGATCGCTTTGTAGCAATAATTAACATTTATATTGTTGGGTCATTTTTAGGCTTTATATTACACAGAGAGATTTAGTTTCTCTTTGAGAAAACCCTAAGTACCACTTTGTACCTTTTTCAAGAAACACAAATTCCAATTTGTGTTGAAATATTATGTCTTCTTAGACAGGTCAGGGTGTCTGGATGAAATGCAAATTCATATGCAGATGACTTGATTACTACATCAATGCCTACAAATGCATAGGCACTTAAATTTCATCTGAATTCAAATTCCTGCTGTGCTGTGACTTTGGCCAAATCATTTCACCCTTTTGGACTTCAGTTTTTTCAATTATAAGATGAGATATTTGAATACTCTTCTATTAGCCTTCACTATTCTGATTTTCATGTTCATCAGCAACCATGGCAATAATTTTAATGGTGGAAGTAAAGGGGAAATTGTTATTCAAACAAAATTCTTAAATATGTAAACATATTTTAAAAGATTGCTTAACATGAATGTCCATTATAGAAGAAATAAGAAAATATAATTGAAATTGTAAATATTTTGAGCCACTGGAGAAACAAAGGTAGACCTGTTCTAAAATCCCAAATGCCCTTAAATGAAACCCATCATAGATCTTGGTTTTGTGATGCTTAGATCCATCAAAAAGATCAACCAGAATAAAATTCTCTGGAGCTTAGAGCTGACAGGAACTTTAAGAAGCAGAACATAATTGTCTTAGGCTATGCACAGCATTCAATGTAATTTAGCAGAAGGAAATCCAAATGACATAGGCTTTAGAGCCAGGAGATTGTAGTTCAAGAGTTTTAATTTTCAGCTGTTGAAACATTGGTAGAGAGGGCAGAGCCAAGGTGGTGGAGGAGATACATGGGAATTTGTAAGCTTACTTCTTCCCTCATTACTAATTAGTTAAATCAGCCTCAAAAATAACACTGGGATGGTAAAAACAACAAGGATTAGAAGCTGAAGAGAATCTGGAATTTCAACAGAAAAGGTCGGTTCCAAGGGGAGGGAAAAAAAAAAAAACTGGCCAGCACAGACAAGGTTGGACTGGGTGCTAACACACTGTGCCAATTGGGCTGGGGAGAACCCTGGGATCAGAGAAGCCATTGAGGTAGAGGAATCTGACACAGGCTGTAAGCTCTTCTCTGCTTATAAAACAGCAGTTCAGAAGAGAAATCAAGCTACTTTAAAATATAAAGCCAGATCCTAAATCCACCCCAATCCAGAGGTGACCTAATAGATCTCCTCACGGCTGTACACAATGTGCAGATGCCTTCTGCTGCTTGGGGCTACTCCTTGGGGTAGTTGAGAGCCTGAACAGCAGGGACACATCCCTAGGCACCCTCTAATCCTCATAGTGCCAGGATCAGCCTAAGGCAATGGAATTCTAGCAGCCTCAGAATTCCCAGAAAAAAAAAAAAAAAAAAAAAGAAAAGCTGGAGAAAAACAATAAATATTTACTGGGAAAATTTATAGGCCTGGAAAATAGGTCTAGGAGAGAAAATCTGAGGATCATTGGACTTCCCAAAAACTATAATCAAAAAAAGAGTCCTAGATTCTATTTTACAGGAAATCATCAAAGAGAACTGTCCAGAGGTAATAGAAACAGAATTCATTGAACACCTTCTGCAAAAGACCTTAAAAAAAAGAACTCCATGGAACATTGTGGCTAAGCTGCAGAACTACCATACTAAGGAAAAAACATTGCAAGCAGCAAGGAAAAAACAATTCAAATATCAAGGGGCCACAATAAGAGTCACTAAAGATCTGGCTGCCTCCACATTAAAGGATTTAAGGGCCTAGAACCTTAAAAAAAAAGGATTTAAGGGCAAAAGAACAAGGATTGCAACCAAGAATAAACTACCCAGATAAGTTTAGCATTTTCTTCTATGGAAGAAGATGGTCATTTAATGAAACAGAGGGATTACATTTGTTTCTAAGAAAAAAAAAAAGACTTAAAAAATTTAATCTACATGCACAAGACTGAAGAGAAGCAGAAAAAGGTAAAAAGAACTCTTGAAAACTGTATCTCTATTGTGGATATACAGAAAGTCTGCATGGATAATTTGATTTTAGTGATATAATATTAAAAAAAGGGAAATAGTAAAGGGAAGGGGATAGTATCAGAAAAAGGGGAAGGAGAGGTAAAAAGAGGGAAACTACATCCCAGGAAGAGGCATATTAAATCTACCACATCTGAGGGGGGGAGAAGCATTGTGTGAATCTTACTCTCATCAGAGTATGCTCCAAGAGTAAATAATTGACATTTTTTTCTTAGAATTCTTTCTGACTTCATTAAAAGGGGGGAGAGGAAAAGGGAAAAGGAAAGGGGGAATAAGCAAAGGGTACAAGAAAGAGTAAGGGACTTAAAAGGAGAGGGGAGGAATACTAAAAAGGGAGGGCTGTGCGTCACAAGTGGGGTCTATAAATGAAATATTGGAGAAGAGGTTAAGGGGGGCGGGTCAAAGGGGAAAAAAAGCATAATCTGGGGATGATATGATGGCAGGAAATACAGAATTAGTAATTTTAACTGTAAATGTGAATGGGATGAACTCTCCCATTAAATGGATGTGGAAAGCAAACTGGATCAAAAGTCAGAACCCTACAACATGCTGTTTACAGGAAACAAACTTAAAGCAGAGAGAGATACATACAGAGGAAACATAAAAGGTTGGAGCAGAATCTATTATGCTTCAGGTAAAGCCAAAAAAGAAAGGGTTCCCATCTTTATTTCAGATCAAGCAAAAGCAGAAATTAATCTAATTAAAAGAGATAAGGAAGGAAACTATATCCTGCTAAAAGGTAGCATAGACAATGAAGCCATGTCAATACTAAACATATATGCACCAAGTGGTATAGCATCTAACTTACTAAAGGAAAAGTTAAGAGAGTTGTGAGAAGAAATAGACAGCAAAACTATAATAGTGGGAGATCTCAACCTTGCACTCTCAGATTTAGACAAATCAAACCACAAAACAAATAAGAAAGAAATTAAAAAGGGAAATAGAACATTAGAAAAACTAGGTATGATAGACATTTAAAGAAAACTGAATGGTGATAAAAAGGAGTATACTTTCTTCTCAACAGTTCATAGAACCTATACAAAAATTGACCATATAGTAGGACATAAAGATCTCAAAATTAAATGCAGGAAGGCAGAAATAGTACATGCCTTCTTCTCAGATCACAATGCAATAAAAACTACATTCAATAAGAAGTTAGGGGTAAATAGAGCAAAAAGTAATTGGAAACTGAACAATATCATCTTAAAGAATGACTGAGTGAAACAGCAAATTATAGAAACAATTAATAATTTCACCCAAGATAATGACAATGATGAGACATCATACCAAAATTTGTGGGATGCAGCTAAAGCAGTGATACGGGGAAATTTTGTATCTTTAGAGGTTTATTTGAACAAAATAGAGAAAGAGAAGATTAATAAATTGGTCCTGCAACTTAAAAAGCTAGAAAAAGGCCAAATTAAAACCCCCCAACCAAAAACTAAACTTGAAATACTAAAATTAAAAGGAGAAATCAATAATCCTGAAAGTAAAAAATAAATAAATAAATACATAAATAAACTATTGAATTAATAAATAAAACCAAGAGTTGGTTATAGGAAAAAGCCAATAAAATAGATAAACCTCTGGTAAATCTGATCAGAAAAAGGAAAGAGGAAAATCAAATTGTTAGTCTTACAAATGAAAAGGGGGATCTTTCTACCAATGAAGAGGAAATTAGAGAAATAATGAGTTACTTTGCCCAACTTTATGTCAATAAATTTGATAACTTAAGTGAAATGGATGACTACCTCCAAAAATATAGGCTCCCTAGATTAACAGAGGAGAAGATAAATTGCTTAAATAGTCCCATTTCAGAAAAAGAAATAGAACAAGCTATTAAACAACTTGCTAAGAAAAAATCCCCAGGACCATATGGATTCACATGTGAATTCTACCAAACATTTCAAGAACAACTAGCCCCAATGTTATATAAACTATTTGAAAAAATAGGGGATGAAGGGGTCCTGCCAAACTCCTTTTATGACACAGACATGGTACTGATGCCTAAACCAGGTAGATCGAAAACAGAGAAAGAAAACTACTACTGGGCTTATATCCCAAAGAAATACTAAAGAGGGGATAGGGACCTGTGTGTGCCAAAATGTTTGTAGCAGCTCTTTTCGTAGTGACTAGAAACTGGAAGATGACTGGATGTTTATCAGTTGGAGAATGGTTGGGTAAATTATGGTATATGAAGATTATGGAATATTATTGCTCTGTAAGAAATTACCAGCAGGATGAATTCAGAAAGGCTTGGAGAGACTTGCATGAACTGATGCTGAATGAAATGAGCAGAACCATGGTCAACAATACTGTATGAAGATATGTTCTGATGGAAGTGGATATCTTCAACATAAAGAAGATCCAACTCACTTCCAGTTGATCAATGATGGACAGAAACAACTACACCCAGAGAAGGAACACTGGGAATTGAATGTAAAATATTAGCACTAGTGTCTATCTACCCATGTTACTTATACCTTCAGAAACTAATTCTTAATGTGCAACAAGAAAATTGGATTTACACACATATATCATATCTAGGTTATACTGTAACACATGTAAAATGTATGGGATTGCCTATCATCTAAGGGAGGGAGTAGAGGGACGGAGGGGAAAATTTGGAAAAATGAATACAAGGGATAATGTTATAAAAAAATTACTGATCCATATATACTGTCAAAAATTTATAATTATAAAATTAATTAAAAAAAACATTGGTAGAGAGAAGAGAAATGATTTGTAAAATGTCAAAAAGTAATGAGTATAATTCACGGCTTATGTGTCATTAGCATAAAATTCTCCATATTTGTAAGGATGATGCATACTCAAAACTATGAACTAGCATGAATTTGGAGAAGAGAGACCTTCTGGTTTATTACTTTAAAAGGAGTGACATAGTCTAAAGTTCTTTGGGGAGAAATCCAGAGAGAAATAGACTAGACTTTGGAATATAGACATGAGAGGAAAACACCAAAACCAATTTTAATTTGTTCCTGATTTTATACCTTGTCTCCCTAAAAAATATTTCAGGAAATTTCCCTTACGTGAATTTAGCAAATCATCTTCAGATTAGCTAAGATATCTTACTCCTGGGCAGGTATGTGGCACAGTGGATAGAATGCTGAGTGTGGGGACAGGAAGATTCATCTTTATGACTTCAAATATGGCCTCAGACTCTCACCAGCTGTGTGACTATAGAAAAGTCATTTAAATTTGTTTGCTTCAGTTTTCTCATATGTAAATGAACTGGAGAAGGAAATGACAAACCATTCCAGTATTTGTTAAGAACACCCTAGCTGGAGTAAAAAAGAATCAGACACAACTGACACAATTAAACTTTATCTCATTTCATTGTAGGAGAGCTCATTCTCTCTATTATCTACTATATTCTATATGGCATTTCCAATTTCTATTTTTTTAATATTGTTCACTATATTTGTGGTGATCTTTTGTATAACTAATTAGTAATCAACGCTTCAGCTATTCTTTTGGATAGAATTATCCATGAAACTGACCATAAAAATCATTTCCCCTGAATTAATGATATTTAAGGTGGCAGACAGATATACATAACTCTAGTCCAATACTTCTTTGAGGACTACTAAGTTCCCAGGC
Source organism: Sminthopsis crassicaudata (assembly GCF_048593235.1). Taxonomy (NCBI): domain Eukaryota; kingdom Metazoa; phylum Chordata; class Mammalia; order Dasyuromorphia; family Dasyuridae; genus Sminthopsis; species Sminthopsis crassicaudata. The sequence goes on along the minus strand of NC_133621.1, from coordinate 76,517,822 downwards.
TAGTGGGCCCAATCCCCATTTTCCCTCTAGTAAAGAATCAAAGTTTCACTTGGAGAGCAGTGAGGAAAATTACAGAGATACCTCTTCATGCCTATATGGAAATTCATGTAACCTACATAGAAAATATACACCCGGGGGCAGCTAGGTTGCACAGTGAATAAGAGTACCAGCTCTGAAGTCAGGAGGACCTGAGTTGAAATCTGATCTCAGACACTTAGAATTTCTTATATGTGACCTTAGAAAAGTCACAACCCCAATTGCCTCAGCAAAACAAACAAACAAACAAACAAACAAACAAACCTATTTAAGAAATAGGTTTGAGATTTTATATCAAGTCCTTTGATTTTCAATTCAGTGCTTGTTTGATTCTATATCCTACTGGCTTTGGCTACTTACTTGGCATAAATTATATCTTTGATGAGATGTGGGAAGAGAAGACATTGTTATAACCATTTTATTTTCTAGTTAGATACCACCTAGGTAATGTATAGTGCTATGTCTCCTCTAGTATACTAATTCTTCAAGTGATTGCAACTCAAGGCTTCTTAAATTTTGAAGGTTTTATAAGTTCCATTTTATTGAATTACATTGGCTATACAACAGAAAGTAAACAGAAAACTAATTTAAAATATCTATGACCCACATGACCTCATGAAGCTAAAATTATAAGCCTTTCCACAATATGCAAAAATTCTAATATGGCAGTCTTTTACTGTCCCTTATTGTATCAAATTCATACATTGTATCTGGGCCATGCAGACCTCATTCAAAGCATTCCTGCTGTTTTTTAGGCTTGAGAAACCAACTAACTGATTTAAAGTATATACTTTGTTTCCATCCTAGTATTCTAATATGCTAGATAAGAAAAAAAAAACAGTTTCAAAATGGGGTTATTGCTCCTCCATATAAGATTTTACACAAACAAAAATATTGGATGTTTGGGGAAGGTTCATGATAAAGGTTAAGAAATCAGTGTCATCATATGGGTTATTTCTTTTATTCTAGAAATGTAGTACTGTCTACTTCTATCTAGCTCTGAACATTTCCATTTTCTGTTTTCAAAAATCTAGCTAATTAGAGGATTTTACTTCCTTGTGACACAGGACTCTCGTGCAGTGCTTTTAATTACAATGACTGTAGTGTTCTATTAATTGCAGATTCTTGATATTTAGATTTTTGGGGTTAATTGGTAATATCTGCATATAATATTTTTTCCTGAAGATATTTTGCATCTTAGTAATTAGCTTCATTTCTAGGGTAGAGGACTTGAACCATTTATCTAGGCACGATTCCCTTAACCAGTCTGGGAAGTGAACCTCTGTATTTGGCTCCTTAAATTGTCTGCACAGGGATGGAACACAGAAGGAGAAGCATTAAATATTTTGTCACCAAAAACATTTTTAAAAATCCTTATCTCCTTTTTAAACCATTGTTCAGTTTGGAACTTTTATTTTTCATTTGTAATGCTTATAGAGTTAAAAAGTTTCACTTATATCTACTGGACACCAACTGAAAACCCAAATTGTCTCATTCTATATCAAAATACTGTTGTCCTTTTGACAACAGCAAAAATCAAAGTTCATGTAAATTGAGATGGTATTTTCAAAATAGCATCTGCCCTTTTTTAGTAGATTTCTTTTATCTCCTTAGTTATTATTGCTCTCTTCTTACTCAAGTTATATTCATTTACTTTTCTGTGTACATGCCATGAAGTCAAAAGGAATGAAAACTTTTTAAGCCATTAAATCTTTCTCTTTTTTGTCCTTCTATCTCCAATACTTTACACATTTTGGGGTGTCATTTCTAAGATTTTTTTACTGTGGGATATTGGTGACAATAAAATGTAGTTCTAGCTAAAAATGCTTAATAAATCTTTGCTGAATTGAATCCTGACCTATACTTGCAAGGGATATACTTCAATACTTTGTGCTTCAGGCAAAATCAATTTATCTAAAACTGAATACATTTTCTTCAATAGAAAATCATTTCTCTTCCTGATTTTTTCTGACTAAAACATTACTCTATCAGTTACTCTAAGTTTCAAAATTTTAAGTTATCCTTGCCCTTTATCCCTCTGTATTTTGTTAGCAATAAAGTTCTATTCATTCATATCCCAATAATACTTTAGGCCTCATCTGAATCTAGAACTAGCATTAGCATAATTGTTATATCTGAAACTATTTTGTTTATGCTTTTTCCTGTGCTTGAAAAGTCCTCCATATGCTTTATTCTTTTCTACTATTTGACAAAATCAAATACCATTTCTACACTAAACACACGTTGTCCCCTCTTTCAGGATTGGCCTTTCACCTTAGAATCTGTCTCATTTCTCCATAATGTTAAAAGATTGTGTGTGTGTGTGTGTGTGTGTGTGTGTGTAATATTTGTGTAGGTTAAAATGTTTCATGTCTTTTTTATCATGTTCTGCCCTGCTATCCCTACCTGCTTCCCCCCAATAAATTATAACTTATTTGGGAACCATACCTTACCTAACTTTATATCTAAAAATGATTAGTTTTACTTGCAATTGCTTAATTCCCAGTTCCCAGTCTGTTCCTTTTACATCTTACTTATTACTGTAAGGTTTCTAAATTGCTCTTTTCAATTTGCTACCTCTTACATAAAAATCTTCTAATTCCAATCAGTTCAATTTATAACTCCTAGTTCAAGAATTCAATAATATTCATATTGATTGATTTAATCTCAAACTTGGATATTTTATTATTCCCTTACTTGAATCCTTTCTGATAGATGGATAGACTCTTTGAATCCTGAATATATGAAGAGCATTCCTAAATCAGAAACTTTTTTTAGGTTGTTGCTCAGCCTGAATCATTCACTTATTCCTCTCTCTCTCTCTCTCTAAATACACATACACACACACACACACACACACACACACACACACACACACATATATATATATATATATATATATATATATATATATATATATATATATATATATAGTCAACAAGAGTACAAGTCCCTTAGTCTCCATAAATATCAGTCTTTTTATTGATAACATGAGAGGGTTGGATTAAATAGCTTCTGAAGTCTCTTTTAGCTTCACATATGTCATTTTATAATTTCATTTTTAATTGTTATTCAGTTATTTCAGTCATATCCAACTTTTCATGACCCTATTTGGGGTTTTCTTACCAAAATTAGTAGAATAGTTAGTCATTTATTTTTCTGGTTCTTTTTATATGTGAGGAAACTGAGGTAGACCAGATTGAAGCTCTTACTCAAAGTTATACAGCTAGTAAGTGACTAAAACTGTATTTGAATTCATGTCCTCAACTCCAGGTCTAGTGGTCCAACTATTGTACCCTATTAGTCACTCATCTAAACCAGCAGTTATTTCTTCCCAAGTATGTTGACTTTAAAGGCAAAAATCATATCTACATATTGAAATATACATAAATATACATATTTCATATTCTTAGAACTCAGCATATAGTCCAGATGATTGGGGAATGATGAGAAGTGAAGAAGAGTTAGTCACCAGGCACTGACTTCAGTTCTCCACATTTATGAGGTGCATGAATATGGCCAAGGAAAAGAAAGATGAAATAATTTGATTAAGGTCACAGATAATAAATGTCAGATTTAATTTGGATATAGTCTAAGAGGGGTGAAGAAGACATGTTTGGGTTGTCCCAGTCTAGTCATGCTTATAAAGACAGTCAGCAATTTTATATTTCTATATCTCTCTACATATCTATTTAAATGTATATGTGTGTATTTGTGAATGGATGTTTAGATATACATGTATGAGCATAAAATCCATACAGAGACAATTAAAATCAGCTAAATGATGATGAAAAGTGCATTTATGTACAAATGAAAAGTTTACTTTCTTGATAATTGTTATAATTTTCACTAAATGTGAAAGCAATTAATCTCCACTATTGTTAGCTATATTTCTCCCTCTGCTTTCAAGGTGGTGTTTAAATATTCCACTTCATAAGTTTGAAAATTAAAATCATGTTACAAATTTAATATTTTATGATGCCAGATTCTCCACAAAGGCATATTAAATATATCTAAAGATAACTTGTTTTGTTCAAAAATGTTTTCTTAACCCTTTGTGATGAATAGAACAATCTATTGATTTTCACTATTATTTAAAAGCCAATGACATACCATAATGAGACTGGCAAACACTTTCAAGACATACCCTTGCAAATATTGTATCTCAATCTGAGTTACTATCATCGCACTGCTGGTTTTCAGTCCTGCTCTATTTTCTAAAAGCCACTTTAATATTCCCAGCTTTTACTCATCTCTGTAAAATACATTCATGGATTATCTTTGTGTACCTCTCTATTTACTCATTCACACAATTATGATAATGTTTCTAGTCTGATAAAACTGCTTATCTGAACCAGTAAGGGAAATTGAGGAGAGAAATTGCTAAGCAGCTTCCTCTCATTATTCATGTATGAGAAAACATTGAAAATGAATGTGACAAAATAGGATTTGAAGATGCTCTTAGAGGTGGGATGAGAAATATTGTTACCCAAAATGAATCATAACTGAAGGACTACAGGAAAGCTGACTCTTCTCTAATAATGCAATGACTGAAAACAGATATTGGAGAAAGAAAATGGTGTGGTTTTTTTTTTTTTGTTTTGTTTTGTTTTTGTTTTTGTACAGACACATTTAAATTTCTTTTTTATAAATGTCTTCAAGATGGCAAATGGACAGAATAACTGAAAACAGACTATCTTGTTTTTGGACAGGATAATACACATTTCCCTCAAGTAAGATTATATGGGAGTGGAATAGGGAGGTATCTTAATTCCACAAGTTCTATTACTTCAAATTTTCACTTTTTGTTTACTTCAAAGGGGGTTTCAATTTCTTAAAAATCTGATCCGGCAATTAAGTTATGGTTCCACCAGATGGTGACAGTGTGCCATAGCCACATTACCAATTCCTAAGACAAGAGCACCATGTCTAAATTTTTGTACCAACAGGATAATACCTTTTATTTCTTATCTATTCCCTACCGCACATTTTTCCTAGTCATTATCATGGCTTCCTCTGATTAACATTGGGTTAGGACAGCAGAAGAGAAGCACAGTTATAATTTTTATAGCTTTCAAAAATGATCTTCAGGATTTTTGTGGATAGAGGATAAAGAAGGATGTCTTTCTGTCTTGGGATCTGGAAATCAGAGATATTTAATCATGTCACTAGCTATGTATCTCTAGACAACTTACTTAATGTTTCTGCCTCAGTTTCCCAACTATAAAGTGCAGATAATAATAGTACCCATTTCAGAAGGTTGCTGTAAGAATCAAAGGAGTTGATATTTGCAAAATTCTTAGCACAATAGAAATTATATAAATGATTGCTTCCCCATTTCAAAGAGCAGGTATTACTTGTGATTATACATAAACATTCTTAGAACCACACAGCTAATCCTCAACTCAATTCAATAAGGATTGTAATAGAAACATGAGGAAAAATACAAAGTAGTTCTTGTCCTAAAGGAGCTTTCATTTTAGCAGAAGGTTGAGAAAAGCATAACATATGAGAAGATATACAGATAAAATAATGAATTGTAAAGGGCTACAACTGAGCAGATGCAAGGTAACCTAGCACTTGAGGCTAATTACCAATTGGACAATTCTCTATTAACATGTGTGGAGGATGACCCTACTTAACTATTCAGTGCTAGCTCAATTGGTGGCTGTGGACAAAGAAGGGAAAGTGAGATGGGTGGGTGGAGTAGGAGGGGAAGATTCATTCTTTTGGCAGTGGAGAGAGAGGAAGGAGGTGTAGAGATTCCTATATTTAATCCCTTGAGAGTCACCCCAAAAGACTAAGAATAAAGAATTTTGCTTATCCTGACTCTGGCTGATTCTAAGATATCAAGGGTCTCAATATTTGGCGTCCAATGTGTGGGCCAAGCACCCTACTTCCACTGTAGTCCTCTGGTGACCAGGAAATTAGGTCAGTATTTTAATAGACAAACAAGGAACTTATTTTGTTAAGGGTTAAACTAGTAACCTTTTATAGCTGAAATGGGGCAGATGTTAGGAAAAGATTCTCCCCTGTCCCCACCCTCACCCTCACCCCAAAGTGGCACTATAGAAAGGATGCGTAAGTTAATTGAGGGGCAAGGTTTATAACCTGGGTATAGATTGCTAGACTCTTGAGTACATTAAAATGCACATCCCCTTGGTTCTTAGAGGAAGAAGAAATAAGTATAGATAATTAGAAACTTGTTGGAGAATAACTTAATCTACAATAATGCAGGCCCTCATTCAATTTCCATAAAGGCATTTTATACATGAAACATGATTCAATTGGCCTTAAACAATCTTGCAAGTTGTAGAAAAAGGAAAACTTTTAGAAACTGCCAGATGAGGAAGTGTGAGGGAGAAAAGAAAGACAATAAACAGTCTCAAGACCTTGCCCATGGGCAACGGGACTTAAATGAGGTTCAAGGGCATAGTGATTCTGGCTGTCTTGAAGAAGCTTCAACCCCACCTAAGGAGCAGATTATTGACATAGCCCCATCAACTCCACCTTCAGGGATGGAGGAAGGAGTAGTAGTGGGAGAGGCTTGATATCACCTGTGCCTACGCCCCAGCAATCACTGTCTCCTATAACTAGATTGCAAAAGGCACTAATAAAAGCCACAGAAGAAGGGAGGGATACAGGGGATATGAGAGTTCAAATTTTTCCGTGATTCAACAGTTTAACTCTTCAGGTCAAGAAAGTAGAAGATACATTCCTTTTGATATAGACATCCTCAAAGACCTGAAAAAGACTTGCATTCTTTATGGGGTTATATCAGCTTATATTAAGATGTTATTACAGAATTTGGCTTATGAAGTCTTGACCTCTAGTGACTGGAAATCTATAGCAAGACTATGCTTAGAACCTGGATAAACCTTGTGGTTTTCTGAATATAGTAAGCTCTATAAGGATACAAGCTCAAAAAAATAGTCAAATTAGAATTAATGCTTCAATCACCTGTGACCAACTAATAGGTGTAGTTTCTTATGCAGAAGTTTCAGTACAGATTAATTATTCCATAGCAGCATATAAGCAAATTGCTGCTGCTGCTGCTGCTGCTATCAAAGCATGGGCTTCTCTCCCAAATAAAAATGACAAGGGGAAGACCTTCACAAAAATTGTACAAGGATCAAATGAAACCTTTGCTGATTTGTGGGGATATTTGCAGACAACTGTCATACGGACTAATGGTGAAAATACAGTAACAAATATTTTGGTAAGGCAACTTGATAAAGAAAATGCTAATGAGGTTTGCAGAAGGATTATACTAGGACCACACAAGGATGCTCCTTTAGAGGAGATCATAAGATACTGTGCCACAATAGGCAAAAATGCCTTTTGTAGCCATGCTATGATGCAGACTTCCCAAGATCCAAACATGGGAAGACAGGGTCCCTTTGGCAAGGGACTTCCAGAAAGACTCGTCAATGCTTTCAGTGTGGTAAAGTAGGGCATCTGAAAGCTCAATGTTGGCATAGAGACAGAGCGAGAAAACAGGGTGGGAGAACAAGACCCAATACTCCATGTACAAAATGCAACAGAGTACTCCATTGGGCATCAGAGTGTAGACTGATTCAGGGAAACCGGAGGAGCTCCAGGGCCCCAGGAAAAAAACACTTGGGGCATGATGGCAGTCGATGCCACACCAAGAGAATGCTTTTAAGTCCAATAACCAATCAGCCAGGAACTCATCTGATGGGAGAAAGGGATTACACAATCAATCAGCCAGGAAGCAACTTGATGGGAGAAAGGAACTACAATTAGGGAGGATAGAGTTGTATGCAGCTGGGACAACTGAGATATCCCCTGGAGAGGTGAAATCTGTTCCTCTCCAGCCTATGGATCCCTTGCTTCAAGGCACAATATGCTTGACCATTTAACCTCCTGAGAGCACTTACAAAACAGTGTCCATCCATACACTGATGTGGGAAACTGGGGAATGTGTAGATAATATCCCAGTCACTAACACAGGTAGAAAATGTGTAACTTATCAACCAGAGGAAGTAGTGGCAACAGGTTTTTTGATAGAGACTCCTAATAAGCAATCTGGGGATAGTCACCCACGTTCTGACTCCAAGCAGCAAAACTCAGGAATATACTGGACAGCAGCTGTGACAGCTGACCGATCTATGCTCACCATCTATATAAATGGCATACCATTAGAAGGACTGGTAGACACAGGTGCAGATCGCACAGTCATTAGAAGTGCCAACTGGTCCAGTCACTGGCCAAAGATTAAGGCAGACACTTATATGTCTGGAGTAGGAGGATCAATAGCAGCTGAAGTTAGTGCTACCCCTTTAAAATGGATATTTGAAGGTGAAACATGAGTTTTTACTCCTTTTATGGTTGAAAAAATCCCCATCAATCTGTGGGAAAGAGACATTTTACAACAATTAGGGTTAAAAATGAATACTTCAGTTTTTTTTAGGCAGGGCTGCTGTTGAAGGCCTGCCAACATTTTCACCTGTTCCTATCCAATGGAAAACTGATACATCAGTGTGGATAGAATAGTGGCCCTTAGGTAATGATAAAATCCAGGCCTTATTAGACAAAGTACAGGAGCAACTTGACCAAGAACATTTATAACCTGCTCTAAGTCCTTAGAATTACCCAGTATTTGTTGTAAAAAAAAAATCTGGAAAATGGAGGATGTTAACTGATTTAAGAAAGGTAAATGAACAGATGGAAACTATGAGAAGTCTTCAACCTGGACTTCCATCTCCTACTCAATCTGAGTTACAGACATTAAGGATTGTTTCTATTCTATCCCTCTAGATAAGGAGGGTATGAAAATATTTGCCTTTTTCAGTGTCCAGTGTTAACTTAGCTGAGCCTTATAAAAGATATGAATGGAGAGTTTTGCCACAGGGAATGAAAAACAGCCCTACTATGTGTCAAATATATGTTGCTGCTGCTCTTACTCTAGTAAGAGAAGCATAGCCAAAAGTAATGTTATTACATTACATGGATAATATATTGGGATGTTCACTTAAGGTACAAACGTTAGAAGCATGTCTACAAAAGACCATGGAAACACTAAGGAACTACAAATTGCACATAGCTGCAGAAAAATTCAAATACATGCTCCTTTTCAATATTTAGGGTATGAAATATATCCTAAGGTGCTTACAGTACAAAAACTTTCCTTAAGAACAGAGAAGCTAAACAACTTAAATGACTTTCAGAAATTGATAGAGATATGCTATGGATGTGCTCAGTGTTATGTTTGACTACCTATCAATTACAACTATTGAATGACATTTTAAGAGGTGACAGTGTTTTAAACTCACCACACCAGCTTATAAAAGAAGCTCAAGAGGCTTTGAGACAAGTTGAACTGGCTTTATCTAATGTGGTTGAAAAAGTCACTCAAAAACCCTTGGAAATATCAGTTTTTGCTACACAAGAGGTACCCACAGCAGTCCTTCATCAAGGAGACAGTGTGATAGAGTTGGTGAAGTTCCCAGAACAACCAGAATTTTATTAAAGACCATTAAGTGAGCAATACAATTATCTGGGATAAGACCTGACAAGATATAAGAAGAATCTGTCTGAGAGATTTGAGTTGACACAGCAAATCTCCTCCCAGAGAGCGATCAGCAGCTTCTGAAGACAACAGCACGCTACATATAGGCATCCACACGTGGGGCAAGGACTTTTCCTTATCCTGACAAGGACTTATTCTGAGCCCTTCAGAGGAGCTAGCCCAGACCTTCACAATTTGGCTCCCGAACAGGGACAGGCACAATCCTGATTCCAGTGGAAAAGCCCCCAATGCAGATCTCAGTCTCTCTGACCCAGAACCATGAGTAACAAGGAAACTTTGTTAAAGATTAAGTGAATGTGCTAATAGATAAATAAGGAACTTAACTTGTTAAGGGCTAAACCAGCAATCTCTTATAGTGAAATGGGGCAAACGCCTTCTGTTCAAGGAAAATGTTTGGAGAGCATTATCAAGGTTATGAAAAGCCAAGGATTGATTATAATTTTGGAGGAGATTACTGAACTTTTAAAAACTGTGAAGGTCATATGTCCTTGTTTTTCTCTGGAAAAAGAATTGGATCCAGATGAATGGGAATTAGTAGGAAAGCAATTAGGTGAACACTAAAATTGCCCTTATGACATTTTGCCCTTTGGTTCCAGACTAAACTCAATTTCCAAAGATACAATTCATACCTACAATTTAATCTAAATGGCTTTAAAAATGCTATTCTAAAGGAAGAGAAGAAGGAGCAAAATGGGGAAGTGTCAACTAAACTAGGTGAAAAGGATGAATTAGATAACAATGAAGTTAAGTACAATTCTGAGCAACAGGAGCATCTTCCATTTCCTCCCTCAATTAACCCTTCAGGGGTGGAGAAAGAAGGAGGAGGGGAAGAGGCAGAAACATAAACAGAATTGCCTGTGAAGCAGCCTAAGCCTATGACAAGATTAGAAAAAGCATTGGTTAAAGCTATCCTGTGATTGAAGATATTGACTCTGTAGGTCATAAAAGGAGAAAATATGTACCTTTAGATTTGAATAAAATTAAAGATTTGAAAAAAAGGTTGTACCCTTTATAAGGCTACATCAGTTTATGTTAAAATGTTACTAGATGGTTTGTCTTATGAAGTCCTAACCCCGAATGATTGGAAATCCATAGCAAGGACATGCCTGCAACCTGGAGAAAATTTGTTATTGCTTGCTGAGTTTCATGAATTATGTAAAATCCAAATCAGATGCAATTTGGAAACAGGAGTTAACACAAAATTCACTTTTGAACACTTAGCTGGTGAAGGACATTATGGAGAGAATTCAGAACAGATTAATTATACCATGACAATATATGAGCAAATTGCTAAGGCTGCAATAAAGCTTGGGGTGTCCTCCCTGGACAGAAAGATCAGGGAGAGGTTTTCACTAAAATAGATCAAGGTCCCAATGAACCTTTTGCAGATTTTGTGGGACGTTTGCAAACTGCTGTCAAAAAAATTGGAGAAAATGCAGCTACAGAAATAATGATCAAACATCTGGCTAAGGAAAATGCCAATGAGATTTACAAAAGAATTATATGGGGATTAGACAAAGATGCTCCTTTAGAGGAGATCATAAGACGCTGTGGTACAGTGGGAACAAATGCTTTTTATACCCAGACTATGATGAATGTGGAAAGACAGGGTCCCTCCTGGCAAGGGACTTCTAGAGAAACTTGGTGATGTTTTCAATGTGGAAAAAATTGGACATCTAAGAGCTCAGTGGAAATATGGAGATAAAGTGAGAAGACAGCGTGAGAGAAGACCTAAAACCCCATGTCCAAAATGCAACAGAGGACTCCATTGGGCATCAAAGTGTAGAATAATTCAGGGAAATGGGATGAGGGGCCCAGGTCCAGGGCCCCAGGCAAAAAAGACTTGGGGCATGATGGCAGCTGATGTTACACCCAAAGAGCCTTTAGAAGGTCAGGACTCTGATTGGATCAACCAGCAGAAAAGTAATCACATGGCAGAAAGGGATTACCTGATAAGTCAGCCAAAAGGCAATCAGATTGCAAAAATGGATTACACTTGGGGACAATACAGGCCTTTTAAACCAACAGGGCTGTGTCCAGTGCAAACAACTCCAATGTAATTGCCAGATGATGAGAAGAGATTTAGAAAGTGGTAAATAGAAGGAAATTAGATAGGTTAACTGCCTGGGAGAGAGACAGAAAAAGGGAAAGACCTCAAAACAAAGGAGAAAATCTAAGAAAAATCTGACACTGAAAGAGCATGGCTAATAAGAAGACTGTTAAGGAATTTAAAAAACCAGCAGGAATCATTGGATTTCCTAACACAAGATGAGACTAATGGACAATGGACTTATGGACATTTATAAATTCTCAATTTATGATTATTTGACCATGTTATTTGTTACATACTTCTAGCATGTGTTATGTTACTATGTTACTATGTGTTTATGTAATCTATATAATTATGTGTAATGCCTCCCCTATTGATGGATTTATGTTTCAAGATCACGACCACCCTATGTTCTAAATCAAAAGAAAGGAGGAGATGTTAGGTTCTTACTAAGTACTAATGAGATAATGAGATATTAGGTTGTTACTAAGTGCTAAGTCGGTACTTGACAATTCTCTAGTTCTGGCCTTTCCTGGTAGTTTGACTTGTGAATTCCTGGGGAAGAGCTTGTGTGCTTGGGAGGAATAAGTTCATTGGTTTAAGTGGTTCTTCCCAGAAGCCCTTGCATTATCCCATGCCCATTCTCTGGGAGGATAAAGAGGGCAGCACTCCAGCGATAGAGGAGTCTCTGCTCTAGACAGACTTGAGGCAGCTCTCTGCAGGAAGGGAAGTTGACTCTTTCAGGAAGAAGAATCTGTCCGAGAGATTTGAGTTGACACAGCAGATCTTCTCCCAGAGAGCAATCGGCAGCTTCTGGATACAACAGCACACTACAGATATACACCTCTTTTACTAATGCACAAGTTAATTAGGGCTGTGAAACCATCCCAGAGTGGCAAATTTTGTTAGCCATGGCTCCAAATTTTACAAACGGGTCTCCATTAAAGATAACCAGACTGTTACATAATTGGCGATGGATTCTAGAAGAAAAGGTTTCTAAAGTTCCTCTTAAAGGACCAACTGTCTTTACAGATGCATCCAAACATAATATTTGTGGTGTATACTCGTAATTTAACTATAAAGAGAGTAGTCAGAACTCTTTCAGTCCACTCAGCAGAATGAATTGTATGCAATTATTCTAGCTCTTACTTATTATCCAGGAGACATAAATATAATATCTGATTTGGCCTACTCAGTAGATGTGGCATAAAGAATTGCCACAGCCCAAATAAAATTTGTAGCCTCCAATATATATCAGCTCTTTAAGGAATTTCAAGAGCAAGTGAGAAAGCTTCCAGGTAAGATTTATAGCTTGCATGTCCACTCTCATAGTGGACTTCTAGGTCCTATTCTTGATGGTAATTCAAAGGCAGATAGCCTTTTAACTATGTTGGCCAATATGCCTTTATTTCAAGAAGCCCAAGAATCTCATTCTAAATATTATATGGCTGCCCAAGCTTTACGTTTACAATTTGAATAACAAGAGAAGAAGCTAGGAGTATAGTAAAAGCCTGTACAGCTTGCTTGCCTTTCCATGCTCTCACACTCCCTCCAGGGAAGAGCCTTTGTGGTTTGAGACCTAATGAAATTTGGCAAATGGATGTGACCCATTATAAATATTTTGATCATATCCACATTGTGGTAGACACCTTTTCAGGATTCACTTTTGCAATACCAGCAGCAAAAGAGACAGCCAGAGTGGTCACTGAATTCCTTATACAAGCATTTGCAATTATGGTTGTGTCACAAGCAATAAAAACAGACAATGACCCTGCATATACTTCTAAACATTTTGCACACTTTGGGGCATAGTATAAGATTTTACATACCACTGGCATACCTTTTAATCCTCAAGGGCCGGCAATAGTAGAGAGAAGAATGGAGATATTAAGACACTCCTCCAAAAACAAAAGAAAGGGGGAGCCACAGGTAACCCTAGAGAACTTCTAAATTTAGTTCTCTATATCATTAATTTTTAAAAATTTGACAAATATGCACTGGCTCCAGCAGACAGGTTTTATAACCCACTAGAATGACAGTATCCAGTGTGAGCAGCTCCATTGTCTTTAGATAATTGCCAGGTCATGTGAAGAGACCCACAAAGTGGTGAATGGAATGGACCAGATAGGTTAACTGCTTGGGGGGGAGGGTTTGCTTGTATCTCTACAGATGGAGAAGGAATCAGATGGGTGCCAATGAGCCATATTAGCCTTGTCCATCAGAGAGAGACAGAGCAGACCCTTGAAACAAAGGAGAAGACCCAAGAAACATTGGGTTTTTCAGTTGCTGACTAGGCCCAACACTGAAAAAGCCTGGCAGTTACAGCGTTTGACTCATGGACATCAAAAATTTTCAAGTCCAACCCTCAAGAATCATTGGACTCTCTGAGATGTGATAAGAAAGACTATTGTAGGACATCTAAGCCCACAAGAATCATTGGATTCTCTGAGACATCGTAAGACTTTTGTAGGACTTCAAAACCCTCAGGAATCATTGGATTGTTCTTGGTTGCTGAAGAAGTCATATGTGTGACTGTTGTTTACATACCCTACTTCTAGGACTCCTGGAAATCTTTTACAAGACTGTGTTGATTTATATTGTTTGTTATATCACTACTTTCATGTACAATTCATGTTTGTTACACCACATCGAGCCTGCACTGACTGTGGGGAGAGTCATCACTAATAGCCTGTGAGTTATTGCTATGTGCATGCTGATGGGTTTGTGCATACCTATCTCTAATAAGATCATTCAGCCCAGAAACCCACTAGCAACCCCCATTTCCCTTTGGTACTTTTTATCTCCTTTCCTGAGATGTCAGGGAGGGCATGATCATCTCCTTTTTGGGGTTTTTACCTCCCTGAGAAGTCAGGTATGGGGTGACCACCTATGTTCTAAAACAAAAGAAAGCTGGAGATGTAAAGGGCTACAATTGAGCATATGCAAGGTAACCAAGTACTTGAGGCTAATTACCAATTGGACAATTCTCTTTTAGCATGTTTGGAGGATGACCCTACTTAACTATTCTGTGCTGGCTCAATCGGTAGCTGTGGACAAAGAAGGGGAATTGAGATGGGTGGGTGGAGTAAGAGGGGGAGATTCATTTTTTTGGCAGTGGAGAGAGAGGAAGCATTGTAGAGATTCCAAAACTAATTCCCTGAGAGTGACCCCAAAAGACAAAGAATAAAGACTTTTGCTTATCCTGACTCTGGCTAATTCTAAGATATCAAGGGTCTCAACAATTAACATACAAAAATTTTAACATTTGCAAATTATTTTTAAAATATTATGTTATTTAATCTTCAAAATAACCCTGAGAGGTGAGTACTATTATTAATTCATTTTACAGAGGAGGAAAGTGTCACTTGCTCAGGGTCACAAAACTAGTAAGTTTGAGATAAAATTTGAACTCAGGTAGTTAA
Organism: Sminthopsis crassicaudata; assembly: GCF_048593235.1. Lineage (NCBI taxonomy): Eukaryota > Metazoa > Chordata > Mammalia > Dasyuromorphia > Dasyuridae > Sminthopsis > Sminthopsis crassicaudata. The sequence continues at coordinate 76,502,761 of NC_133621.1, read as the reverse complement.
GTCTTTGTATCTACAGGCACAAAGGCATCCTATCCTTTGGTTATCTAGTTGCCTCTAAAAATTAAAATAGGAGAACTCCTAACATGCAAAATGATATTATAATGGCTAGTCCTAATCCTACATGTAGGATCTCAAATATTTCTCAAAATGAAAATGAGGAATCATGGAAAAGCAAAAAAACTCAACACTGAAATCCCATTTCTGAACATTTTTAAGACTGTTACCTTTGGGAAATTACAAGCTCTCTGAAGTACAAATTCCTTACACGTAAAATGAACATAATAATAATGATAGTATTTTTCTCATACACTTATTTTAATTATCAAATACATAGGCAAAAAAAAATTGCCTTGTAGAAATAATAAAACTTCAATTCAGATCAACTTTGTCCAAAACAATTTTGGTCTTATTTGGTTGTAAAAGGCTGAAACTCTTTAAAGGTGTACTTGAATCAGACAACCAAGAACTTAAGGCTAATTATCTATTGGACAATGGTTTTTATTAGCATATGTTTGGAAAAATGGCCCTTCTCACTTTTCTGTGATGGCTTGATGTTTGGTGTATACAGATAATTGCAGGAAGGATTAGAGGGTGGTATGAGACAAGTCAGACTCATTTTGGGACAGAACCAGGAGAGGGGAGGTTGGTGGCCAGCTTTTGGCAATTTTTCTATCTCCTTCCCTTCTCCCCCTAAAGACCAAGAAATTTTACTAATCCTGACTCCAGCTGTTCCTGAAGCCTCCAGGGAGCTAGTCCAGACTTTACATTTGGTCATAAATTTCTCCCTTCTCCAAAGATCTGATAGGCAAATTGTTCCTTGTTCACCTAGTTTGTTTATGATATCATCCTTTATGCTCAAGTCATATATCCATTTTGTCTTTATTTTGGTATGAGATGTGAGATGTAGGTCTATTCAGAATTTATAAGCTATTATTTTAGAGTTTTCCAAGCAGTATTTGTATAATATTGAGTTCTATTTGGGATTTATCAAATACTTGATTCTATGGACTTTAACTATTGTGGCATATGTATATAATCTATAACACTAATTCATTGCTGTTTTCTTAGCCAGTACCAAATTATTTTGATGGCTAATATAGTTTTATATTTGGTATTGCTGAGCCACCATCATTAATTAATTTATTTTTTCATGAATTCCTTTGATATTGTTGACTTTTTGTTCTTTGAGATGAATTTTGTTGCTATTATGTTCTGGTTTTGTATATCAATTATTTGGCAATTTCATTGACATGGAATTGAAAAAATAGATTAGACAGAATTGTCATTTTTATTATATTATTAGCTCATCCTAACCATAAGCAATTGATATTTTTCCAGTTCTTTAGATCTGACTTTATTTGTGTAAGAAGTGTTTTGTAATTATGTTCATATAGAATTTAGGTTTGTTTTGACAGGGAGGTTTATTTTTAAATTTATTTTGTCTATCTGAGCTTTATAAGGAATATATAGAAACACTGATGACTTTTATGATTCATTTTATATACTTCAAATTTGCTAAAAGTATTAATTGTATTCAGTAAGGTTTTTTTGGATGGTTTTCTAGGATTCTCTAAGTATATCATCTTCAAGGAATTATAGTTTTATTTCCTCATTTTTACTCTACTTCCTTTAATTTCTTTTTCTTTTCCTTCCATGTTGCTAAAGCCAATATCTCTAGTCCCACTTTGAAAAATAATGGTGATTATGGGTATCATTGTTTTAGCTCTGATCTTACTGGGGATGCATCCAGCAAATCTCCATTATAAATAATGCTTGGTGGTTTTAGATAGATACTGCCTATTATTTTAAAGAAATCCCTATGCTCTCAAGTTTTTTTATATAGTTTTTTTTTAAAATAAAAAACCTATGCATGGGTAATTTTTCAACACTGACACTTGCAGAAACTTCTGGTCCAAAAGTAGTCCCATATATGTTTATGTGCTAAAGTATATGTTAAATATAATATATGTATACATTTACAGTTATCTTGTTGCAAGGAAAGATCAGATTTAGAAATAAGGTAAAAAGTATGTGAGAATAAAAAACAAAAACGCAAGGAAACAGTAAAAGAAAGAGTGGAAATATTATTTTGTGGTCCATACACATTTCTCAATGTTCTTTCTCTGAGTATAGCTGGTTCTGTTCATTACAGAAAATTGGAAATTATTTTGATCCTCTCATTGTTGAAGAGAGTCACATTCATCAGAATTGATCATGTAGTATTTTTTTAATTTTTATTTTATATATATATATATATATATATATATATATATATATATTTATAATATTATCCTTTGTATTCATTTTTCCAAATTATCCCCCCCTCCCTCTACTCCCTACCCCTAATGACAGGCAATCCCATACATTTTACATGTGTTAAAATATAACCTAGATACAATACATGTGTGTAAATACCATTTGCTTGTTGCACAATAAGCATTAGATTCCGAAGGTACATGTAACCTGGGCAGACAGATATTAGTGCTAACAATTTACATTCACTTCCCCTGCGCTCAAACTGGAAGTGTCTGCCAGAAACCACGGTCCCTACCTCAAAGATTCCGCTTCTCTGGGACTTCCGGGGCTGAGTTCCACAGCCTCCAGTTGAGCCAGGCACTATGTGTTACCTTGGGCCGTACCCGCCCACTTCTCAATCTCTTAACTACTCACAGGTGAAAGCTAGGGGCCACACCCACAGTGCCGAGATCTGCTGAGTCACCCCCAGGAACCAGGAAGATCTAATCTATCTTTGAATTTTTAAAGTGGCTTAGATTTCTCTTCTGAACTGCTGTATTATAAGCAGAGAAGGGCTAACAGTCTGTGCCAGATTCCTCTATTTCAGTGACTTCTCTGATCCCAGAGCCCTCCCCAGCGAGATCAGCATAGTGTGCTAGCACCCAACCGTCTGTGCTGGCCTCTGTTCTTCCTCCCCTGGGAACTGACCTTTTCTGTTGAAACTACAGATTCTCTTCAGCTGGTAAGTCGTGCTTCCAGTCCTTGTGGTATCTATCAGTCCAGCGTTATTTTTGAGGCTGATTTATCTAATTGGTTGTGAGGGAATAAGGACATTCACAGACTCCTGTGTATCTTCTCCGCCATCTTCCATCATGTAGTATTGTTGTTGAAGTGTATAATGGTCTCCTGGTTCTGCTCATTTCAATTAGTATCAGTTCATGTAAGTCTCTCCTAGCCTCTCTGCATTCATGCTACTGGCCATTTCTTAAAGAACAATAATATTCCATAATATTCATATACCACAATTTATTCAGCCATTCTCCAATTGGTGGGCATCCCTTCAATTTCCATTTTCTAGCCACTAGGAAAAGAGTTGCAAAAAACATTTTTGCACAAATAGGTCTCTTTCCCATCTTTAGTATATCTTTGGGATATAAGTCCAGTGGTAACACTGTTGGATCAAAGGGTATGTACAGTTTTTGATAGTTCATATGAGCAATTATGTATGTATTTATTTATTTACTTTAAAAGGTAGCTACTAATTAATAAAAACCATATGATCATCTCAATAGATGCAGAAAAAGCATTGGATAAAATCCAACATCCATTCCTACTAAAAACTCTTGAGAGACTTCAGGCCAAGATGGCAGCGTGGAGGCAGACAGCTACTTGAGCTTCATGTTTTCTCTCAGAACTTACTTCATGACAAGCCTCAGAGTTAATGCTTGACCAGAAAAGAACCCCACAAATAATCACCAAGAGACAACATCCTTGAAATTCGCCAGAGAAGGCTTGTGTTTGCTTGAAGGAGGGTCGAACAGACTGGGTGCAGACTGAGGGCAAGCAAGCCAGAGCGAGACAGGCAGCTTACACAGCTCAGATCTGAGGGGGGAGTGGTACGATCTCTGCCTTTTCTGCAAAAAGACTTTTACCCCAGTGTGGATATTCTGTCTTGGCAGCAATCCAGGAGCAGCAGAGAGGGTGTAAACACCAGAGGTGAAGATTAAAACCCTGGAAAGCTAGCGTCTCTCTGAACCAGGCTACCCCCAACCCCCACCTGGAGTGACACCCAGTTCTCAGAGCCTCAGAGCTCAGACTCAGTGCAACCATCACTGTTCTGTTAGTGGCTCTCTGCCCAATATTCCGAAAGGCTAAGGAACTTGGTATGCAGCCAAGAATAACTTACCCAGCAAGAATGAGCTTCGTTTTCCAGGGAAGAAGATGGACATTTAACGAAATAAATGAATTCCATCTATTTTTGATGAAAAAGCCAGACCTACATAAAAGGTTTGATCTTCAAATACAGAACTCAAGAGATTTCTAAAAAGGTAAAAATAAATCTTGAGAACTATACTTCTGTCAAAAAAATATGTAAAGAACATATGTACAATTTGTCTTAGAAACTAGAGGTGGAAAGGAGATTATATCATAAAAAAGTGTAAAGTGGCGGTACTACATCTCATGAAGAGGCAAAGGTAACACATTATATCTGAGAGAAAGAAAGGGGGGAGATGAACATAGCGTGTAACAATAGACACATTCGATTTATGGTGAAACTTCTTCCACTTCATTGAAAAGTGAAAGGGAAGGAGTAAGCTAAGGGGAAGGGAATACAGAAATTTCGAGGAAAAGGGGTAAAATAAGGGGAGGATCTTTAAGGTGGGGGAGGGATCCTAAAAAGGGAGGGCTGTGAAAAGCAAATGGTGCTCACCAGTTTAATACTGGGTAGGAGGGTAAAAGGGAAGGAAAGGGGAAAAGCATAAGCAGGGGTTAATAGGATGGCAAGCAATATAGAATTAGTCTTTCTAACCATAAATCTGAATGGGGCAAACTGCTCTTGACAAAATGAGCAAAAAATTCAAAAGTGTTCTAACCATTGACAGCTTCTGTATGGAGAGAGAGCAGACTTCAAATACTGAGAAGAATAAAAACAGACTGTCCACAGAGGAATCCCCTAAGGGGGATATGATCTCCTCCTCAATACAAAAGAATCTCATAAAGGAAATCAAAAAGGCTCTCACAAGAGAGCTAGAAGAGAAATGGGTAAATGAAAGGGAAACTTGGAAAGAGAGCCTGGAGAATTCATCCAGAGTGGATAAAGAGATCAAATCATTGAGAAATAAAATTAGTGAATTAGAAAAGGCAAACAACTCCAAGGAAAACAGGAATAGTGAGCTGGAAAAGGTAAACAACACCAAGGAAAACAGGATTAGTGAGCTGGATAAAGAAATCAGCTCTCTAAAAAAATGAAATGGATAAAATGGAAAAAAATTCCATAGAAGATAAAAACACAATGGGACAATTACAAAAAGATATATAAAAAGAAGCGAGTGAAGAAAACACATCGTTGAAAATTAGACTCAAACAAGTAGAAATGAATGACTCAAGGAGAAACCAAAAGGTAGTCAAGCAAAACCAGAAAAATGAAACAATTGAAAAGAATGTCAAGTACCTTATTAGAAAGACAACAGACCTGAAAAACAAATCCAGGAGAGACAATTTGAGAATAATCGGACTCCCTGAAAAATTTAAGGAAAAAAAGAGCTTGGACACTATTTTTGAGGAAATTATCAAAGAGAACTGCCCAAATGTTTTGGAAACAGAGGGTAAAATTAGACATTGAAAAAATTCAATCGATCATTTACTGAAAGGGACCCTAAAATCAAAACGCCAAGAAATATAGTGGCCAAGTTAAAGAACCATCAGACAGAGGAAAAAATATTGGAAGCTGCTACAAAAAAGCAAATCAGATATGGAGGAGCCACAATAAGGATAACCCAAGATCTAGCAGAATCCACATTTAAAGAATGCAGGGGCTGGTACATGATATTCCAAAAGGCTAAGGAAATTGGTATGGGCAAGAATAACTTATCCAGCAAAAATGAGCATCATTTTCCAGGGAAGAAGATGGACATTTAACAAAATAAGTGAATTCCATCTATTTTTGATGAAAAAACCAGACCTACATAAAATATTTGATTTTCAAATATAGAACTCAAGAGATTTTTATAAAGGTAAAAAGAAATCTTGAGAACTATACTTCAGCCATAAAAATATGTAAAGAACGTATGTATAATTTGTCCTGGAAACTAGAGGTGGAAAGGAAAACATCATAAAAAACTGTAAAGTGGTGGTACTACATCTCATGAAGAGACAAAGGTAACCTATTATATCTAAGAGAAAGAAAGGAGGGAGATGAACGTAGTGTGCATCAATAGACATATTCGATTTGTGGTGAAACTTCTTCCACTTTATTGAAAAGTGAGAGGGAAGGAGTAAGCTAAGGGGAAGGGAATACAGAAATTGTGAAGAAAAGGGGTAAAATAAGGGGCGAACTTTAAGGTGGGGGAGGGATAGTAAAAAGGGAGGGCTATGAAAAGCAAGTGGTGTTCACAAGTTGAATACTGGGTAGGGGGGCAAGAGGGAAGGAAAGGGGAACAGCATAAGCAGTGGTTAATAGGATGGCAAGCAATATAGAATTAGTCATTCTAATGACATAAATGTGAATGGGGTAAACTCCCTCATAAAGAGGAAGCAGTTAGAGGATTGGATTAAAAGTCAGAATCCTAGTATAATTTGTTTACAGGAAACACACCTGAAACAGGCTGATACAATCAAACTAAAAGTAAAAGGGTGGGGCAGAATCTACTATGCTTCAGGCAAAGCCAAAAAAGCAGGGGTAGCCATCCTCATCTCAGATCAAGCAAAAACAAAAATTGATCTAATTAAAAGAGATAAGGAAGGGCATCATATGCTGCTAAAGGGTAGCATCAATAATGAAGCAGTATCCATATTAAACATATATGCACCAAGTGGTGCAGCATCTAAATTCTTAAAAGAGAAATTTAGAGAGGTGCAAGAAGAAATAGATAGCAAAACTATAATAGTGGAAGATCTCAACCTTGCACTCTCAGAATTAGATAACTCAAACCACAAAATAAATTAATAAGAAGTCAAAGAGGTAAATAGCATATTAGAAAAATTTGATATGATTGATCTCTGGTGAAAGCTAAATGGAGACAGAAAGGAGTATACTTTCTTCTCAGCAGTTCATGGAACCTCTACAAAAACTGATCATATACTAGGACATAAAAACCTCAAAATCAAATGCAGCAAGGCAGAAATAGTAAATGCACCCTTTTCAGACCACAATGTGATCAAAATTACATTTAATAATAAGCCAGGGGAAAATAGACCATAAAGTAAATGGAAACTAAATAATCTTATACTAAAGAATGATTGGGTAAAACAGCAAATCATAGACATAATTAATAACTTCACCCAAGAAAATGACAATAATGAGACATCATACCAAAATGTGTGGGATATAGTCAAAGCAGTAATAAGGGAAATTTTATATCTCTACAGGCCTAATTGCATAAAATAGAGAAAGAGAGGGCCAATGAATTGGGCTTACAACTAAAAAAAAAAAAAAAAAAAAAAAAAGAACAAATTAAAAATCCCCAGACAAATACAAAATTTGAAATGGTAAAAATGAAAGGTGAGATTAATAAAATTGAAAGTAAAAAACTATTGAATTAATTAATTAAATGAGTTGGTTCTATGAAAAAACCAACAAAATAGACAAACCGTTAGTAAACCTGATTAAAAAAAAGAAAGAGAAGAAGCAAAATATTAGTCGTGAAAATGAAAAAGGAGAACTCATCACTAATCAAGAGGAAATTAGAACAATAGTTAGGAGCTACTTTGTTCAACTTTATGCCAATAAATTTGATAACTTAAATGAAATGGAAGAATACCTTCAAAAATATAGCTTGCCCATATTAACAGAGAAAGAAGTAAGGAGTCTAAATAGTCGCATCTCAGAAAAAGAAATAGAACAAGCTATTAACCAACTCCCTAAGAAAAAATCCCCAGGACCAGATGGATTTACATGTGAATTCTACCAAACATTTAAAGAACAACTAACTCCAATGCTATATAAACTCTTTGAAAAAATAGGCATTGAAGGAGTCCTACCAAATTCCTTTTATGACACATACATGGTATTGATACCTAAACCAGGTAGATTGAAAACTGAGAAAGAAAATTATGAATATTGATGCTAAAATCTTAAATAAGGTATTAGCAAAAAGACTTCAGAAAATCATCTCCAGGATAATACACTATGATCAAATAAGATTTATTCCAGGAATGCAGGGCTGGTTTAATATTAGGAAAACTATTAATATAATTGACCATATTAATAATATGAGGGAACTTAGTGAGGGGGAGAATCATTGTGTGAATCTTACTCTCATCAGGAGAGGTTCAAAGAGTAAATAATTAACATATTTGTTTTTCAGAGGCTCAAAGAGTAAATAATTAACATATTTGTTTTTCAGAGAATTTTCTCTCACCTCATTAAAAGGGGGGAGAGGAAAAGGGAAAAGGAAAAGGAGAATAAGTGAAGGGACTTGGAAGGAGGGGGGAGGGATCCTAAAAAAAAAGAGGGAGGGATGCAGCTAAAGCAGTAATAAGGGGAAATAGAGAAAGAGAAGATTAACGAATTGGCCTTACAACTTAAAAGGCTAGAAAAAGACCAAATTATAAACCCCCAACCAAAAATTAAACTTGAAATACAAAAATTAAAAGGAGAAATCAATAATATTGAAAGTTAAAAAACTATTGAATTAATAAATAAAACCAAGAGTTGGTTTTATGAAAAAGCCAATAAAATAGATAAACCTTTGGTAAATTTGATCAAAAAAAAGAAAGAGGAAAATCAAATTGATAGTCTTACAAATGAAAAGGGGGGTCTTTCCACCAATGAAGAGGAAATTAGAGAAATAATAAGGAGTTACTTTGCCCAAGTTTATGCCAATAAATTTGATAACTTAAGTGAAATGGATGACTTCCTCCAAAAATATAGGCTCCGTAGATTAACAGAGGAGGAGATAAATTGCTTAAATAGTCCCATTTCAGAAAAAGAAATAGAACAAGCTATTAATCAACTCCCCAGGAAAAAATCCACAGGGCCAGATGGATTCACATGTGAATTCTACCAAACATTTAAAGAACAATTAGCTCCAATGTTATATAAATTATTTGAAAAAATAGGGGATGAAGGAGTCCTACCAAACTCCTTTTAGGACACAGACATGGTACTGATACCTAAACCAGGTCGATCGATAACTGAGAAAGAAAATTATCGACCAATCTCTTTAATGAATATTGATGCTAAAATCTTAAATAAGATACTAGCAAAAAGACTTCAGAAAATCATCTCCAGGATAATACACTATGATCAAGTAGGATTTATTCCAGGAATGCAGGGCTGGTTTAATATTAGGAAAACTATTAATATAATTGACTATATTAATAATCAAATTAGTAAGAACCATATGATCATCTCAATAGATGCAGAAAAAGCATTTGACAAAATCCAACATCCATTCCTACTAAAAACTCTTGAGAGTATAGGACCCTAATTTGTAAGAAACCGAACCATTCTCCAATTGATAAATGGTCAAAGGATATGAACAGACAATTCTCAGAGGAAGAAATTGAAACTATATCCACTCACATGAAAGAGTGTTCCAAATCACTATTGATCAGAGAAATGCAAATTAAGACCACTCTGAGATACCACTACACACCTGTCAGATTGGCTAAGATGACAGGAACAAATAATGATGAATGTTGGAGGGGATGTGGGGAAACTGGGACACTAATACATTGCTGGTGGAGTTGCGAAAGAATCCAGCCATTCTGGAGAGCAATCTGGAATTATGCCCAAAAAGTTATCAAACTGTGCATACCCTTTGACCCAGCAGTGCTACTACTGGGCTTATATCCCAAAGAAATACTGAGTAGGGGAAAGGGACCTGTATGTGCCAAAATGTTTGTGGCAGCTCTTTTTGTTGTAGCTAGAAACTGGAAGATGAATGGATGTCCATCCGTTGGAGAATGGTTGGGTAAATTGTGGTATATGAAGGTTATGGAATATTATTGCTCTGGAAGAAATTACCAGCAGGAGGAATACAGAGAGGCCTGGAGAGACTTAAATCAACTGAAGCTGAGTGAAATGAGCAGAACCAGAAGATCACTGTACACTTCAACAACAATACTGTATGAGGATGTATTCTGATGGAAGTGGAAATCTTCAACATAAAGAAGATCCAACTCACTTCCAGTTGATCAATGATGGACAGAGGTAGCTACACCCAGAGAAGAAACACTGGGAAGTGAATGTAAATTGTTAGCACTAATATCTGTCTGCCCAGGTTGCATGTACCTTCGGATTCTAATGTTTATTGTGCAACAAGAAAATGATATTCACACACATGTATTGTACCTAGACTATATTGTAACACATGTAAAATGTATGGGATTGCCTGTCATCGGGGGGAGGGAATAGAGGGAGGGGGGGATAATTTGGAAAAATGAATACAAGGGATAATATTATAAAAAATATATACATATATATATAATAAAAAATTAAAAAAAATTCTTTTCATTCTATAGGAAAATAGGAGAGGAAAGGGAAATGGAAAGGGGTAGGCTAAAAGAAGAGAAGATATAAATAGAAAGGGAAAGGGATAAAAAAAGAGGGGACTTATAAAAGAGAGCCAACTGAGAAAGGTGAGGGTCTCAATAAAATACTATGAGGAAAAAAAAAGGTGAACAGGAAGGAAAAATGTACATAGGATTAAAATAGAATGGCAGAAAATAGAATTAGCCATCTTTTTAATTTATTTATTTTTAATAAACACTGTCTTATGAATCATGTTGAGAGAGAAAAATTAGAACAACAAGGAAAAACCATGGGAGGAAAAAAAAACAGAAAAAGGTGAGCATATCATGTGTTAATTTATGTTCAGTATGGATGCAGATGGAATTTTCTATCCAAAGACTATTGGGATTGCATTGGATCACTGAACCACTGAGAAGAACCAAGTCTTTCATAATTGAGCATCATACATTCTTGCTGTTGTTCTGTACAATGTATTCCTGGTTCTACTTGTTTGTCTGATGTATAACCAATTTGTCCAAATAAACAGCTACATACAAGATTTATTCAGAACAGACTTAAGAGGGAAAAGCTTTAGAATATGCCTATCTCTGCATGTGTATTGTTGAGCACTTGTCTCACTATTTTGAAAAGGCAGATATATAAATAGATATGGATTATCCATTTTCAGGATCTGTTCCCATGCATTCATTCATGGGAATAATCAGAAGTTTAATTTATTAAAGTTATCTCTCCATGTCCATGTGGAAAATGCTTGTTGTTCCTTATATTTCTTCCACCACATCATATTTGTTGTCCAAACTAAATTAAAATCCTTTGAAGCAAGGAACTTCCTAATCAATACATAGCATTTCCTGTACATTGGTGAAGGAGAGTATCCCTCCACAAAATAGAAAATGTTACAGGTAATTACTATCAAAACTGGCAATTATTCTGCTTTGTTTCATAATTTTTTCTTAAGTCATTTTAATCACTTGGCCATATGGCCAAATATGTTTAGATTTGGCCTCCAAATGTCATTCAGAGTATTTTCAAGGAAAACTGAAATCAAGATTATTAAATTATAAAGACTTGTTCAATTCATTGCTTTCTGCAAAACTCTGAGCATTTTATTTTTAGATGAGTAATTGTATCCTTTGTACTCAGAACAAATTAATAACTACTTGTATATAACGATTCCAATTTCACCATTGGAAAGACTCATGTACCCAGTCAGAATAAAATAACATGGTTACAATTAGTTAAAATTTAACTTGCTTATGAAAAAAAAAATCAGCATTCCAAGGGCAGCTGTTGTTCAATGAGGACATTTGGGTTACTAGAGAAATATTAAATTAGATGAGCTTGCAGAACCCATAAACATGTTATTTCAATGCACTATAAGAAAGATAATAGAAGTCATAACAAATAGACTTTAGAATCACATTTTAATTAGTCATACAAAGTGTTTTACACAGAAATGCTGACAGCACCAGCTATGGTGAAATGATGTTACTTAAAGGTGTAGATATGAAACCATCTGGAATATAAATACACCATTTAATAAGCACTTTTATTCAGAATAATGATTTCCTTAAATCATTGTAACTGGAAAAAATACTGAATTAGGAATATTCCCTATTTGACTTTATTATTTTTTGACTTTATCTCTGAGTACCATAAGAAAATTATCCCTGCCCAAGATGAATCTATCAATAATTTGACAAAGTGCATACACATAAACACTCATACATTTGATTCACTATTCAAATGTGTCAAGAGAAGGAAACTAGGACACTGGTTGATATGATAAGAGGAAGTCAATACCCTATGCATAGATTGGGTTCAGCCATCACTATATATACATATGCTGACATGAGTAGATGTTCTCTTTAAACTCTTGTCATGAGTTGTTGTTGTTGTTGTTGTTGTTGTTGTTGTTGTTGTTTTGTTTTAATTTGTTTCTTTAGGAAGATGACTCCAAAGTGACAAATGTCAAAAATAACTCCATTGACATTTTAAAGGACAAAGGAAATAATTTGGAAGCTTCATTTCTAGATAAATACTCATAGGATGGTCAGATCCATTGGCTTACCTGAAAGTAGATTAATATCATGTAATAGAGATTTGGAGAAAAGGAAGAATATCTTGTTCCATTGCTCTGTATTTGCAAATGGAGATTCAAAAAACAAAGAAGGAATTTTCTTCTTTGTAGGAAATGTATTTTGACAGTGAATAGAACACTGGGGTTGGATTCAGTAAGATCCATCTTCCTTAAGTTATGACAATTATTATTAAAAATAATAGCTAACCTTTAAAGCTATTAAATGTGCCAGATATTTCACTAAAGTCTTTCCATAATATTATTTCACTTGATCTGCACAAAATCCCTATGAGGCAGATGTTCTTGATAATCTTATTGTCAGATAATGAAACTGAAGAAAAATAGATTGAGTAATATGCTGTGGGTCACAGGGTCTAAGAAATACCTGAGGTATGATTTGAATTCAGATCTTTCAAACTCCAGGCCCTGTACCCTGTAAACTACATCAGCTTGTTGCCTATTATAATTTATATAGTCTGTCAAAGGTTGGGGTTACAGTCACAAAAAATGGAGCAATCCTACTTTCAATGAGCTTATGTTCTAATAAAGGGTTTAAAAGGCTTTAAAAATAGATGTTCACATGGCTACCATCCTATAGTCTCCTCAGTGATATCTTTTTTCATCTATATCATCCTCCATAGAGACAAGAGTCATTTTCTTGAAAATATCCAAATGAGTTAAATCATTGTACTCCTTAACTCAGTAAGCTGCTGTGGCTGCTTATTACATCCGAAAAAAAAAAAAAAACCAGAATAAATATATTTATTTTGCATTTGAAGCTCTTCATAAGTTGTCCAAATCTAGCTTTTAAAATTTATTTCCCATTTTTCCCCCATGTATCCTATATTCCCAGTTTATACTGGGAAAATATTATTAAGATAATTCTAAGATTGTTAACAATAAGTATTCTATGATAGCATCTACAACTTCAACATAAGCTTGTATTAAACAAATTTAAGCTTTTAGATATAAAGATGAAATTAGAATGGATTGTTTATGACTGATGCCTTTATGAGTCTATTAACCCCGTTCAGAAGGTTTTACTATTTTCATATTATTTCTTTGCAGAATATCAGGGTTCAGCATTTAGTTACATTTCTTAGTTGCTATATGATCTTAATAAAAGTAAATTGGACTTCTGGCCAAGATGGCAAAGAGACACATACATCTATCTAAGCTCCATCTTGCTCTCAGAATATTTTTTGCATGACAAGACTTCGGAATTAGTGCTTGACTGAAAAAAAACCAATAAATAATTACCAACAGAAGATATCCTCAAAATTCACCAGAAAAGATCTGATTTTGCTGGCAGACAGGGACAGTTCCATCAGTCACAGACTAAAGGTAGAGCACAGCAGTCAATGAGTAAGGAAAGCAGCTCACACTGACCCGACTTGAGAGGGGTGGGGTGTGATCTCAGCTGTTTCTGCGGGGAGGACTTTACTACAGTAAAAGTGGTAAAGAGCTACTTTGCCCTGGCAGCAAGCCAGTAGATCAGCAGGGAATATATAAACACAGGAATTATATAACCTGGAAAAGTTAGGGTCTCTCAGACTGCTGGAGTGACTCAGCAACTCTTAAGAGTCTCAGAGTGCAGATGCAGTGCAGCCATTGCTGTCATGCTGGTGCCTCACTGCTGCCCCCTGCAGTCTGTAGAGGAACCTTGATAATACCATCCAGCAACCCCCCACAAAAAAAAAAAAAGAAAAGAGTGCATTTGCTTTTTTTGTTAGTTTTCTTTGATTCTTTTTTGACAAAATGAGCAAAAAATTAAAGCACACTCCAACTATTGATAGCTTCTATATGGATACAGAGCAGACTTTAAACCCTGAGGGGGTTAAAAACAGAATGTCTCCAGATGAATCCCCAAAAGGGGATATGATCTGGTCCTCAACATACAACACTCTCATTGAATAAATTAAAAAGTTTCTCACAAGAGAGCTAGAAGAAAAATAGGAAAAGGAAGATTTTGTACAAACAAAACTGATGCAGATAAGATTAGAAGGGAAACAATAAATTGGGAAAACATTTTTACAGTCAAAGGTCCAGATAAAGGCCTAATTTCCAAAATATATGGAAAATTGTCTCTAATTTATAAGAAATCAAGCCTTTCTCCAACTGAAAAATGGTCAAAGAATATGAACAGACAATTTTCAGATGATTTATTTGAAACTATTTCTACTCATATAAGAGGGTGTTCCAAATCACTATTGATCAGAGAAATGAAAATTAAGACAACTGAGATACTACACACCTGTCAGATTGGCTAAGATGACAGGAAAAAAATCATGATGAATGTTGGAGGAGATGCGGAAAAACTGGGACAACTGTCCCACTGTCACAACTGTAGTTGTGAAGGAACCCAACCATTCTGGAGAGCAATTTGGAATTATGACCCAAAAGTTATCAAACTGTGCGTACCCTTTGATCCAGCAGTATTCCTACTGGGCTTATATCCTAAATATATTCTAAAGAAGGGAAAGGGACCTGTGCCAAAATGTTTGTGGCAGCCTTTTTTTTTAGTGGCTAGAAACTGGAAAATGAATGGATGCCCATCAATTGAAAAATGATTGGGTAAATTGTGGTATATGAATGTTATGGAATATTATTGTTCTGTAAGAAATGACCAGCAGGATGATTTCAGAAAGGCCTAGAGTTACTTACATGAACTGATTCTGAGTGAAATGGGCAGAACCAGGAGATCATTGTACACTTCAACAATACTGTAGGAGTATTGTACTCTGTAGTACTCTGATGGAAGTGGATATCTTAGACCAAGAGAAGATCTAATTCAGTTCTAATTGATCAATGATGGACAGAATCAGAGAAGGAACACTGGGAAATGAATGTGGATTAGTTGCATTTTTCTTTTTCTTTCCAGGTGATTTTAACCTTCTGAATCCAATTCTTGTGCAACAAGAGCACTGTATGGTTCTGCACATATATATTGTATCTAGGATATACTATAACATATTTAACATGTATAAGACTGCCTGCCATCTAGGGGAGAAGGTGGAGGGAGGGAAGGGAAAAGCCAGAACAGAAGTGAATGCAAGGGATAATGTTGTAAAAAATTACCCATGTATATGTTCTGTCAATAAAAAAATATATAATAAAAAAGTAAATCAATCTCTCAGATTTGGTTACCTAATTTATACAACATCATTTTATGCAAACATACGTACATATGAAAGCATTTATGTTATTAGAGGGCTTTTATGAGAATCAAAAGAGATAACATAAGGAAAGTGCTTTATAAATTTAAAAGCACTAGCAAAATGTGAAACATTAGTAACAATAGCATTATTATTATTTAATCATAAAACAAAATACATTATTTTAGTATTTTTAGATTTTCTTCTTGAAACAAGTTATGTCCTTGATATTTCTTATTTTTATTTTTAATAAAATTTTTTCCTATTACATTTAAAGGGACAGCTAATAAGTTAATGAGCATATCCTCAATTTCTAATTTTTGCCACCAGAAAAAGAACTGCTTATAAAGCATATACACTATTTGGTTGCCTTTTGGGCATAATTCCCAGTTTTTCTCCAGAACAGTTGGATCAGTTCCCAACTCTACCAACAGTTCATTAGCATCTCAGTGTTTCCATAACTCCTCCTTTTTGTGTTTTAATTTCTGCTTTATATTATCACATCAAAGTCAACTTATACCTACAACCTCTGTCTATATATATATATATATATATATATATATATATATATATATACCATTTAATTGCCATAATAAACTTTCATTTCCCATGACTAATAAGTTACATCCTCCTATACAAAGGTACAAACAGTTTAATCTTCAAATAATGCGTGTTTCTTTGTTTCTTTCCTGTTTACATTTTTGTGGTTCTCTTAAGTCATGTTTGAAGATTAAATTTGCTATTCAATCCTGATATTTTCATCAGAAATGATTGAAAATTGTAAAGTTTTTGAATTATGAGGGTCTGGTCGTCTGCTCAATTATAATCCTTCTCTGGGAGGAGATATGTGAAACCTTTTCCTCTGTGTGCAGGTTTCTTGGGAGCTCTGAATCTCCTCCAGCTCTTGTCCTTCCTCAAATTAGACTGGTGTCCTTTCACCCTGCCTAGTGTCACAACTCTATCCCAGAGTCAATTATCTTAGACCCAATGCTGCCCTTCTTTTATCCTTCCAGAGAATAGGCCTGTGAGAACTCATGGGGCGTGGGGAAATACTTCTACCAATGAACTTGCTCCTCTAAGAATTCCAAAGGTGTAAACTCCCTTTAAAGGCCTGAACCAAAGGTCTGAGCCAGAGAACTATCCTGAATTCTCACCTTGTCACTGTCCAGATAACCTGAGTTCTCACTTTGTAGTCCTAACAGAAAATCTCCTATTTTCTCATGAAAGATTATGCTCAGTTTTTGGTTGATTCTTGGTTGTAATCCAATCTCTTTTGCCTTCCAGATTATTATATTGATGGTCTTCTGATCCTTTAATGTAAAAGCTGCTAAATTATGTGTAATACTGATTGTGGCTCCTTGATATTTGAATTGTTTCTTTCTGGATACTTGCAGTATATTCCCCTGATCTATTAATTCTGGATTTTGGATATAATATTCTTTGGAATTTTTATTTTGAGGAAGTGATTGGTGGATTCTTTCAATGCCATTTTGATGCTCTAGTTCTAAGATACCAGGGGAATTTTCCTACATAATTTCTTGAAAGCTGCTATCCAGGTTCTTTGTTTGATATTGGTTTTTAGGCACTCCATAATTATTTTTTTAATTAAAGCTTTTTTTTTTTATTTTTCAAAGCATATGCATGGAAAATTCTTCAAGATTAGCTCTTGCAAAACCCTGTGTTCCAGTCTCCCTCCTCCCCCCACATCCTTCCCTAGATCAGACTTATAATTCTTAAGTTATCTCTCCTGGATCTATTTTAAAGGCAAGTTGTTTTTGTTTGTCCAATGAGTTATTTTTCCTTTTCTTCTGTTTTTTATAATTCTTTGATTTTGCTTGGTTAATTTTTGATGTCTCTAAGGCATTGGTTTAAATTTGTCTGATTCTAATGTTTAAGAAAGTATTTTCTTCAGTTAGCTGTTGTACCTCCTTTTCTATTTTACTAATTCTACTGTTTAATGACTCCTTTCTTCAGTGGATTTTCTCCCATTTGGCAAATTATACTTTTAAGTAATTATTTCCTTCAGTCAATTGTTGTCATGTTCTAGGGGCAGGCAATTTGCTTTCTGTGGCAGGATCATAGCACTAGCTGAATATGCTATTATCCTTTTGAACTGGGAAATATAGGCCTGGGATAATGAATTGTTTTGTAGCTAAGAGCATCCTCCTGTCTTTCCTTCACTGCACCTACCATGGGCTAAAATCACCTTTTACCCAAATGGGACAGACTTTTCCTTAAGTCCTTCCAAATTATGTTAACCTGGAAAATCAATTCCATCTTTTTTATATATATATATATATATATATTTTATAATATTATCCCTTGTATTCATTTTTCCAAATTACCCCCCCTTCCTCTATTCCCTCCCCCCGACGACAGGCAATACCATACATTTTACATGTGTTACAATATAGTCTAGATACAATACATGTGTGTGAATATCATTTTCTTGTTACACAATAAACATTAGAATCCGAAGGTACATGCAACCTGGGCAGACAGATATTAGTGCTAACAATTTTCATTCCCCTCCCAGTGTTTCTTCTCTGGGTGTAGCTACCTCTGTCCATCATTGATCAACTGGAAGTGAGTTGGATCTTCTTTATGTTGAAGATTTCCACTTCCATCAGAATGCATCCTCATACAGTATTGTTGTTGAAGTGTACAGTGATCTTCTGGTTCTGCTCATTTCACTCAGCATCAGTTGATTTAAGTCTCTCCAGGCCTCTCTATATTCCTCCTGCTGGTCATTTCTTACCGAGCAATAATATTCCATAACCTTCATATACCACAATTTACCCAACCATTCTCCAACTGATGGACATCCATTCATCCTCCAGTTTCTAGCTACAACAAAAAGGGCTGCCACAAACATTTTGGCACATATATGTCTCTTTCCGCTCTTTAGTATTTCTTTGGGATATAATCCCAGTAGTAGCGCTGCTGGGTCAAAGGGTATGCACAGTTTGATAACTTTTTGGGCATAATTCCAGATTGCTCTCCAGAATGGCTGGATTCTTTCACAACTCCACCAGCAATGTATTAGTGTCCCAATTTCCCCACATCCCCTCCAACATTTGTCATTATTTGTTCCTGTCATCTTAGCCAATCTGACAGGTGTGTAGTGGTATCTCAGAGTGGTCTTAATTTGCATTTCTCTGATCAGTAGTGATTTGGAACACTCTTTCATGTGAGTGGATATAGTTTCAATTTCTTCCTCTGAGAATTGTCTGTTCATATCCTTTGACCATTTATCAATTGGAGAATGGTTCGGTTTCTTATAAATTAGGGTCAGTTCTCTATATATTTTGGAAATGAGACCTTTGTCAGAACCTTTGTTTTTAAAAATATTTTCCCAATTTGTTACTTCCCTTCGAATCTTGTTTGCATTAGTATTATTTGTACAGAAACTTTTTAGTTTGATGTAATCAAAATCTTCTATTTTGTGATCAATAATGATCTCTAGTTCTCCTCTGGTCATAAATTCCTTCCTCCTCCACAAGTCTGAGAGGTAGATTATCCTCTGTTCCTCTAATCTATTTATTATCTCCCTCTTTATGCCTAAATCATGGACCCATTTTGATCTTATCTTGGTATATGGTGTTAAGTGTGGATCCATATCTAATTTCTGCCATACTAATTTCCAGTTTTCCCAACAGTTTTTTCCGAATAATGAATTTTTATCCCTAATGTTGGAATCTTTGGGTTTGTCAAAGATTAGATTGCTATAGATGTACCCTTTTTTGTCCTTTGTATCTAATCTGTTCCACTGATCTACCGGTCTATTTCGTAGCCAATACCAAATGGTTTTGGTGACTGCTGCTATATAATATAGCTTTAGATCAGGTACACTTAGACCACCTTCCTCTGAGTTTTTTTTCATTAGTTCCCTTGCAATTCTTGACCTTTTATTCTTCCATATGAATTTTGTTGTTATTTTTTCTAGGTCATTAAAATAGTTTCTTGGGAGTCTGATTGGTATAGCACTAAATAAATAGATTAGTTTGGGGAGTATTGTCATCTTTATTATATTCGCTCGGCCTATCCAAGAGCACTGAATGTCTTTCCAATTATTGAAATCTGACTTTATTTTTGTGGCAAGTGTTTTGTAATTTTTCTCATATAATTCCTGACTTTTCTTTGGTAGATGGATTCCCAAATATTTTATACTCTCAACATTTGTTTGGAATGGAATTTCTCTTTGTATCTCTTGCTGTTGCATTTTGTTAGTGATATATAAAAATTCCGAGGATTTATGTGGATTTATTTTGTATCCTGCCACTTTGCTGAAATTTTGAATTATTTCTAGTAGCTTTTTAGCAGAGTCTTTGGGGTTCTCTAAGTATACCATCATGTCATCTACAAAAAGTGATAGTTTAATTTCCTCATTTCCTACTCTAATTCCTTGAATCTCTTTCTCGGCTCTTATTGCCGAGGCTAGCGTTTCTAGTACTATATTGAATAGTAATGGTGATAGTGGGCAACCTTGTTTCACTCCTGATCTTACTAGGAAAGGTTGCAGTTTATTTCTATTGCATATTATGCTTACTGACGGTCTTAAATATATACTCCTGATTATTCTAAGGAATAATCCATTTATTCCTATACTCTCAAGAGTTTTTAGTAGGAATGGATGTTGGATTTTGTCAAATGCTTTTTCTGCATCTATTGAGATGATCATATGGTTCTTATTAATTTGATTATTAATATGGTCAATTATATTAATAGTTTTCCTAATATTAAACCAGCCCTGCATTCCTGGAATAAATCCTACTTGATCATAGTGTATTATCTTGGAGATGATTTTCTGAAGTCTTTTTGCTAATATCTTATTTAAGATTTTAGCATCAATATTCATTAAGGAGATTGGTCTATAATTTTCTTTCTCAGTTTTCGATCTACCAGGTTTAGGTATCAGTACCATGTCTGTGTCCTAAAAGGAGTTTGGTAGGACTCCTTCATCCCCTATTTTTTCAAATAATTTATATAACATTGGGGCTAATTGTTCTTTAAATGTTTGGTAGAATTCACATGTGAATCCATCTGGCCCTGTGGATTTTTTCCTGGGGAATTGATTAATAGCTTTTTCTATTTCTTTTTCTGAAATGGGACTATTTAAGCAATTTATCTCCTCCTCTGTTAATCTAGGGAGCCTATATTTTTGGAGAAAGTCATCCATTTCACTTAAGTTCTCAAATGTATTGGCATAAAGTTGGGCAAAGTAACTCATTATTATTTCTCTAATTTCCTCTTCATTGGTGGAAAGATCCCCCTTTTCATTTGTAAGACTATCAATTTGATTTTCCTCTTTCTTTTTTTTGATCAAATTTACCAAAGGTTTATCTATTTTATTGGCTTTTTCATAAAACCAACTCTTGGTTTTATTTATTAATTCAATAGTTTTTTTACTTTCAATTTTATTGATTTCTCCTTTTAATTTTTGTATTTCGAGTTTAATTTTTGGTTGGGGGTTTATAATTTGGTCTTTTTCTAGCCTTTTAAGTTGTAAGCCCAATTCGTTAATCTTCTCTTTCTCAATTTTCTTCAAATAAGCCTCTAAAGATATAAAATTTCCCCTTATTACTGCTTTAGCTACATCCCAAAGATTTTGATATGATGTCTCATCATTGTCATTATCTTGGGTGAAATTGTTAATTGTTTCTATAATTTGCTCTTTCACCCAGTCATTCTTTAAGATGAGATTATTCAGTTTCCAATTACTTTTTGGTCTATTTACCCCTAACTTTTTACTGAATGTAGCTTTTATTGCATTGTGATCTGAGAAGAAGGCATTTATTATTTCTGCCTTCCTACATTTAATTTTGAGATCTTTATGTCCTAATATATGGTCAATTTTTGTATAGGATCCATGAACTGCTGAGAAGAAAGTATATTCCTTCCTATTGCCATTCAGTTTTCTCCAAAGGTCTATCATACCTAGTTTTTCTAATGTTCTATTTACTTTTTTAATTTCTTTCTTGTTTGTTTTGTGGTTTGATTTTTCTAAATCTGAGAGTGCAAGGTTGAGATCTCCCACTATTATAGTTTTACTGTCTATTTCTTCTTGCAGTTCTCTTAACTTTTCCTTTAGAAAGTTAGATGCTATACCACTTGGTGCATATATGTTTAGTATTGATATGGCTTCATTATTTATGCTACCTTTCAGCAGGATATAGTTTCCTTCCTTATCTTTTTTAGCTAGATCAACTTCTGCTTTTGCTTGATCTGAGATAAGGATAGCTACCCCTGCTTTTTTGGCTTTACCTGAAGCATAATAGGCTCTGTTCCAACCTTTTACCTTTACTCTGTATGTATCTCCCTGCTTTAAGTGTGTTTCCTGTAGACAACATATTGTAGGGTTCTGCTTTTTGATCCAATCTGCTATCCATCTCCGTTTGATGGGATCGTTCATCCCATTTATATTTACAGTTAAAATTACTAATTCTGTATTTCTTGCCATCGTATTATCCCCAGATTATACTTTTTTCCCTTGACCCCCCTGATCCCCCTCCCCGATATTTAATTTACAGACCCCCCTTGTGACGCACAACCCTCCCTCTTTTTTTTTTTTTTTTTTTTTTTAGGATCCCTCCCCCCTCCCTCCAAGTCCCTTCACTTATTCTCCTTTTCCTTTCCCCTTTTCCTCTCCCCCCTTTTAATGAGGTGAGAGAAAATTCTCTGAAAAACAAATATGTTAATTATTTACTCTTTGAGCCTCTTCTGATGAGAGTAAGATTCACACAATGATTCTCCCCCTCACTAAGTTCCCTCAGATATGGTGTATTTTCTATGTCTCTTCCTGGGATGTAGTTTCCCTCTTTTTATCACTCCTTCCCCTTTTTCTGAACCGACCTCCTTCCCTTTACTACACCCCCTTTTTTTTCTTTTATATCAGTAAAATCAAATTATCCTTGAGTATTTTTTATATACCCACAATAGAGTTACAGTTCTCAAGGGTTCTGTGTACCTTTTTCTGTTTCTCTTCAGTCTTGTGGATGTAGATCAAATTTTTTGTTTAAGTCTGGTTTTTTTCTTAGAAACATATAGAATTCCTCTGTTTCATTGAATGACCATCTTCTTCCATGGAAAAAGATGATAAACTTAGCTGGGTAGTTCATTCTTGGTTGCAGTCCTTGATCTTTTGCCTTTCGGAATATCAGGTTCCAGGCCCTTCTATCTTTTAATGTGGAGGCAGCCAGATCTTGGGTGACCCTTATTGTGGCACCTTGGTATTTAAATTGTTTTTTTCTAGCTGCTTGCAGGATTTTCTCCTTTGTGTGGTAATTCTGCAGCTTAGCGACAATATTCCGTGTTCTTTTTTTAGGGTCTATTTCAGAAGGAGTTCGATGAATTCTTTCCACATCTACTTTCCCTTCTGTTTCTATTATCTCTGGACAGTTCTCTTTGATAATTTCCTGTAAAATAGAATCTAGGCTCTTTTTTTGGTCATAGTTTTCTGGAAGTCCAATAATCCGCAGATTATCTCTCCTAGATCTATTTTCCAGGTCTATAGATTTTCCCAGTAAGTATTTGACGTTGTTCTCCAGCTTCTCATTTTTTTTTGTTTTGTTTGACTGATTCTTGGGTTCTCTGTGAATCATTCATTTCTATTTGTTCCATCCTGACTTTTAAGGAGTTATTTTCTTCTTTCACAGTTTTTAGTTCTTTTTGTAAATGCCCAATTTCGTTTTTAAATGAATTATTTTGCTCTATTGAATTTTTTTCCATTTCCCTAATTTTTTTTTGAGAATTATTTTCTTTTTCCAATTCAGAAATTCTATTTTCTTGAGACTTTTTTATCTTTTCCAATTCAGAAATCCTACTTTCCTGTGTTTTTTTAACCTTTTCTAATTCACTAATTTTGTTTCCCTGCATCTCCTGTGAATTCTTTATTTTTTCCAACTCTAATTTCAGGACGTTGTTATTTTCTATCATACCTTCCCTTTCCTTTCCCCATTTTTCTTCGATCTCCCTCAATTTTTTAAGAGCTTCTTCTAGGAGAGAGTTATGTGATGGGGGGCAGGAATCGTTCCCCTTTAGGTTGTTGTCTGCTGATTCTCTGCTGTCAACTTCCTCGGGGTTGGACACCCGCTCTTTCTCTGTATAGAAGGAATCTATGGTTTTTCTAGCTTTTTTGCTCATACTTAAAAAAAATCTTTTGGGGTCTGTCCCTGGGGTAGGAAATTATTTACTTCTTTACCAGCTTCCTCCCAGACCGGATGGATGCAGCGGCTCCTGAGCCTGAGTTAAGAGAGAGCTCTGGGAGAGAGTTCCCCACCCCCTCCCTGGAAGTGCCTCAGAGGTGATTAGCACTACTGTGCTTTGAGGGCGTAGAATAGTGAAGACAGCACGAAGCCCAGCCTATGTGTCCGGTTGGGGAGTGGATGTCTGCAGCAGGTGACGTGAGAAGCCCCTGCGCTCAAACTGGAAGTGTCTGCCAGAAACCACGGTCCCTAGTTCAAAGGTTCCGCTTCTCTGGGACTTCCTGGAGCTGAGTTCCACTCCCTCCAGCTAAGCTAGGCAGTGTGTGTTGCCTTGGGCCGTATCCACCCACTTGTCAGTCTCTTAACTATTCTCAGGAGGTAGCTGAGGCCACACCCCCTGGTGCCAAGAGTTCTGCTGAGTCACCCCCGGGGTGGGGGAGGGGGAATCTAATCTGAGTTTTAAAATATTTTGGCTTTCTCTTCTGAACTGCTAAATAATTAGCAGAGAAGAGCTAACAGCCTGTGCCAGATTCCTTTACCTCAGTGGCTTCTCTGATCCCAGAGCCCTTCCCAGCGCAATGGGCGCAGTGTGCCCCTACCCCACCGTCTGTGCTGGTCTTTCTTATTCCTCCCCTGAGAACTGACCTTTCCTGTTGAAACTCCAGATTCTCTTCAGCTGATAAGTCGTGCTTCCATTCCTTGTGGTATCTATCAGTCCTGAGCTAATTTTGAGACTTAATTTATCTAATTGGTTGTGAGGGAGTGAGGAAGTTCACTGAGTCGTGTGTTTCTTCTCCGCCATCTTGGCTCCGCCCCCCAATTCCATCTTTTTTGCAGGTTCTGTCTCTCCAGAGTCTGTTTAGAAGTTTGACTTAATGACTATTCTGAGGAAAATTGTAGAAAGCTTAAGCAACTTCCTGGCTTTTCTCCACTATCTTGGCTCCATCTCTCTGCTATTCTTGATATTTTTGAGAAATATTGGATTTGCACAAAAAAAGGGGGGGTCTTGAAAAACTTTTTCCAATTGCTCTCCAGAATGGTTGGATTCATTCACAGTTCTACCAACAAACAATATATCTGTATCCCAGTTGTCCCAAATCCACTTCAACATTCATTATTATCTTTTCTTGTCATCTTAGCCAATCTAACAGGTATGTAGTGGTATCTCAAAGTTGTCTTAATTTGCATTTCTATGATTAATAGTGATTTGGAGCACCTTTTCATATGACTAGAAATAGTTACAATTTCTTCATCTGAAAATGTCTGTTTATATCCTTTGACAATTTACTAATTAGAGAATGGCTTGATTGTTTATAAATTTCAGTCAAGTCTCTATATATTTTGAGGTCTTTATCAGAACCTTTGAATATAAAAATGTTTCCCCAGTTTATTATTTTCCTTCTAAGCTTGTCTACATTAGTTTTGCTTGTATAAAAAAATTTAACTTAATATAATCAAAATTTTCTATTTTGTGATCAATAATGGTTTCTAGTTCTTCTTCGGTCACAAATTCCTTCTTCCTCCACAGATATGACAGGTAAAGCATCCTGTGTTCTTCTAATTTATTTATAATATCATTCTTTATGCCTAGATCATGAACCCTTTTTGACCTTATCTTGGTATACAGTGTTAAGTGTGGGTTAATGCCTAGTTTCTGTCATACTACTTTCCAATTTTCCCAGGAACTTTTGTCAAATTGTGTATTCTTATCAGAAAAGCTGGTGTTTTGGGGTTTGTCAAACCCTAGATTGCTATAGTTACTGACTGTGAACCTAACTTATTCCAATGATCAATTAGTCTATTTCTTAGTCAATACCAAATGGTTTTGGTGATTGCTGCTTTATAATATAGTTTTAGATCTGGTATAGCTAGGCCACCTTCATTTCTTTTTCCTTCATTAATATATTAGAAATTTTTGAACCTGTTGTTTTTCAGTTGAATCTTGCTGTTATTTTTTTTAGGTCACTAAAATAGATTAGTTTAGGTAGTATTGTGATCTTTAATATAATCACTCAACCTATCCAAGAGCACTTAATAATTTTCCAATTGTTTGGATCTGACTTTAATTGTATGGAAATTTTTTTAGTTTTGCTCATATAGTTCCTGACTTTCTCTTGGCAGATGTATTCCCAAATATTTTATACTATCTACAGTTATTTTAAATGGAATTTCTCTTTGTGTCCTTGCTGTTGGATTTTGTTACTGACATAAAAATGCTGATGCTTTTTGTGGATTTATTTTGTATCCTTCAAAAGTTGTGGATTATTTCTAATAACTTTTCAGTTGATTCTCAGGGGTTATCTAAGTATACCATTTTATCATCTGCAAAGAGTGATAATTTGGTTTCCTCATTACCCACTTTAATTACTTTAAATCTATTTTTCATCACTTATTGTCAAAGCTAGAATTTCTAACACAATATTGAATAGAAATGGTTATAATGGGCAACCTTGTTTCACCCTTGCTCTTATTGGGAATGGTTCTGTAAAGTTCTCCCCAAAATGTAATGTCTCGGGTTGCATTTTCTTGTGGTCTCTGGGAGGAGCTTTCATTTCACTTCAGTAATCACCACAAGTACAGCCAGGTGTTAAAGTTTAAATCCATTATTATCTCTTTCAAAGTCTTATCTCCTTTCTTAGGGTCAGGTTAGCTTTCTTAGATGCCTAGCTCCTTCCTTGGTTCAGAGAGTTTAAGCTCCTGCCACCAGTCCTTTGTGTTCTCTCCAAATGTCTCTGAATCTCCCTGGCTGAGGCTTCTAGTTTATGTTCCACACTGAGTACAAACCAATTATTATATCACTAGGAAACCATTATTTGTTGTAGGATTAAATCAAAACTAAACTAGATTTAACCATTGTCTTCTCATTTCCACTGAGTACCTTGTTTCAAGTTCTGGCCTATAACATTTCTTTGTAGGATTAAATCACTCATACTGAACCATGCTAAATTAGATAACTATTGTCTCTATCAATTCCACTGACTTAATACCTTGCAAGTATCCTTTGTTTCAAGTTCAGAGTTCTGGCCCATAACATGGTTCCACTTTATCCCCATTACATAGGATGCTTACCAATGCTTTTAAACAGATTAATCAAATCCCTTTTCTATTCTATCAGTCAAACTGATCAGTTATGCTGTTTTTCCCTCTTCTTTTTCTTTTTGTCTTAAAAATACTATTTATTATATGGGAAAGAGAATAATGATGAAAAGTATGGTTATGTGACAAATAAAAGGTATCAATGAAAACAAAGATGCAAAAAAAACCCAAAAACTGATTGTAAAATAATTAATATTAATGATTCCAACATGTTAAATAAACAAATAAAAATATAAAAAATGCTCATAGAAAATCAAATCTCATTTTTCTGTCCCTTTATGATTGTTTGTCTCCTTTAAGTCTATCTTTTATAATCTTGTTTTATAGACATATAAAAAAGTTGACAGAGCTGTATTGTATATTTTACCCTAGTTCTTCATTGTACTAGTAACAAATAAATTTCAGCATTGAAAAGAAGGGTGGTATACATGTTTTCATACTAGCAAGCAATACTTTTGAAGCATTCACAATAATTGTATATTTTTCAGAGGAACTCTAGGGAGAAAGAGAGAAAGGTTTGGGGCAAAGGATCAGTTTTGTTTCTTCAATTCTCATTTACTCCTGTAAAGGAGGAGTAAGTAATAGAAAGCAAATTCAGTCCCTATCTTGGGTTGACAACTAAGATTTTACAATGAAGGACCAGAACTTGGTAGTTTTGCTCTGAATTATGTGATGTTTTATCAAAGATGGATTATTTCTTTCCCTTTGAATTCATATATGCTATTCAGAAGTCACAATGGCTTTAGAGATCCCTATTAGGTATTCCAGATATTAATATAAGTGATTTTTCCTGACAACACAGACTCTACTATCAATCTTTACCAGGATGATTTTAATCAAGTCTATTTTCTACGATAAGCATATCAGATAAGATATGTCAATACAAGGAGTGATGTAGTAGCTGTTGACAATTAAATGGCCATGGGATGACTAATTTGAATGATCTCTGTAAATCCATAATAACCCCTAACAGATCATCAGGAAAGATTCCACAGAATGAGGGAAAAGTGCTGGTTACACAGATTCAATTCCCCAAAACCGAACAAAGTGGCTAACAATGGCAACTACATTGTTGGTATAAATTAGTGACAAGCCCAAATAGTCTTCAAATTTAGTTACCATGGAACTAGTTTTAGCTAATAATAATAAATACTGTTGAAATGTGCAATCTCAAATCAAGTTAAGAGTTCTATTACCAATATCCTTTCAATATAAGGGTTAATCTAAAGGTAACTGAACATTTATGTTGATAAAAAGTACACCCACTAGCAATTTTTTGTTGACCCCAGATATTGTCTTGAGATAAAATTCACAGTTAAGATGTGTGTCCAACACTGAACTTGGCAGTAGTGAGAAATGAAAACAGCAGAAAATCCATATAATCATTACTTGTGAGAGAGTACTACTTATTTATGCCCACAAAATAACAAAAACAAACAAACAAACAAACAAGGAAGAGTCAGCATGTTAAGTGATAGATTAATGGCTATGAGGTTATAACTACTTAAAGAAAAGAAAGATCTGTATAGTTTTCATGGGAATATTGGAACTGAAAGGGAATTATAAAGTATAGCCAGGAATAGCAAATTGGGAAAGGTAAAACAATTCCAGAAGGGCATCTCCTATTTCAATTCCACCAGCAGCACTGTTTTTTCCTCCAGAATTCAAGATATCTGCAACCAAGAGAAAAGATTTTCTCATTTTCAAATCTAAAGAATATGCATTTGGGCTCATTCTCCTGAACCTTTACAACATAGAAAAATCAAGACACATAATGTACAACAAACCATTATAGAATGCTAGAATTAGAATGGACTTTAGAGGTATTCTTCTCTAGTCCTTTTTTCTTAGATTCTAAATCCCAAAAAGTCAGAAAGCTTGGTCTATATGGTAATGAACTTTGTGATGATCATACTATATTATGTTATCTACAGTCAAGCAAAGCTATAACCAGCCACCAAGGAACTTATAGTGTTTTGCTTTAAGGTACCGACACATGAGAAAATGTTTTCTCCTTGTAGAAACTACATTCAAAGGTTCCTTTTTAGGTGTTCTTTTGGCTATGCTCTTGTAGGATGCAGCCAATCATAAAAAGATCACTCTCAGGATTACTCTTCATGTCCCTCTCCCAGGGCTCACTCATCTTTACCTACTAGAACTTTGGTGAAGACCAAGCTTCCTAGGGGACAGACAGCACCCACTCCCAGCACAATTGCATCTTTCATTTGTGATACCATGTACTTCCACCCTATCAGTCTACTCTTTCCCTATGCTACCTTGCCTTCTGGTTATCTTTTTTGGACTAGGTAAAATAATAGTTATATTTTTTCCAAGAAGATACATTTTGATCAGAACATCTTTCTTAGGTTAGTCATTGTCACTAGGGAGGGGGAAACATACAGTGTAGTTTCAAAAATCAGACTGATAAATTAAGATTATACCATATACTACTAGAATTATACATTTTCAGTTGGCTGTGCAAAAAAAGAAACTGTCAATATGATTTTCTTATTCTTTATTTTTCTCCTAGTAAGTGTTTTTGTGGCAAAGATTTGTTACCTTAAAAATTCTCTAGATTCATTTTCACAGCTCACCATACAATTTCTGGCCCAGCAAGGAGAGACTTGGTAGATAAGTATAGAAAATGATTTTGGAACTAAGTCAGCATTTTTATAGAATTTGATTTTAAAATGCTAGTATTTTTCCTCCAATAAATCCTTAAAAGCCATCAGGGCATTTTTCCCCTTAACTTTCCTTAACATTCTTGATGACAGAAATAGCTATTTACAATATGTAAAGCCATTTTGTAATGCCCTATGAAAAGTATAAAAAGACATTTTTATTTTCAGTCTTTGCTTCATAAGCTTTTGGACCAAAAATATAAAATCTTAGCAATATCAAAAGAAATATATCAACTTAGCAGGCAAAATGAGTTTTAATTTCTGGTCATATTTGCATAAAATTAGCATGTTATTGGATAAATATGATTTTTGCACCTCTAAAGAAATATATGGTAATTCATATAAGAAATAGCTGATTCTACTCTTCATTCTATTATAGCTAAGTGATAATTATTTAATAATAACAGTGATGTGTATTATGTTGTATTTGCTGTAACACAATCCTTCAGAAAATTTGCAGCTTTCCCTGGTTACAATGTAATTCTCTTAATGGATGCTTGGTGATGCTATTTCAAGGCATGGGTAACAAGGGACCCTATTCTATACTTCAAAAATAATCTTTGACTGCTTCTTGTGCCCTTTTTTATGTAACCTTTTGATTGCTTGATTAGGCAGAGATAGATGTGTGAAAAACAAACCCCTGACCATCTTTTTTTCTACCACTCCCACTGAGTAAGAAGAAGAAAGATAAGCTTTTGAATACGTATAAAAAGGAAGCACCATTGCCTTTTCCCCTCTGTCAAGGTTGATATGAGGCCTAGAGAGTAGACCTCTGGTGGTGTTTCTATATCTTGTTGGTCTATTATTTCCTGCCTTTGATAAAAGGATTTTGGAATTAGAATAGACTAGAGTTTGGTTGCTTGAATTACAAAAAGTCATAGTAGCACAAACTTTCTAGAAAATGAATTTCATTTATGGTAATGCATATCAGTCTTACCTAGTAGCTGAAAGACATGGATGAATTGAATATGTTTAATTCTATGTGAGGGAGTAACTCATCCACCTGCTATGTCACATTTAGACATAAAATGGAGGAGGAATTTATAGCAACCATTTTAAGTGTGAGCCCAATATTCTCAGAAACCAATGCATGGGTCCTGATAATGGATGGAAATGGAGGATAGAACATGTCTACAATTCAATATATGTGTGTTTGTGCTTGTACACATAAACCATGGTTCTTATTTTATCTTGTCAGTCAATATTAATTTATAAAACCTAATTGCTATTAATTGATTAAATCCTAGTTGGAAACCAGTCAGCAGATCTGTAAATTACATTAGGAAGATATGAAATATAATTGTTGACCACCAGGGGAAAACACTAGTGTGGAGTTTTAAGCCAAGAGCAATAGAAAGATATCCAATTATCTATGGGAAGGAAGATGTAGTTAGGCTTACTCTACAACTCAGGACCATCAGTTCAAGTAGAAATTGTAATAAGAACTTCAGAACCTATAGGGCTATATTTGACTGTGGATATAGTGTCCCACTCCCCTCCAAGTTCCTTGAGGATATGCGCAGTTTTGCTTTCACATATGTTTACTCAGTCTCTAACACTCAAAATACTTAAATAACTCAAAATACTTAAAGTATAGCATATGAGTTGATTAATGTTTGATTTTAAATTCTTCCACATCTCCTATTGTAGTCCACTGGGTGTCTTAATTTTATTTTTTCATCCATCTAGTACTCTGTCCTTTCACAAGAACAAAAGCAAAAAAATTTGCCATTATCTTATTGCAATAGAGGTAATTAGATGTTACAAAAGAAGAGACCTTTGAACCTGGGATCACCAAGATCTGAGTTCAAATTTAATATCAAGTATTTATAAGGTATGTGACTCTGGGTATTTCATTTAACCTCTCATTGAATCAGTGTTATCCAGTATAAATGTGACTAATAACAGCATCCATCTTCCAAAATTGTTGTGATGACAAAAGTGAGTTGCTATTGATAAAGTATTTAGAATGGTATCTAGCACACAGCAAACACAAAAGCTTTTCCCTCTATCATTATTTTTTTGTTTGTTTCTTTCCCTTCTTTCTCACCTATAAATAAATCCTTGTATCAGATACAAATTTAAAATAAAAGAAAATACATTGAACTCATTTAAAGGTTTCCTACTTGGTCTTTATTTCAAGTCTCTCTCCTCTCCAATTCTTTTTAACATAAATACAAAGTAATGACTTTAATGATAAAATATGACTATGTTACTCCTCAATCAGAAATTTTCAATGACTTTCAATTAACTCTAGTATAAAATAGTAACTTCTCATTTGAGAATTTGGAACATTCTCTACTCTGATTTCAGATTCTTCTTTTTTTTTTTTTTTTTAGTATTTTTCTCATTATTCTCTGATATGGACTGTAGTTCCTAGTTAAATTAGATTAATAACTGGTCTCCAGATTAAAACTATCCATTTTTCACCCCTGGTTTATGCCATGACTGAAAAACTGAACCTTCTCATCTCTGTCTCCTATTTCAAATATGAATTCAAGAATAACTATTTCCTGAATAACTTATTTCCCCAAATAACTATGCTTTTCCCTCTCTGTAAATAACCTTTTTATACTTATTTGTTAATTGTATTCTCCAAAAGAATGTGACATTCCTGAGAGTAGGAAGTTTTATATTTGTCTAGGACGCCCAGTGCATAACATATATTGATTATCTATTATATGAGAAACATTCTTGTGGGTACTAGAAATATTAGGACAAAATGCAGAAAAGTCCTGTACTGAAAGCACTCACATTCTACTTGGGGTAAAATATGTATACAGATAATAATTTATGTGATTTCAGAAAGGAAAGATCACTAATGACTTAATGCATGAGGAAAATTTCTTTGTTGAAGGTGACACAGAAGATGAGTTTTGAAGAAAGCTAAAGTTTGTGAAATATAGAAGTGAAGAGAGAATACATGAGTTCTAGCCTGAACAAAGTCATGGAGCAGCATTAGATAAAATGAGGAGTTTCAGGAACTTCAAGGAAATCAATTTGATTAAAACATAGAATACCCAAAGAGAAGTAATATGTAATGTATCTAAAAGGTTAAAGGGAAGGCAATTGTGAAGGCCTTTTGATAATGTGAAAATAAATATATCTCTTAGCCATGAAAATAAAAATTTTTTCTAATATTTTATGGTCTGATATTTAATATTAAGGGACTGATTTTGAATTTATTGTGAAATATAGTGAAAAGTGTTGGTCTAAGTTTAACTTATGCAAGTCTGCTTTCTGATTTTGCCAGCAATTTTATTTATCCTAAAGGGAATTCCTTACAAAACAATTTGTTTTCTGATTTTTTAAAATACCAAGTTATAGTTTGCACTGTTTCTGATTTTCCATCTCCTAGACTGTTCAATGGAGAACTATTTCTATGCTTTAATAAATATTAAATATCTTTCATAATTATTACTTTATAGTTTAATGAAAAGAAGAGTTGATCTTTCCCCTCCCTCTATATTCCTAGTTTATGTGTTTGAATAATTTTTTTGTGAATCCATAAAGATTAAAAAGGATTGTATTGCGGAAGGGTCATAAATTTAAAATAGGTCTTATTTCCTGTCATAAGATCACATGACTTAAGATGTTATTTTGTTTTCAGTCATTGTATATTATATTTTTGAAGGTATCAATCATGTTTTTCTTCTCCAATTGGCTAGCAAATAATTGTGGGTAATAGGTTCTGTTGATTAAAAAAAATGGGGGATTTTGTTTGATTTCATCTTGTTTATTTGACATTTTTGATTCATTATTTGTCATCTTCTTTGTAATTAGATAGACTAAAGGCTTATTGATTTTGTTAGTCTTTTCAAAGAACTGGCTTTTAGTTGTATTTATGATTTCTTTGGTCCTTTTGGTTTCCAGTTTATTCCCTAATTCTTTTTAAGTTATGTACATTCTTATTTGTTGTTTAGGAAGAGGATAAGGAAATAGTGAAAGGCAATGAGAAGGTAGATTAAGAAAGCTCAGGAAAAACCAGGAGTACATTCTAACTCTGAAGTAGAAAGAGAAGAAAATATCTAGTAGGGGGAGTTGGTTAACATTATGAAAACCTGAAGAAAAAATCCATGAGAAAGTTTTAAAAAGCTAGTTGGACTGTTTTATTAGTCATTAAAATACCTATCAATCAACAGTCATTTATTAATATTTTATTACATGCTAAGCACTACAAGAACAAATTGCATTTTAACATATTAAATACTTGGTACATAGTGTCCAGAGAATAAACATAAACAACATAAATACTGGTATTAAGGTATAAGGAGAAAGAAAAAAACTAGATCAGCAAAGGCTTTATAATGGTGATTGAGGTATATCTTAGAGGAGGTTCATCATTTTACAAGACAGGAGTAGAAGGGAATGCACTGATTACATGGCATATGACCACTGTAATAAAGTTACAGATAAGGGAAACTCTTTTGCTTGTGAGAAACAAATAGACAAATGAGCTGGCACCATCAGAGAGTATAAAATGTTTAAAATATAATGAAGATGGGAAGAAAGATCAGGATAACATTATGAAAAAGTATAAAAGATTAACAGAAAAGTTAATTCTTTATCTTAGAGCCACTGAAGTTGATTCGGAGAAGACTGGCATTGCCAGATTTTCCTTAGGGAAATCTAATTAGAAAGATGGAAAGACTTGAGACAGAGACATACATTATCAAGCCATTATGATCATATAGACAGAAGATGTTAAGGGGCTGAACAAAGATTTTATAGATATTTTAATAGAAAGAGGAGGGGGGAAACCCAATTTCTAAAGACTGAGGAGAACTTAAATGATTGGTGAAAATGTAAGTCATTCCATCAATTAGAGAATGACTGAATAAGTTTGGGTATATGAAGGTTGTGTAATATTATTGTTCTATAAGAAATGATAAGCAGGATGATTTAAGAAAGGCCTGGAGAGAATGACATGAACTAATGCTAAGTGAAATGAGAAGAACAAGAGATCATTACACATGGCAACAACAAGATTATATAAAAGTTAATTCTGATTGACATAGGTCTTTTCAACACTGAGGTGATTGAAGCCAGTTTCAATGATCCTTGATGAAGAAAGCCATATGCACCCAGAGAGATGTTCACAACATAGCATTTTCACTCTTTTTTTATTTGCTTGCATTTTTCTTTTTCAATTTTTACCTTTTGTATTTGATTGTTCTTGTGCAGAATGATAATTATATAAATAGGCATATATATTGGAATTAATATATATATATATATACATATATTAACATATTTAACATATATTGGATTACTAGCTATCTAGGGGAGAGGTGAAAGGGAAGGAAGGAAAATCAATCTGGAACAAAAGGATTAATGATGAAAAGTTATCCATACAAATGTTTTGAAAATATAAAGCTACAATTAAAAAAGGAAATGTGAGGGATAGACAATTTTCAAGAAATTAACAGGATTGTAATAAAGACAATATTAGTTATATGTATTGTGCAATAGAAAAAATAAGATGGCAAAAACTAAGCTTGTAAGCAGATAGTAATGAAAATAAAAAAAAGCATTTTGAGATAAATAAGGAAAAAGGATAAATATAAAATTAAGAATGTACATTGAAAAAATCTAGATTGGTATGCAGAAAAAAATGAATGAGAAATAAAAAGGAGTTTAAAGAAGAATAAGAAAAACAGGATATTTGAAGTATCTCCCTGGAGGAAAGGAGAAATAAAATAAAAAAAAAATTTACATAGAATGATTGCCTTTGGGAATACTTCTTTTGTTAAAAAAAGTTTTAATTGATATTTTTAACTCAACAATTTTCTCTGCTATCCCTCCCCTTTCAAAAGAGGAAGGGATATTCTATATAATTATATATCTTTACATTATTTTATTTAATTTTATGTAATTATGATTTTTTTCAGTTGTAATCTGGCATTGACCCAACTTCATTCAATTCCTTCTCATGGTAGATTAATGTCAGTATGATAGCAAAACAAACAAACAAACAAACAAAAAATAAATGATGAGTAATTACTAGAATATTTTGAGTGATATGATAAACTAAAAAATTATAGGTATTTTGATTGCTTTCATTCCTGTTTGAATTTTTTAAAAAATATTGTTATTAAAGCTTTTTTTTTTATTTATAAAGCAAATAAATAGGTAATTTTTTTTCCAAAATTGACACTTGCAAAACCTTTTGTTCCAAATTTTCCCCTCCTTCCCCTTGCCCCCTTCCCCAGCTGGCAGGTAGTCGAATATATGTTAAATATGTTGAAATACATGCTAAATGCAATATACACAAGGGGAACTGGTTTCAATCATCTCATTGTTGAAGAAAGCCACGTCCATCAGAATTGATCATTGTATAGTCTTGCTGTTGCCATGTACAATGATCTCCTCATTCTGCTAGTTTCGCTCAACAACAGTTCATTTAGATCTCCCCAAGCCTCTCAGACATCATCCTGCTGGTCATTTCTTAAAGAATAATAGTATTCCATAGCATTCATATATC
Source organism: Sminthopsis crassicaudata (assembly GCF_048593235.1). NCBI lineage: Eukaryota > Metazoa > Chordata > Mammalia > Dasyuromorphia > Dasyuridae > Sminthopsis > Sminthopsis crassicaudata. Next base: position 76,466,629 of record NC_133621.1, on the reverse strand, counting down.
ATAATTTATTCAGTCATTCTTGCCATTACAAAGAGGGCTACCACAAATATTTTTGCACATGTGGGTCCCTTTCTCTCCTTTAAGAACTCTTCAGGATGTAATCCAAATAGAAATACTGCTGGACCAAAGGGTATCCATAGTTTGATAACTTTTTGAGCATAGTTCCAAATTGCTCTACAGAATGATTGGATCAGTTCATAGTTCTACCAACAATGTATCATTAGCCCAATTTTCCCACATCCTCTCCAATATTCATCATTATATTTTCCTGTCATCTAAGCGAATCTGACAGATATGTAGTGGTATATCAGAGTTGTCTTAATTTGCATTTAGCTGATCAATAGTGATTTGGAACACCTTTTCATGTGGCTACAAATATTTTCAATTTCTTCATCTGAGAATTGTCTGTTCATATCCTTTGACCATTTATCAATTGGGAAATGGTTTGAACTAGTATAACTTTGAGTCAAATCTCCATAATATTTTGTAAATGAGGCCTTTATCAGATTCTTTTGATATAAAAATGTTTTCCCAGTTTATCACTTCCCTTCTAATCTTATCTGCATTAGTTTTGTTTGTAGAGAAACTTTTTAACTTAATATAATAAGAATTATCTAGTTTGTGATCAACAATAATCTCTAGCTCTTTTTTCATCACAAATTCCTTCCTCCTCCACAAATCTGAGAGGTAAACTATCCCATGTTATTTTTCTAATTTGTTTATAATATCATTCTTTATGTCTAGATCATGAACCCATTTTGACCTTATCTTGATATATGGTTAAGTGTGGGTCTATGCCTACTGTCTGCCATACTAGTTTCCAATTTTCCCAGCAGTTTTTATCAAATAGTGAATTCTTATCCCAAAAGCTGGGGTCTTTGGATTTGTCAAACACTAGACTGCTATAGTCATTGACTATTTTATTCTGTGAACCTAATCTATTCCACTGGCCAACTAGTCTATTTCTTAGCCAATACCAAATAGTTTTGATGAGCACTCCTTTATAATATAGTTTTACATCTGATACATCTAGGACACCTTCATTTGTTTTTCTGTTCATTAATTCCTTTGAAATTCTTGAGCATTTGTTCTCCCAGATGAATTTTGTTGTTATTTTTTCTAGGTTTATTTTTCTAGGAGATTGATTGGTATAGTATTGAATAAATAGATTAGTTTAGGGAATACTGACATCTTTATTATATTTGTTCCATCTATCCTAGAACACTTGACATTTTTCCAATTGCTTAGATCTGACTTTATTTATATAGAAAATATTTTGCAGTGTTTACTCATATAGTTCCTGACATTACTTTGGCAGACAGATTCCCAAATATTTTATACTATCAACATCTATTTTAAATGGAATTTCTCTTTGTATCTCTTGCTGTTGGATTTTGTTAGTGATACAAAAGAATGTTAGTGATTTTTGTGGATTTATTTTGTATCCTGCAACTTTGCTGACGTTGTTGATTTCTTTTAATATTATTTTGCTTGATTCTTTAGGGTTCTCTAAGCATGTGATTACATTATCTGCCAAGAGTAATAATTTATTTTTCTCATTACCTACTCTAATTCTTTTAATCTCTTTTTCTTCTCTTATTGCCAAAACTAGTATTTCTAATACAATATTTAATAGTAATGGTGATAGTGGGCAATCTAGTTTTATCCCTGATCATATTGGGAATGGTTCCAGTTTATCCCAATTACATGATGTTTGCTGATGGGTTTAAGTAGATGTGATTAACTGTTGTAAGGAAAAGTCCATTTATCCTATACTCTTTAGTGTTTTTATTAGGAATGAGTGTTGGATTTTATCAAATGTTTTTTTTTCTGTGGCTATTGAGATAATCATATGATTTTTGTTAATTTGGTTATTGATATAGTCAAGTATGCTAATAGTTTTCCTAATATTGACCCAGCCCTGCATTCCTGGTATAAATATTCCTTGGTTGTGGTGTATATTGCTGGGGATAATTTTCTGTAATCTCTTTGCTAATATTTTATTTAAAAATTTTGCATCAATATTCATTAAGGGTTATTGCTCTATAATTTTCTTTTTAGGTTTTCATCCTACCTTGTTTAAGTATCAGTATCATATCTGTGTCATAAAATGAATTTGGTAGGAGTCCTTCATTCACTAGTAGGAATTCTTCATTTCCTATATAATTATTATTTTAAAGGCAAAAATGGAAAATTAATGATAAAGATCATCATAATCCATAATACATTGAAAAAGTCTGAAGATTCATGCAAAGTACAATACTTGAAGATCTCTTATATCATGAAATAAGGTATACATATCTTCTCATATCTCTTTCTTCAAACCAGGCATGCTATTTGTAATTTTGAAACTTTGAATTAGTTGTCTTTTTTATTTTCCTTTTTGCTGTTCTAATCATTGTATGTATTATTTTCTTGTCCTATTTATTTAATTCTGTATCAGTTTATTTAGATATTCCAGTTCTTCCCTGTATCCACCATATACAATTTTTTAATATTAAATATTCTAAGCCTTTAAGAGTAGAAAAAATTCCTTTTGTGAATGAAGATGAATTGATGAGAAACCATATGTACATTCATTCTTTATATTCCTGATATAGGCACTTCCATATAGTCAATAATAGCAGGGAAATATGATTTAGATATGCTGCACATGTAATGTGGACTTTCAAATACTTTAACAATCTAGTGAAAAACCTTAGGAAAAAAGTGAAGAGTTTCAAAACTATTAAAATTGATTTATCAAACAATCAAACAATCTAAAAATAATTGTCCTTAATTTATTCCTCAAGCCATTTCCTTCTGCCAATGACTACTTCATTATTTTCCATCCATGTGATATTCCCTAAGAACACCAAGAAGGAAGACTATTTGGGAAATGAATGCTCCATTTTCAAAAATCTCTTCTAAAAAATCAGAGATCTTATAATCCAGAAGCAGAAAGCTTTTTCTGTCTACAACCCTGAAACTTATTTTTTTAGGTGGAAGCAGCAGAGATATATTTGTTTCCTAAAAGTAATTAGTAAGAATTCCTACCCCGGGCAATCCTAAAGAACAAATATGCATTTTTGGATAATAATAAAATTGAAAATACAAACAAGCCCTAAAGCTATTCCAGCTGATGAAAACAGCCAGCATTTTCATTAGAAACAGTGAACACTCTGCATGACACAATGTATAAAGAATAAGTCTGTATTTTGTTGGACATATAACTTTGTGGATTTAACAATCTATGCCTGATCATCTAAGTTGGAATGTTTGGATAATAACAGCTCAAGACACCAGGAAAAGGATAATGCCCTCATATTAATCATATACCACTGAGTGCCTTGTTCACCAAATAAATATTAATAAAAAAAGTAATGCTAGCCTAATGATGCTGAAGTGTTGAACAAAACATAGACTCAGGGGTGGAGCCAAGATGGCAGAGAAGGCACACAAGACATTCTGAGCTCCTCTCATACCCTAATTACAATTTTTTTTAAAATCAGCTTCAAAAATTGCACTAGACTGGTAAAATTCCCGAAGATTGGAAGTACAACAACTCACCAGCCAAAGATAATAAGGAATAGCACCAGAAAAGGTTGGTCCTGAGTGGCGGGAAAAGACCAGTGCATGCAGGGGTGGAATCAGAACTAGGGGCGGCCTCTGTGGTTGGAAGGTTTACATAGAGCTCTCTGCCATAGCCTGACTGCTTTGCTTTGGTAGCAGAGTAGTGGATCAGCAGAGAAATTGGAGCCTAGGTAGAGGGTACTCTGAGAGACACCAGAGCATAACAGAATCTGGCTGTGTCTACCCTGGACCGGAAGTGACTCAGCACAGACCATAGCACAGCTCTTCAGTAGCATTTTGCAGCTAGGGACTCTTGTTGTGGGGCAGTCACAAACCTCCACGGCAGGAACACAGCCTGGGGCAGCCTCTCATCTGCAGAGTGGATGGCTGGGCCTGGGGTAGTGGAATTTCCCCAGCTTGACTGTGCTCCCCATGCAGAGACACTTCCAGGTACCCTGAGGAATAGGGTGACTGCTAATAGTGAAAGTGGGCATTTGTATGGTGGCAGTGATACTTTTGCTGCTTAACCTCTAGCCCCAAAGCAGTCATTAATATTCAAAGTGGGGCTCATTGCAGGGGCACTTACACAGCCCAGCTCTTGATAACCAGGCCTAGTCACTTCCTTGTAGAGCTCTTCCCAGAGCACTACCAGAGCACTCCGCAGCTTGGCCACTCCTTGCAGCCCATTGAGAGGATAGCTACTGTCCATATACCCATCTTTGTTCTTCAGAGGAAACTGGAAACCTCCTTGCCCTGAAGGCAGACCCTAAAGGCTTTAAAAAAAAGAGTAAAAAAATCAAGAGAATGATTGATAACTTCTATACAGAAAGAGAGCGGGTTTCCAACCCCAAGGAGACTAATAGCAAACAGCCTCCAGATAATACTCCAAATAACCCTCTCCTGGAAGAGACTATTAAAAATCTCAAAAGAGAGTTAGAAGAAAAATAGGGAAAGGAAAGAGAAGCTATGCAAGAGAGTAACAACCTCCTGAAATGTGAATTGTAAAAGGTAAAGAATTCACAGGAAATGCAGGGAAACAGAATTAGTGAATTGAAAAAGGTAAAGACATCACAGGAAAGTAGGATTTGTGAATTGGAAAAGATAAAGAATTCTCAAGAAAGTAGGATTTGTGAATTGGAAAAAGAAAATAACTCACTAAAAAACAAATTTAGTGAAATGAAAAAAAAAATTGCATTGAACAAAACCACTCATTTAAAAACTCAAATGGACATATACAAAAAGAAGTAAAAAAGCTAATGGAAGAAAATAACTCCTTAAAAATCAGAACTGAACAAATAGAAATGAATGATTCATGGTGACACAAAGAATCAGTCAAGCAAAACCAAAAAAAAAAAAAAAAAAAAAAAAAAAAACTGGATAAAAATGTCAAATACCTAATTGGAAAAATGACAGACCTGGAAAATAGATCTAGGAGAGATAATCTTAGGATTATTGGACTTCCCAAAAATTATGATTAAAAAAAAAAGCCTAGATACTATTTTATAGGAAATCATCAGAGAACTGCCCAGAGATAATAGAACCAGAAGGTAAAATAGGCATTGAAAGAATTCTTTGAACACCTGAAAAAGACCCTAAAAAAAAAACTCCACGAAATATTCTGGCCAAATTTCAGAAATATCAGACTAAGGAAAAAAATATTACAATCAGCCAGGAAAAAAAAAAAAAAAAAAAAAAAAAAAAAAAAAAAAAAAAAAAAAAAAAAAAAAAACAATTCAAATACCGAGGTACCACAATAAGGGTCACTCAAGCTCTGGTCACCTCTACATTAAAGGATCGAAGGGCCTGGAATCTGATATTCCTAAAGGCAAAAGAACATGGAATGTAGCCAAGAATAAATTACATAGCTAAGTTTAGCATTTTCTTTCATGAAAGAAGATACACATTTAATGAAATAGATGAATTCCATTTGTTTCTAAGGAAAAAACCATATCTAAACAAAAAATTTGATCTCAAACTATAGGACTCACAAGGAGTATAAAAAAGGTAAAAGGAATTCTTGAGAACTGTATTTCTGTTGTGGATATATATTAGGTCCACACGTATAATTTGATTTTACTGATATAACATAAAAAGGGGAAAATGGAAAGGGGATAGTGTCAGAAAAAGGAAAAAGGGGAGATAAAAAGAAGGAAACCATATCCCATTAAGAGGCAAAGAAAATTTGTCATATCTCAGGGAATTTAGAGAGGGGATGAACATTGTGTGAATCTTACTCTCATCAGAATTAGCTCAAAGAGAAAATCATTGACATTTTTGTTTTGCAGAGAATTCTCTCTCACCTCATTTAAAAGGGGAAGAGGAAAAGGGAAAAGGAAAAGAATAATAAGGGAAGGGTACAAGAAAGGGAAAGGGATTTAAAGGTATGAGGGAGGGATACTAAGGAGGGAAAGCTGCGTGACACAAGTGGGACCCATAAGTTTAATACTAGGGAAGGGATTCAGGGGGAAAGGGGAAAAAAGCATAATCTGGAGACAATATGATGGCAGGAAATACAGAATTAGTAATTTTAACTGTAAATGTGACTGGGATGAACTTTCCTATTAAGTGTAGGCAGATACCCGATTGGATCAAAAGTCAGAACCCTACAATATGTTGTTTACAAGAAACACATTTAAAGCAAGGGGATACATACAGAGTAAAGGTAAAAGGCTGAAGCAGAATCTATTATGTTTCAAGTGAAATCAAAACAGCAGGTGTAGCCATCCTGATCTCATATCAAGCATATATATGCATATTATATTATATATATTATATATTATATATTATATATTATATATATATATATATATAAATATATGCACCAAATGGTATAGAATCTAAATTCCTAAAAGAGAAGTTGAGAGAATTGCAAGAAGAATAGACAACAAAACTATAAGAGGGGGAGATCTCAACCTTGCACTCTCAGAATTAGATAAATCAAAGCACAAAACAAAAAAGAAAGAAATTAAAGAAGTAAATAAAATATTAGGAAAATTAGGTATGATAGATCTTTGGAGAAAACTGAATGGTGAGGGAAAGAAGTATATTTTTTTCTCAGCAGTTCAAGGAAACTCTACAAAAATTGACCATATATTAGAATATAAAGATCTCAAAATTAAATGCAGGAAGGTGAAAATAGTAAATGCTTTCTTTTCAGATCACAATGCAATAAAAACAACATTCAACAAGAAGTTAGGGGTAAATAGATCAAAAAGTAATTGGAAACTAAATAACCTCATCTTAAAGAATGTTTGGACAAAACAGCAAATTATAGACACAAGTAATAATTTCACTCAAGATAATGAACAAGAATATGACATCATACCAAAATTTGTGGGACGCAGCTAAAGCAGAAATAAGGGAAATTTTATGCCTTTAGAGGCTTAATTGAATAAAATAAAGAAAGAGAAGATCAATTAATTGGGCTTGCAACTAAAAAATCTAGAAAAAGACCAAATTGAAAGCTACCAAATACTAAACTTGAAATTCTAAAATTAAAAAGAGAAATTAATAATATTGAAAGTAAAAAAACGATTGAACTAATAAATAAAACTAAGATTTAGTTTATGAAAAAAAAACAATATAATTATAACATTTTTTGACAATACATATGCATGGGTAATTTTTTATAACATTATCCCTTGCACTTACTTCTATTCAGATTTTTTCCCTTCCTCCCCCAAACCCCTCCCCCAGATGGCAAGCAGTCTTATATATGTTAAATATATTACAGTATAATTTAGATACAATATATGTGTGTAGAACCGAATTTTTTGTTGCACAGGAAGAATTGGATTCAGAAGGTAAAAATAACAGTTTACATTCATTTCCCATTGTTCCTTTTCTGGATGTAGCTGGTTCTTTCCATCATTAATCAATTGGAATTGGATTAGCTCTTCTCTATGTTGAAGAAATCCACTTCCATCAGCATACATCCTCGTACAGTATCATTGTTGAAGTGTATAATGATCTTCTGGTTCTGCTCGTTTCACTCAGCATCAGTTGATGTAAGTCTCTCCAAGCCTCTCTATATTTCTCCTGTTGGTCATTTCTTATAGAACAATAATATTCCATAACATTCATATACCATAGTTTACCCAACCATTCTCCAATTGATGGACATCCATTCATCTTCCAGCTTCTAGCCACTATGAAAAGGGCTGCCACAAACATTTTGGCACATACAGGACCCTTTCCCTTCTCTAGTAGTTCCTTGGGGTATAAGCCCAGTAGTAGTATGGCTGGGTCAAAGGGTATGCACATTTTGATAACTTTTTGGGCATAATTCCAGATTGCTCTCCAGAATGGTTGGATTCTTTCACAACTCCACCAACAATGCATCAGTGTCCCAGTTTTCCCACAGCCCCTCCAACATTCATCATTATTTGTTCCTGTCATCTTAGCCAATCTGACAGGTGTGTAATGATACCTCAGAGTTGTCTTAATTTGCATTTCTCTGATCAATAGTGATTTGGAACACTCTTTCATATGAGTGGAAATAGTTTTAATTTCATCATCTGAAAATTGTCTGTTCATATCCTTTGACCATTTATCAATTGGAGAATGGCTTGATTTCTTATAGATTAAAGTCAATTCTCTGTATATTTTGGAGATGAGGCCTTTATCAGAACCTTTAACTGTAAAAATTTTTTCCCAATTTGTTACTTCCCTTCTAATCTTGTTTGTATTAGTTTTGTTTGTGCAGAAACTTTTTAATTTGGTGTAATCAAAATGTTCTATTTTGTGATCAATAATGGTCTCTAGTTCTCCCTTGGACACAAACTCCTTCCTCCTCCACAAGTCTGAGAGGTGAACCATCCCATGTTCCTCCAATTTATTTATGATTTCGTTCTTTATGCCTAAATCTTGGACCCATTTTGATCTAATCTTAGTATGTGGTGTTAAATGTGGGTCCATGCCTAGTTTCTGCCATACTAATTTCCAGTTTTCCCAGCAGTTTTTGTCAAATAATGAATTTTTATCCCAAAATTTGGGATCTTTGGGTTTGTCAAAGATTAGATTGCTATTTTTATTCACTATCTTGTCCTGTGAACCTAACCTATGCCACTGATCAACTAGTCTATTTCTTAGCCAATACCAAATGGTTTTGGTGACTGTTGCTTTATAATATAGCTTTAAATCAGGTACACTTAGACCACCTTCCTCTGACTTTTTTTTTCATTAGTTCCCTTGCAATTCTCGACCTTTTATTCTTCCATATGAATTTTGTTGTTATTTTTTCTAGGTCATTAAAATAGTTTCTTGGGAGTCTGATTGGTATAGCACTAAATAAATAGATTAGTTTGGGGAGTATTGTCATCTTTATTATATTCGCTCGGCCTATCCAAGAACATTGAATGTCTTTCCAATTATTTAAATCTGACTTTATTTTTGTGGCAAGTGTTTTGTAATTTTGCTCATATAATTCCTGACTCTCCTTTGGTAGATATATTCCCAAATATTTGATACTATCGACTGTTATTTTGAATGGAATTTCTCTTTGTATCTCTTGCTGTTGGATTGTGTTGGTAATGTATAAAAATCCTGAGGATTTATGTGGATTTATTTTGTATCCTGCGACTTTGCTAAAATTCTGAATTATTTCTAATAGCTTTTTAGCAGAGTCTTTGGGGTTCTCTAAGTATACCATCATGTCATCTGCGAAAAGTGACAATTTGATTTCTTCATTTCCTACTCTAATTCCTTGGATCTCTTTCTCGGCTCTTATTGCCAAGGCTAGAGTTTCTAGTACTATATTGAATAGTAATGGTGATAGTGGGCAACCTTGTTTCACTCCTGATCTAACAGGGAAAGGTTCTAGTTTATCACCATTACATATGATGTTTACTGAAGGTTTTAAATATATGCTCCTTATTATTTTAAGGAATAGTCCATTTATTCCTATACTCTCAAGCGTTTTTAGTAGGAATGGATGTTGGATTTTATCAAATGCCTTTTCTGCATCTATTGAGATGATCATATGGTTTTTATTAATTTGATTATTAATATGGTCAATTATACTAATAGTTTTCCTAATATTAAACCAGCCCTGCATTCCTGGTATAAATCCCACTTGGTCATAGTGTATTATTCTGGGGATGATTTTCTGAAGTCTATTTGCTAATATCTTATTTAAGATTTTAGCATCAATATTCATTAAGGAAATTGGTCTATAGTTTTCTTTCTCAGTTTTCGATCTACCTGGTTTAAGTATCAGTACCATGTCTGTGTCATAGAAGGAATTTGGTAGGACTCCTTCAATCCCTATTTTTTCAAATAGTTTACATAGCATTGGAGTTAGTTGTTCTTTAAATGTTTGGTAGAATTCACCTGTAAATCCATCTGGTCCTGGGGACTTTTTCTTAGGAAGTTGGTTAATAGCTTGGTCTATTTCTTTTTCTGAGATGGGACTATTTAGACTACTTACTTCTTCCTCTGTTAATCTGGGCAAGCTATATTTTTGAAGGTATTCTTCCATTTCATTTAAGTTATCAAATTTATCGGCATAAAGTTGAGCAAAGTAGCTCCTAACTATTGTTCTAATTTCCTCTTCATTAGTGGTGAGTTCACCCTTTTCATTTTCAAGACTATCAATTTGCTTTTTCTCTTTCCTTTTTTTAATCAGGTTTACTAAGGGTTTGTCTATTTTGTTGGTTTTTTCATAAAACCAACTCTTAGTTTTATTAATTAATTCAATAGTTTTTTTACTTTCAATTTTATTAATCTCACCTTTTATTTTTTGAATTTCAAGTTTTGTGTTTGTCTGGGGGTTTTTAATTTGTTCCTTTTCTAGCAATTTTAGTTGTAAACCCAATTCGTTGGCCCTCTCTTTCTCTATTTTATGCAAGTAGGCCTGTAGAGATATAAAACTTCCCCTAATTACTGCTTTGGCTGTATCCCACATATTTTGGTATGATGTCTCATTATTGTCATTTTCTTGGGTGAAGTTATTAATTATGTCTATGATTTGCTGTTTTACCCAATCATTCTTTAGTATAAGATTATTTAGTTTCCAATTATTTTTTGGTCTATTTTCCCCTGGCTTTTTATTAAATGTTATTTTGATTGCATTATGGTCTGAAAAGGATGCATTTACTATTTCTGCCTTACTGCATTTGATTTTGAGGTTTTTATGCCCTAGTATATGATCAATTTTTGTATAGGTTCCATGAACTGCTGAGAAGAAAGTATATTCCTTTCTGTCTCCATTTAGCTTTCGCCAAAGATCTATCATATCAAACTTTTCTAGTATTCTATTTACCTCTTTGACTTCTTTCTTATTTATTTTGTGGTTTGATTTATCTAATTCTGATAGTGCAAGGTTGAGATCTCCCGCTATTATAGTTTTGCTATCTATTTCCTCTTGCAGCTCTCTTAATTTCTCTTTTAAGAATTTAGATGCTGCACCACTTGGTGCATACATGTTTAATATTGATACGGCTTCACTATTGATGCTTCCCTTTAGCAGGATATAATGCCCTTCCTTATCTCTTTTAATTAGATCAATTTTTGTTTTTGCTTGATCTGAGATGAGGATGGCTACTCCTGCTTTTTTGGTTTTGCCTGAAGCATAATAGATTCTGCTCCACCCTTTTACTTTTAGTTTGAATGTCTCATCCTGTTTCAGGTGTGTTTCCTGTAAACAACATATAGTAGGATTCTGACTTTTAATCCAGTCTGCTAACTGCTTCCTCTTTATGAGGCAGTTTGCCCCATTCACATTTATGGTTAGAAGGACTAATTCTATATTGCTTGCCATCCTATTAACCCCTGCTTATGCTTTTCCCCTTTCCTTCCCTTTTACCCTCCTATCCAGTATTAAACTGGTAAACACCACTTGCTTTTCACAGCCCTCCCTTTTTAGGATCCCTCCCCCACCTTAAAGATCCTCCCCTTATTTTATCCCTTTTCCTCGAAATTACTGTATTCCCTTCCCCTTAGCTTACTCCTTCCCTTTCACTTTTCAATGAAGTGGAAGAAGTTTCACCATAAATCGAATATGTCTATTGATACACGCTATGTTCATCTCCCTCCTTTCTTTCTCTCAGATATAATAGGTTACCTTTGCCTCTTCATGAGATGTAGTACCACCACTTTATACTTTTTTATGATATAATCTCCTTTCCACCTCTAGTTTCTAAGACAAATTGTACATATGTTCTTTACATATTTTTTTGACAGAAGTATAGTTCTCAAGATTTCTTTTTACCTTTTTTAGAAGTCTCTTGAGTTCTGTATTTGAAGATCAAACCTTTTATGTAGGTCTGGCTTTTTCATCAAAAATAGATGGAATTCATTTATTTCGTTAAATGTCCATCTTCTTCCCTGGAAAATGATGCTCATTCTTGCTGGGTAAGTCACTCTTGGCTGCATACCAAGTTCCTTAGCCTTTCGGAATATCATGTTCCAGGCCCTGCGTTCTTTTAATGTGGACGCTGCTAGATCCTGTGTTATCCTTATTGTGGATCCTCCATATCTGAATTGTTTTTTTCTAGCAGCTTCCAATATCTTTTCCTTTGTCTGATGGTTCTTGAACTTGGCCACTATATTTCTTGGCGTTTTGATTTTAGGGTCCCTTTCAGTAGGTGATCGATGAATTTTCTCAATGTCTATTTTACCCTCTGTTTCCAAAACGTCTGGGCAGTTCTCTTTGATAATTTCCTCGAAAATGGTGTCCAAGCTCTTTTTTTCCTCCCATTTTTCAGGGAGTCCGATTATTCTCAAATTGTCTCTTCTGGATCTGTTTTCCAGGTCTGTTGTCTTTCTGGTAAGGTACTTGACAGTCTTTTCAATTGTCTCATTTCTCTGGTTTTGCTTGACTCCCTCTTGGTTTCTCCTTGAGTCATTCATTTCTACTTGTTCCAGTCTAATTTTCAATGATGTATTTTCTTCACTCACTTTTTTTATATCTCTTTGTAATTGTCCAATTGAGTTTTTATCTTCTATGGAATTTTTTTCCATTGTATTTTTTAGAGAGGTGATTTCTTTTTCCAGCTCTCTAATCCTGTTTTCCTTGGAGTTGTTTACCTTTTCCAGCTCACTAATCTTGTTTCTCAATGATTTGATTTCTTTATCCATTCTGTCTTTGAATGCATGGGATGACTTCTCCAGGCTCTCTTGCCAAGCTTCCCTTTCCTTTTCCCATTTCTCTTCCAGCTCTCTTGTGAGAGCCTTTTTGATTTCCTCTATGAGGTTCTTTTGTATTGAGGAGCAGCTTATATCCCTCCCAGGGGATACATCTGGGGACATTCTGTTCCTAGTCTCTTCAGCATTTGAAGTCTGCTCCCTCTCCACACAGAAGCTGTCAATGGTTAGAGCCCTTTTGAATTTTTTGTTCATTTTGTCAGAGTAGGAATCAAAGAAAACAAACTGACAAGAGAAACAATTGGTCTGTTTTGCGGGGGATAGGGCTGGATGGTATTAATGGGCTTCCTCTACAGACTGGGGGTAGGGCAGCAGAGAGCCACTAACAGAACAGCAATGACTGTACTGAGTCTGCGCTCTGAGGCTCCGAGAACGCACCGAGTCAGTCCAGGTGGGGGTTGGGGGTGGCCGGGCTCTGAGAGACGCTGGCTTTCTGGGGTTTTAATCTTCACCTCCAGTGTTTACACCCTCTCCACCGCTCCTGGCTTGCTGCCAAGACGGAGCATCCACACTGGGGCAAAAGCCCTTTCACAGAAACGGCAGAGATCACACCCCTCCCCCTCCGGTCTGAGCTGTGTGAGCTGCCTGTCTTGCTCTGGCTGCCTGCCCTCAGTCTGCGCCCAGTCTGATTGACCCTCCCCCGAACAAACACAGACCTTTTCTGGCGACTCTCAAGGATGTCTTCTCTTGGTGATAATTTGTGGATTTCTTTCTGGGTCAAGCATTAAGTCAGAGGCTTGTCATGAAGTAAGTTCTGAGAGAAAACGAGGAGCTCAAGCAGCTGTCTGCCTCCACGCCGCCATCTTGGCCGGAAGTCCGAAAAAAAAACAATAAAATAGATAAACGTTTGGTAAATCTGATTAGAAAAAGGAGAGAGGAAAATCAAATTTTTAGTCTTAAAAATGAAAAGAGGGATCTTTCCACTAATGAAGAGGAAATTAGAGAAATAATGAGTTACTTTGCCCAACTTTATGCCAATAAATTTGATAACCTAAGTAAAATGAATGACTACCTCCAAAAATTACCTCCCAGATTAACAGAGGAGGAGATAAGTTGCTTAAATAGTCCCTTTTCAGAAAAAGAAATAGAACAAGCTATTAATCAACTCCCTTAGAAAAAATCCCCAGGACCAGATGGATTTACATGTGAATTCTACCAAACATTCAAAGAGCAATTAGCCCCAATGCTATATAAACTATTTGAAAAAATAAGGAATGAAAGAGTTTTACCAAATTCATTTTAAGATACAGACATGGTACTGATACCCAAACCAGGTAGGTTGAAAACAGAGAAAGAAAACTATAGACCAATCTTCCTAATGAATATTGATGCTAAAATCTTAAATAAAATATTAGCAAAAAGACTACAGAAAATAATCTCCAGGATAATACACTATGATCAAGTAGGATTTATACCAGGAATGCAGGGCTGGTTCAATATTAGGAAAAATATCAGTATAATTGGCCATATTAATAGCCAAATTAACAAAAACTATATGATCATCTCAATAGATGCAGAAAAAAGCATTTGATAAAATCCAACATCCATTTCTATTAAAAAACATTTGAGACTATAGCAATAAATGGACTTTTCCTAAAAATAATCAGTAGCATCTATTTAAAACCATCAGTAAGCATCATATGTAATGCAGATAAACTGGAAACATTCCCAATAAGATCATGAGTGAAATAAGGTCACTCACTATTACCATTACTATTCAATATTGTATTAGAAATGCTAGCTTTGGCAATAAGAGTAGAGAAAGAGATTAAAGGAATTAGAGGAGATAATGTGGAAATCAAACTATCACTCTTTGCTGATGATATGATGGTATACTTAGAGAACCCCAAAGTGTCTAATAAAAAGCTATTAGAAATAATCCACATCTTTAGCAAAGTTGCAGGATACATAACAAATCCACATAAATCATGAGCATTCTTATATGTCACTAACAAAATCCAACAGTTAGAGTTACAAAGAGAAATTCCATTTAAAGTAACTACTGATAGTATAATGCCAAGAGAAAATCAGAAACTATATGAGCAAAATTACAAAACACTTTCCACACAAATTAAGTCTGATCTAACCAATTGGAAAAATGTAAAGTGTTCTTGGATAGGGAGAACAAATATAATAAAGATGACAATACTACCTAAACTAATCTATTTATTTAGCATTATACCAGACTCCCCAAAAACTATTTTATTGACCTAGAAAAATCAACAAATAACTAATATTAAAAGAACATGAAAATTAAAAAGACCATTAAATTTTACCCCATATCATACAAATTAGCATATACACAAATTGAAAAAAAAAAGACAAAAAGTAAAAAATTAAGGAACTCTAAGAATATAGACACTTAACAAGTCTTTGGGATGTTTTGAATTATGCTAACTATTTTGAAAAGAAGTTTGAAAGTATATGAGAAAAATTATTAAACTTTCAACCTAGAATTCTGTTTAGAGTACATTCATTCCAAGGAAATTAAAAAAAAAAACAGGAAAAACTAATCAAAATGCAGCAAAATATTCATAGAAACACTTATTTGATACTAAAACCAACTGGATACTCATTGTTTGGAAGAATAATTGAACATACATTTGTATATTAATGTATTAAAATACTGTAAGAGTCAGAAATGAATATGTAGAACCTGAAAAAAATATAGAAGAGTGATATGAACTGATGGAGAGTAAAAATAAAACTAAACTAAACTTAACTAAACTAAACTAAATATGATCCTAGAGTACCACTACATAATCATCCCTTTTTTTTAACAGTCTGTTGGAAGAGTACAAAAACAAACTGGAATATGTTTCATATGAGTCCCAGTAGTGATTGTTTTAAATTAACTCTTTTTCAGTATTTCAAGGGAGGCTTCCATTCTAAAAGTGAATGCAGGATGCTTATCCAAAAATTACTGAAATATTAAAATAAAATGTATTAAATATATCAAAATTCATTTGGACCAAGACAATATAAGAGACTGTTATAATATTTGTGTCAGGAGAACAACAGGACACCTAAGGAAATAATTTTGGGGTATATGCAGAAAGTTATGGAAACATGATATTTTATTGTTTTGTTCTCTGTGTGTAAACCTATATAAATATGAAATTCGTATTTGTAGCACATGCAAAGTAAAAACCAGCAATTGGTAGAAATGCAGGGAATCTGTGTATCAGAAAGGATTCCTTAGTTCCTTATAAACATATTGGAATAAAGTAATATTCTTTAAATTCCTTGGGTTGTAAGATGAGGAGGATATGAAGGTGAAGTAGAGATAAAGAAAATGAGGAAGAAGGGAGACAGAGATTAACAGAGCCAAGAGGGAAAGAAAGAACTATGAGGGAAACAAGAGGGAGAGGAAAAAATGCAGAGATGGAGAGAATAATAGAGAAAAGGAGAAAGGAAGAGAAAGAGAATAAGGAAAGGAAAGAGTAAGAGAGAAGAGGAATAGAGGGAGAGAAGAAGAGAGAGAGGGAAATTGAGGGACAGAGGGGGAGAAGGAGAGAGAAGAAGAGAGGAAAGAAGAAGACAGAGAGGAGGAAAAAGGGAGAGAGGGAAAGAGACAGAGAAAGTGAGAGAAGCAGAAAGAAAGAGGGGAGGGAGAGAGGAAGGGAAAGAAGAAAGGAGGGAAGGAGGCAGAAGGAAGGAGAGGAAGGGATGGAAGGAAAAAGATAAGTAGGGAGGGAGAAATACAGGTAGGGAGGGAGAAATGCATAAGGGGAGAGGGAGAGATGGGTAAAGATAGAGAGGGAAATAAAGAGTGAGGGGAAGAGAGGAAAACAAAGAGAGTGAGAGAGGGAAAAAGAAAGGAAGAGAGGAGGAGAAGGACAGAGGAAGAAAGGGAGAGAAGGGTAGAAGGGAAGAAAAAGGGGAGGAGAAGGGAAGAGGAAGAGGGGTAGACAGAGAGAAGGATAGTGGGGAGAGAGAGAAGAGGGGAAAAAAGGGGGAGAGAGCGAGGGAGAAATTGTTGTGTATGTTTATAACACATAAGTCTTTGAAAGCTTTATAAAGGTTATCATGACCCCAATAGAGTACACAGTTTTTTAGTACCTACAGTGCTAGAGGCTTTCCTATCATGGACTTGATGTATTTATTAGGTGTTATTTGTATTAGATTCGCATATTTTGATGTGGGAAAGAAATGGTTTATATTAAATGTTCAATTCCCTGCACATTTGTAATTCAATACTGACAGGATGGGTTGTTGATCAGTGTCTGCAATTAAAAGAGAAAGGGGAATGTAGGAACAAAGATATTTCTGGCACTGGAGGCCCTGAATTATCTTTGGGAAGTATCTTATAGGATATCTAATGCTTTGTCTTATCTCAGAGAACACTGAATGTGCCAGCATGTATTACACTAGATGCATCCTGTTAGAATGTCTAATATCAATTAATCAAACACCAAGAATTTTGGTGGTCTTTACTGTGTTCAGTGCTATCCTAAGTATAAATTAGGAGACAAAAAAAATAACAACAATAAAAAAGCATTCTTTCCTCAGAGGTCCTTCCCCTTGTACATTTACTACTTAATTTGCACAGCAAGACAAACATAGAGGAAAATTTGTGAATACAAGACAGCATAAAATTGAGTGTTAAACTCCATGATGCAGAATATAAATTATCATACAATAAAAATAGAGAGACAATGTGACTTACTTAACATAGGATTAGCCTTGGTGTCAGAAGACATAACTTCAATTCCTCCTTATGAGAAAGAGTATGGTATAATGGAGAAACTTCTATAAGAAACTACAGGAAGTGGTGGAGCCAAGGTGGCAGAGAGGACACATGCTACTTTGTGAGCTTTCCTATTACCCTCACATTAATTGTGAAATTCAGGCTATGAAATTGTGCTAGACCAAATTATCACTTGTAATGTTTTCTTCTCTAAAATATAATCGTTCTCTGGGAGCACATTTCTAGGGGAGCTTCTGGAGGCAGCCTTTGTTTCAGTTCAGTTCAATAATCACTGCAAATGCAGCAAGGAATTTCAGTCCAGATCCTTTATTATGTCCTTCAAAGTCTTGAATCTTTTCCTGGGGCCCGGTTAGCTTTAGTAGAGGCCTATCTTTCTCCTTGGTTCCAAAAGCTCTCTCCAAATGTCTCCATCTAGCACAAAGGTGGAAGTTGGAATGAATCTTCTCCACCTCTGAGAGTGGGCTTCTGGGTTCCTGTGGGCTTGTGAAAGCTCCTCCTTATCTAAGCTCTCTTAAAAGTGCATAATCACTTAGCACATTGTTTCAAGTTCTGGCCCATAACAATAACTCTTTGCAGATGGTATGATAGTATAATTAGAGAATCCCAGAGATTATGCTAAGAAGCTATTAGAAATAATCCACAACTTCAGTAAAGTTGCAGGATACAAAATAAATCCACATAAATCATCAGCATTTTTACACATCACCAACAAAATCCAACAGCAAGAGATACAAAGAGAATTCCATTTAAAATAACTCTCGATAGTATTAAAATATTTGGGGATCTATTTGCCCAGGGAAAGTTAGGAATTATATAAGCAAAGCTACAAAATGCTTTCCACACAAATAAAGTCAGATTCAAACAATTGTAAAAATACTAAGTGTTCTTGGATAGATCAAGCGAATGTAAGAAAGATGACAATACTACCTAAACTAACCCATTTATTTAGTGCTATACCAATCAGATTCCCAAGAAACTATTTTACTGACCTAGAAAAAATAACAACAAAATTAATCTTGAAGAACAAAAGGTCAAGAATTTCAAGGAAACTAATGAAAAAAAAAATGAAGGTGGCCTGGCTGTACCAGATCTAAAACTATTATAAAGCAGCAGTCATCAAAACCATTTGCTATTGGACAGGAAATAGAGTAGTTGATCATTGGAAATAGGTTAGATTCATAGGACAAAATAGTCTATAACTATTGCAATCTAGTGTTTGACAAACCCAAAGACCCCAGTTTTTTGGCTAAAAATTCACTATTTGACAAAAACTGCTGGGAAAATTAGAAACTAATATGACAGAAACTAGGCATCGACACACACTTGACACTGTATGCCAAGATAAGGTCAAAATGAATTTATGATCTAAACATAAAGAATAAGATTATAAATACATTAGAAGAATATATGATAATTTATCTCTCAGTCCTGTGGAGGAGGAAGGAATTTGTGACCAAAGAATGAGATCATTATTGATTACAAAATACATAATTTAGATTACAAAATACATAATTTTGATTATATTAAGTTAAAAAAGGTTTTGTACAAACAAGTATAATGCAAACAAGATTAGAAGGGAAGCAATAAACTGGGAAAACACTTTCACATTCAAAGGTTGTGATAAAGGCCTCATTTCCAAATTATATAGATAATTGACTCAAATTTATAAGAAATCAAGCAATGTTCCAATTGATAAATGATCAAAAGATATGAACAGATGATTTTCAGATGAAGAAATTAAAACTATTCCTAGTCATATAAAAATGTGTTCCAAATCACTATTGATCAGAGAAATGTAAAGACAACTCTGAGATACCACTACACAACTATGAGATCGGCTAAGATGATAGGAAAAGAAAAGAAAAGGAATGTTGGAGGGGATGTGGGAAAACTGGGACACTGATACATTGTTACTAGAACTGTGAACAGATCCAACCATTATGGAGTGCAATTTGGAACTATGCTCAAAAAGTTTTCAACCTGTTCACACCCTTTGACCCAGTGTTTCTAATGAGCTTATATCTCAAAGAGATCTTAAAGAATGGAAAGGAGCATGTGCAAAAATATTTGTGGCAGTCCTTTTTGTAGTGGCTAGAAACTGGAAACTGAGTGAATGCCCGTTAATAGGAGAATGGCTGAATAAATTGTGGTATATGACTGTTGTGGAATATTATTGTTCTATAAGAAATGACCAACAGGATGATTTCAGAGAGGCCTGGAGAAACTTATATGAATTGATGCTAAGTGAAATAAGCAGAATCAGAAGATCATTTTATATGATCAAATTATATGATGATCATTTCTGATGGATGTGGCTCTCTTCAACAATGAGATGATTCAAACTTGTTCTAATTGTTTAGTAATGAAGACAGCCAGCTACACCCAGAGACAGAACTATGGGAAATGAGTGTGGAGCACAACATAGTATTTCCAGCCTTTTTGTTATTGTTTGCTTACATTTTTGTTTTCCTTCTTGGATTTTTTTTCTTTCATTCTAGTTCAGATTTTTCTTGTGCAGCATGATAATGTTACAAATAAGGATACATATGTTGGTTTTAACATGTACTTTAACATATTTAACATGTTTTGGATTACCTGCCAATTGGGGGAAAAGTTGGAACAGAAAGTCAAGAGTCAATGTTGAAAAATTACCCATGCATATGTTTTGTAAATAAAAAGCTATAATAAAAAAGAAACTACAGGAGATCTTTGTTCAAATATCACCACAGATATTTATTAGTTGTATGATCCTAAGAAAGTCACTTAAAACTTACGTGCTTTAATTTCTTCTTCTATATAATAAAGAAGTTGAATTTGAAGGCTTCCTTTGTCCCTTTCAGCTTTCGATTTATTATCCGATAAACTTTGTAACTTGTCTGAACACGAGCAAGTTGCTTAAATTTTCAGTGTCTATGACAATAAAAGTAAATTTCTAATGAGTTATCTATAGTATTATATATTTAGAGCTGGAAAAGAAATTAGAGGCAATTGACTCCAACAGCTTTGGTTATAAGATGAGGGAAGTTGGTTGCAGGATTAAGGAAAGTTTCTTCATTGAAGTTAACTACTTATATAATCACATATCTGGAGTAATCATCACCATCATCATCACCACCACCACCACCAACACCACTATCATCTCTCTTCATATAGCACTTCAGAATATAGACTATTTCTTTCCTAATTAGCCTTTGAATCACATAACAACCTAAATGTTTTTCGTAAGTACAAGTCTAACCTATTCAATAATCTCTACTGGTTCCATATATCTCTGGAAGCAAATAAAATTTCAAACTTTGATATTTTTTTCCAAACTGATCTCAATCAAATTCATTATCTGTCACTCCTCTCCTCAGATTTTACAATCCAACCAACCTAGCCATCTTTGTTCTTCAAGCAGCATTCTATTCCCAATGCCTATACCTGTATAGTGGTCATTCTCCTTGTCTGGAATTTACTATCACTATTTACCATTACTCCCTCACCATATAGAATACCTTACTTTGTTCAGCATGAATTAAAACTCTACCTGCTACTTGAATGCTTTTTTTTTAAATTTGCCATAAGTTGTTTGTGCCCTCTTTTCCAAAATCAACATATAGTTGTTTTGCAATTTTCCCAGTAGGTATATTATGTAAGGGATATCTATTAGGTAGAATGTCATATCCTTCAAGACATAGACTATTGCATGCTGTATTTTTTATTGTTTTCTCAGAACCACCTAAGTGCTTGCTACTTATAGAAGTTGTTTAATTAATCCTTGTTTATTGATTCCATATTTCTTCCTCTCTTCACTTCTGATTTCCTGTAGGGAGAGTGGGAGCAGTCTGGGCTCTTTTCCTATTTCTTCATTGGTTATTCACTCAATCTCTTGTAATTATGTCAGCTGAGGTAGCCAATGGGATCAATTAGTAAATCTATTTGTCTTTTCTTACTCCTTATCTGACTATTTCATTTTACCTCCATTGTTCAACCCCTAGAAATAGCAGCCTAAACTATTCCATTCCTTCTAGGATAAAATACAAAGCCCTTTGCCCAGTTTATAAATATTTTCTAACCTTATTTCACATTATTCCTCATTATAAACTACTTCATTGTTTTTCCATGCTTTTTTTTTAAAGGGCATTTTCTTTTTTTTTTAATGTGTTTTTTTTTTAATTTTAATTTTATTTTATAATTATAACATTTTTTGACAGTACATATGCATGGGTAATTTTTTTACAACATTATCCCTTGCACTTACTTCTATTCAGATTTTTTCCCTTCCTCCCCCAACCCCCTCCCCCAGATGGCAAGCAGTCTTATACATGTTAAATATATTACAGTATATTCTAGATACAATATATGTGTGTAGAACCGAATTTTTTGTTGCACAGGAAGAATTGGATTCAGAAGGTAAAAATAACAGTTTACATTCATTTCCCAGTGTTCCTTTTCTGGATGTAGCTGGTTCTGTCCATCATTAATCAATTGGAATTGGATTAGCTCTTCTCCATGTTGAAGAAATCCACTTCCATCAGCATACATCCTCGTACAGTATCATTGTTGAAGTGTATAATGATCTTCTGGTTCTGCTCGTTTCACTCAGCATCAGTTGATGTAAGTCTCTCCAAGCCTCTCTGTATTTCTCCTGTTGGTCATTTCTTATAGAACAATAATATTCCATAACATTCATATACCATAGTTTACCCAACCATTCTCCAATTGATGGACATCCATTCATCTTCCAGCTTCTAGCCACTATGAAAAGGGCTGCCACAAACATTTTGGCACATACAGGTCCCTTTCCCTTCTTTAGTAGTTCCTTGGGGTATAAGCCCAGTATAAACTACTTCATTTTTGCAGCATTCATGAAGATTGCTATTTTGAATATGTTCTGCCTTGAGTTCTATTACATTATTCTCTCCTAGGTCTTTGTCTACCTGACTGTCTTCATTCTATGACTTGTACATCATCTTATTTTTATTTCCCCTAATTGTGAGTATTCCTGAAGTTTGCTTCTTTGTCCTGCTCCTTTATCCTTTTACATATAAGTTGTGGGACCTCAGAGTCTCAGTTTTATCATCTGTAAAATGGGAATAATAATATATAAACTGAATGCTTTATGTGGTTGTAGGAAGAATTGTATATAAATATAAGGTTTATTTTTTGTTTGTTTTGTTTTATTTTGTTCTGCTACTGATTTTTTGTTTTGTTCACTTTGTTTTGTTTTCTTTTGTTACTGATATTTGACCATTTTCTGAATTTCTCTTTTAGACATAAGTCTTTGAGGGCAGGGACTATGCGAGTTTTCTTTTATCCCCGATAGGTAACAAAGTGGTACTTGTTGTTTTTTAGTTGTCTTCAATCTGTGACCTCTTTTGGGAATGTAGCTTTGATTTCTTTATCTGAAAAATTTCCTGTTCAAATTATGAGAAATAATATCCCTATTCTATTCTCATCAATATTATTCAATTTGATAATCATATCAAAGTTATGTATGTATGCACACAGAGTTATGAGCTTCAGATTCTACATTTACTTGCTTATTTAAAAGACAATGACTAAAGGCTCTCTATCCTTTTTTCTTGTAATGGTAACCAAGCTCAGCATGGCAGAGATGACTCAATTATATGGAAAATTCCCCAAGTTATTTTTATATCTGCACATTATTCTCTATTGTCCAACATGAGTAGGTAACTAATTTGTGTCTATTTTATCATCATTTAACTCACTTATATGACAGCTTATACCACCTCCTCCTGCCTAAACTAAAGAGAAACCCACTTATCTTATGACCACATAGTCAGTGGAGATAGTCCTTGTTTAACATAATTCATGACTCTGCTGACATATCATTTTACTTATTTGGATTTATGAATCATATTTTTTGAATGAAATCATTCTATATTTAGTATCATTGATTTTTAATGTCTAGATATCTAGCCGTGTAAACACATATCCCTGGCAGGATAGGGCATCTGTGAGGAAAATCTAAGGTCTACTACATTAGAAGGAATTACGGATTTTTTAATAAAATGACATTGGCTTAAATCTCTGCTGCAGACTCTTTTATGTAGGTGGGATATTTTTAATTCCCACAATATTCTTTCATGCTTTATCAATTGGAAAATGGCTTACATTCTCCTAAATTTGACTCAGTACTCTATACACTTGAGAAATAAGTACTTTATCAGACATGCTTATTGTTAATAGTTTCCCAGCCTTCTCTTTCTTTATAATTTTGATTGTATTGATTTTATTTGCACAAGTTTTTTTTAATAGAATAAAAATAATCTATTTCATAATTCTTGTTATCTTTCCTTTTTCCATAGACAAGAAAGGGAGACTATTCAGTGCTCTTCTAATTTGCTTGTGGTGTTACCCTTTTTTGTCTAAATAATAACACCCAGTTTCATTTTATCTTGTTATATCTTATGAAGTATTAGTCTATACTTATTTTCTATTCTATTGTTTTAAAATTCTTCCACCAGTTTTTTTCCCCCAAATAGTGAGTTCCTTCCAAAAGGCTGAAGGTGGGGAAGGAGTAGTCTTTGGATTTATTTTTAAAACGAGATTGCTATGGTCATTGAATATTGTGTTTTATGTACCTAACCCATTTCAACAACCTATCACTCTATTACTAGCCAGTACCACATAAATTTTGAAGATTACTCCTTTGTATAGTTGATACCAGCTATTATTAGGCCTCCTATCTTTATATTTTTGTTTCATTAATTCATTTTATATTCTGGACATTCTGTTTTTCCAGATGAATTTGGTTACTATATTTTTAGCTCTATAAAATATTTTGGTAGATTAATTGCTATAGAATAGAATAAGTAAATTGGTTAAGTCAGAATTATCATTTTTATTTTGTTGGCCCAATCTACCCAGGATTAAAATATATGTTTCCAATTATTTAAAGGTGACTTTGTATAATAACTATTTTTAATTGTGTTCATGTGGTTCTTGTATTTATCTTAGTAGATTCCGAAACATTTTATATTATTTACAATTATTTTAAATATGATTTTTTCATTCTATCTTTGGTGCTTGGCTTTGTTGTCATATAAAGAAATGATGGT
Source organism: Sminthopsis crassicaudata (assembly GCF_048593235.1). NCBI lineage: Eukaryota > Metazoa > Chordata > Mammalia > Dasyuromorphia > Dasyuridae > Sminthopsis > Sminthopsis crassicaudata. The sequence continues at coordinate 76,442,155 of NC_133621.1, read as the reverse complement.
TTATGTGGGTTTATCACATATCTCACAATTTTGCTAATTTTAAAAATTATTTCAAGTAACATTTTTTTTGCTCTAGAGTTAAGTATACCATCATGTCATTTATAAAGAGAAATATATTTTCTCATTGCCTGTTATAATTCCTTTAATTTAATTTTTCTTTTCTTATTGCTATACCTAACATTTTTAGTACTGCACTGAATAATAATAGGGGTAATGGGATCCTTGTTTCATTCTAGGTCTTATTTAGAAGACTCCCTGCTTATTCCCATTATAGATATTGGTTACTGATGATTTTAGATATATACTGTTTCATTTTAAAGAGTCTGGACACTATACCACTTGATTGATAAAAATTTGGCATTGATATTGCTTCACAGTTTATGATACCACATAACAAAAATGGTTTATCTTCCTTAGCTTTTTAAATAAGGTTTATTTTTGCTTTAATATTGTCTGAGAACAGGATTAGTGTCCCTACTTTTCTTTACTTCAATTGAAATATGATATTCTTCCATATGAATTTTCTTGTTATTTTTTCTAGGTCGTTAAGATAGTTTCTTGGGAGTTTGATTGGTATATCATTAAATAAATAGATTAGTTTGGGGAGTATTGTCATCTTTATTATATTTGCTCAGTTTATCCGTGAGCACTAAATGTCTTTCCAACTATTTAAATCTGACTTTATTTTTGTGGCAAGTGTTTTGTAATTTTGCTCATATAATTCCTGACTTTTCTTTGGTAGAGGGATTCCCAAGTATTTTATACTCTCGACAGTTGTTTTGAATGGAATTTCTCTTTGTATCTCTTGCTGTTGCATTTTGTTGGTGATGTATAAAAATGCTGAGGATTTATGTGGATTTATTTTGTATCCAGCAACTTTACTAAAGTTGGGAATTATTTCTAATAACTTCTTATTAAAATCTCTGGGGCTTTCTAAGTATACCATCATATCATCTGCAAATAGTTTTATTTCCACATTACCTACTCTTATTCCTTTTATCTCATTCTCGACTCTTATTGCCTAGGCTAGCATGTCTAATACAATATTGAATAGTAATGGTGATAGTGGGCAACCTTGTTTCACTCCTGATCTTACTGGTAAAGGTTCCAGTTTATGTCCATTAAATATTATGCTTACTGATGGTCGTAAATATATGCTCCTGACTATTCTAAGGAATACAGTCCATTTATTCCTATACTCTCAATAATTATTAGTAGGAATGGATGTTGCATTTTATCAAATGTTTTTTCTGCATCTATTGAGATGATCATATGGTTTTTATTAATCTGATTATTAATATGGTCAATTATACTAATAGTTTTCCTAATATTAAATCAGCCCTGCATTCCTGGTATAAATCCTACTTGATCATGGTGTATTATCCTGGGGATGATATTCTGAAGTCTTTTTGATAAATCTTATTTAAGATTTTAGCATCAATATTCATTAGGGAAATTGGGCTACAGTTTTCTTTCTCAGTTTTCAACCTACCTGGTTTAGGTATCAGTATCATGTCCATTTCTTAAAGGAGTTTTGTAGGACTACTTCATTCCTATTTTTTAAAATAGTTTATATAACATTATGGCTAATTGTTCTTTAAATGTTTGGTAGAATTCACATGTAAATCCATCTGGTCCTGGGGATTTTTTTCCTGGGGAGTTGATTAATAGCTTGTTCTATTTCTTTTTCTGAAATGGGACTATTTGAGCAATTTACCTTCTCCTCTTTTAATCTAGGAAGCCTATATTTTTGGAGGTAGTCATCCATTTCACTTAAGTTATCAAATTTATTGACATATAATTGGGCAAAGTAACGCCTTATAATTTCTCTAATTTCCTTTTCATTAGTCAAAAGATCCCTCTTTTCATTTTTAAAACTAACAATTTGATTTTCCTCTTTCCTTTCTCTGATCAGATTTACCAAAGCTTTATCTATTTTATTTGCCTTTTCATAAAAACAACTCTTGGTTTTATTTGTTAATTCAATAGTTTTTTTTTTTTTTTTTTTTTTTTGTTTTGTTTTTTTCTTTTACTTTCAATATTATTGATTTCTCCTTTTAATTGTAGAATTTCAAGTTTAGTTTTTGGTTGGGGGGTTTTAATTTGGTCTTTTTCTAGCTTTTTAAGTTGCAGGCCCAATTCATTAATCTTCTTTTTCTCTATTTTATTCAAGTAAGCCTCTAGAGATATAAAATTTCCCCATATTACCACTTTAGCTGCATCCCACAAATTTTGGTATGATTTCTCATAGTTGTCATTATCTTGGGTGAAATTATTGTTTCTATTATTTGATGTTTTACCCAGTCATTCTTTAAGATGAAATTTTTTAGTTTCCAATTACATTTTGGTCTATTTATCCCTAAATTCTCTTTTTTTTTTCCTTTTCTTTTTTTTTTTTGGATTGCAATTTTTATTTTTTTTAATTTATGATTATAAAAATTTTTGACAGTATATATGCATGAGTAATTTTTGTAACATTATCCCTTGTATTCATTATTCCAAATTTTCCCCTCCCTCCCTTTACTCCCTCCCCTAGATGACAGGCAATCCCATATATTTTACATGTGTTACAGTATAACCTAGATACAATATATGTGTGTAAATCCACTTTTTTGTCACATATTAAGTATTACATTTTGAAGGTATAAGTAACCTGGGTAGATAGACAGTAGTGCTAATAATTTACATTCATTTCCCAGTGTTCCTTCTCTGGGTGTAGTTGCTTCTGTTCATCATTGATCAACTGAAAGTGAGTTGGATCTTCTTTATGTTGAAGATATCCACTTCGATCAGAATACATCTTCATACAGCATTGTTATTAAAGTTTATAGAGATCTTCTGGTTCTGTTCATTTCACTCAGCATCAGCTCATGAAGTCTCTCCAAATCTGTCTGAATTCATCCTGCTGGTCATTTCTTACAGAGCAATAATATTCCATAACCTTCACATACCATAATTTACCCAACCATTCTCCAATTGATGGACAACCATTCATCTTCCAGTTTCTAACCACTATGAAAAAAAGGCTGCCACAAACATTTTGGCACATACAGGTCCCTTTCACCTCTTTAGTATTTCTTTGAGATATAAGCCCAATAGCAGCAATGCTGGATCAAAGAGTTTGCACATTTTGATAACTTTTTGGGCATAATTCTAGATTGCTCTCCAGAATGGCTGGATTCTTTCACAGCTCCAACAATGTATTAGTGTCCCAGTTTTCCCAGATCCTCTCCAACATTCATCATTATTTGTTCCTGTCATCTTAGCCGATCTGACAGGTGTGTAGTGGTATCTCAGACTTCTCTTAATTTTCATTTCTCTGATCAGTAGTGATTTGGAACACTCTTTCATATGAGTGGATATAGTTTCAATTTCATCATCTGAGAATTGTCTGTTCATGTCCTTTGACCATTTATCAATTGGAGAATGGTTTGATTTTTTATAAATTAAGGTCAGTTCTCTATATATTTTGGAAATGAGACCTTTATCAGAACCTTTAAGTGTAAAAATATTTTTCCAATTTGTTACTTCCCTTCTAATCTTGTTTGCATTAGTATTGTTTGTATAGAAACTTTTTAGTTTGATGTAATCAAAATTTTCTATTTTGTGATTGATAATGATCTCTAGTTCTCTTCCGGTCATAAATTTCTTCCTCTTCCACAGGTCTGAGAGGTAGACTATACTCTGTCCCTCTAATCTATTTATGATCTCATTCTTTATTCCTAAATCATGGACCCATTTTGATCTTATCTTGGTATATGGTGTTAAGTGTGGATCCATATCTAATTTCTGCCATATTAATTTCCAGTTTTCCCAACAGTTTTTTTCAAAAAATGAATTTTTATCCCAAATGTTTATATCTTTGGGTTTGTCAAACACTAGATTGCTAAAGATGTACACTTTTTTGTCCTTTGTACCTAATCTATACCACATATCGACTGGTCTATTTCTTAGCCAATACCAAATGGTTTTGGTGACTTCTGCTATATAATATAGATTTAGACCTGGTACACCTAGACAACCTTCATCTGATTTTTTTTTTCATTAGTTCCCTTGAAATACTTGACCTTTTATTCTTCCATATGAATTAGGTGTTATTTTTTCTAGGTCATTAAAATAGTTTCTTGGTGGTCTGATTGGTATAGCACTAAATAAATAGATTAGTTTGGGGAGTATTGTCATCTTTATTATATTTGCTCAACCTATACATGAGCATTGAATGTCTTTCCAGTTATTTAAATCTGACTTTATTTTTGTGGCAAGTGTTTTGTAATTTTGCTCATATAATTCCTGACTTTTCTTTGGTAGAGGGATTCCTAAATATTTTATACTCTCGACAGTTGTTTTGAATGGAATCTCTATTTGTATCTCTTTGTATCTCTTCTTGTTGCATTTTGTTGGTGATGTATAAAATTGCTGAGGATTTATGTGGATTTATTTTGTATCCACAACTTTGCTAAAGTTGGGAATTATTTCTAATAACTTCTAATTAGAATCTCTAGGGTTCCCTAAGTATACCATTATATCACCTGCAAAGAGTGACAGTTTGATTTCCTCATTTCCTACTCTTATTCCTTTAATCTCGTTCTCGACTCTTATTGCCTAGGCTAGCATTTCTAATACAATATTGAATAGTAATGGTGATAGTGGGCAACCTTGTTTCACTCCTGATCTTACTGGTAAAGGTTCCAGTTTATCTTCATTACATATTATGCTTACTGATGGTCGTAAATGTATGCTTCTGACTATTCTAAGGAATACAGTCCATTTATTCCTATACTCTCAAGCATTTTTAGTAGGAATAGATGCTGGATTTTATCAAATGCTTTTTCTGCATCTCTTGAGATGATTAGATGGTTTTTATTAATTTGATTATTAGCATGCTCAATTATACTAATAGTTTTCCTAATATTAAACCAGCCCTGCATTCCTGGTATACATCCTACTTGATCATAGTGTATTATCCTGGGGATGATTTTCTGAAGTCTTTTTGCTAATATCTTAGTTAAGACTTTAGCATCAATATTCATTAAGGAAATTGGTCTATAGTTTTCTTACTCTGTTTTTGACCTACCTGCTTTAGGTATCAGTACCATGTCTGTGTCATACAAAGAGTTTGGTAGGACTCCTTCATCCCCTATTTTTTCAAATAGTTTGTATCACATTGGGGCTAATTGTTCTTTAAATGTTTGGTAGAATTCACATGTTAAACTATCTGGTCCTAGGGATTTTTTCTAAGGGAGCTGATTAATAGCTTGTTTTATTTCTTTTTCTGACATGGGACACTTAAAGCAATTTATCTCCTCCATGTTAATCTAGGAAGCCTATATTTTTGGAGGAAGTCATCCATTTCACTTTCATATTTTATTATGTATATATATATATATATATGTAATGTGTGTGTGTGTGTGTGTGTGTGTGTGTGTGTGCAGAACTGAATTTTGTTGTTATTGTTGTTGCAAAAAGAAGAATTGGATTCAGAAAGTAAAAATAATCTGGGAAGAAAAACAAAAAAAACAAACAAACAAGCAAAAAATGCTCACAGTTTACACTCATTTCCCAGTGTTCCTTTTCTGGATGTACTGATTCTGTCCATCATTGATCAATTGGAATTAGATTGCCTCTTCTCTATGTTGAAGATATCTACTTCCATCAGAATACATCCTCATACAGTATCATTGCTGAAGTGTATAATGATCTCCTAGTTCTTCTCATTTCACTCAGCATCAGTTGATGTAAGTCTTTCCAAGCCTCTCTGTATTCCTGTTGGTCATTTCTTACAGAACAATAATATTCCATAACATTCATATACCATAATTTACCCAACCACTCTTATTGCCGAGGCTAGCATTTCTAGTACTATATTGAATAGTAATGGTGATAGTGGGCAACTTTGTTTCACTCCTGATCTTACAGGGAAAGGTTCCAGTTTATCACCATTACATATTAGGCTTACTGACGGTTTTAAATATATGCTCCTCATTATTTTAAGGAATAGTCCATTCCTTCCTATACTGTCAAGCGTTTTTAATAGGAATGGATGTTGGATTTTATCAAATGCTTTATCTGCATCTATTGAGATGATCATATTGTTTTTATTAATTTGATTATTAATAGGGTCAATTATAATAATATTTTCCTAATGTTAAACCAGCCCTTTATTCCTGTTATAAATTCTACTTTATCATAGTGTATTATCCTTGGGATGATTTTCTGAAGTCTTTTTGCTAATATCTTATTTAAGATTTTAGAATCAATATGCATTAAGGAAATTGGTCTATAGTTTTCTTTCTCAGTTTTCAATCTATGTGGTTTAGGTATCAGTACCATGTCTTTATCATAAAAGGAATTTGGTAGGACTCCTTCAATCCCAATTTTAGTTGTAAACCCAATTTGTTGACCCTCTTTCTCTATTTTATGCAAGTAGATTACTGCTTTGTCTTTATCCCACACATTTTGGTATGATGTCTCATTATTGTTATTTTCTTGGGTGAAGTTATTAATTATGTCTATGATTTGCTGTTTTACCCAATCATTCTTTAATATAAGATTATTTAGTTACCAATTATTTTTTGGTCTAATTTCCCCTGGCTTTTTATTAAATGTAATTTTGATTGTATTATATTCTGAAAAGGATGCATTTACTATTTCTGCCTTACTGCATTTGATTTTGAGGTTTTTATGCCCTAGTATATGATCAATTTTTGTATAGGTTCCATGAACTGCTGAGAAGAAAGTATATTTCTTTCTGTCTCCATTTAGTTTTCGCCAAAGATCTAACATATCAAACTTTTCTAGTATTCTATTTACCTCTTTGACATCTTTCTTATTTATTGTGTGATTTGATTTATCTAATTCTGAGAGTGCCAGGTTGGGATCTCCCACTATTATAGTTTTGCTGTCTATTTCTTCTTGCTGCTCTCTTAATTTCTCTTTTAAGAATTTAGATGCTGCACCACTTGGTGTATATATGTCTAATATTGATACTGCTTCATTATTGATGCTACCCTTTAGCAGCATATAATGCCCTTCCTTATCTCTTTTAATTAGATCAATTTTTGTTTTTGCCTGATCTGAAATGAGGATAGCTACCCTGCTTTTTTGGCTTTACCTGAAGCATAGTAGATTCTGCTCCACCCTTTTACTTTTAGTTTGAATGTATCACCTGTTTCACGTGTGTTTCCTGTAAACAATATATAGTAGGATTCTGACTTTTAATACAGTCTGCTAAATGCTTCTTCTTTATGAGGGAGTTTACCCCATTCACATTTATGTTTAGTATGACTAATTTTATATTGCTTGCCATCCTGTTAACCCCTGCTTATGCTTTTCTCCTTTGCTTCTCTCTTACCTCCATACCCAGTATTAAACTTGTGAACACCACTTGCTTTTCACAGCCCTCCCTTTTTAGTATCTCTCCCCCACGTTAAAGTTCCTCCCCTTATTTTACCCCTTTTTCTCACAATTTCTGTATTCCATTCCCCTTAGCTTACTCCTTCCCTCTCACTTTTCAATGAAGTGGAAGAAGTTTCACCATAAATCGAATATGTCTATTGATACAGACTATGTTCATCTCCCTCCTTTCTTTCTCTCAGATATAATAGGTTACCTTTGCCTCTTCATGAGATTTAATACCACCACTTTACCTTTTTTATGATATAATTTCCTTTCCACTTCTAGTTTCTAGGACAAATTATACCTGTGTTCTTTACATATCTTTATGGCAGAAATCTAGTTCTCAAGATTTATTTTTACCTTTTTAGAAATCTCTTTAGTTCTGTATTTGAAGATCAAACATGTTGTGTAGATCAGTTTTTTTCATCATTTATTTTGTTAAATTTCCATCTTCTTCCCTGAAAAACGATGCTCATTTTTGCTGGGTAAATTATTTTTGGCTGCATAACAAGTTCCTTAGCTTTTTGGAATATCATGTTCCAGCCCCTTCGATCTTTTAATATGGATGCTGCTAGATCTTGGGTTATCCTTATTGTGGCTCCTCCATATGTGAATTGCTTTTTTCTAGCAGCTTCCAGTATTTTTTTCCTTTGTCTGATGGTTCTTGAACTTGTCCAATATATTTCTTGGCATTTTGATTTTAGGGTTCCTTTCAGCATGTCATCGATGAATTTTTTCAATGTCTATTTTACCCTCTGTTTCCAAAACGTTTGGGCAGTTCTCTTTGATAATTTCTGGAAAATATTGTCCAGGCTCTTTTTTTCCTCACATTTTTCAAGGAGTCTGATTATTCTCAAATTGTCTCTCCTGGATCTGTTTTCTAGGTCTGTTGTCTTTCTAATAATGTACTTGACATTCTTTTCAATTGTTTCATTTCTCTGGTTTTGCTTGACTACCTCTTGGGTTTTCTTTGAGTCATTCATTTCTACTTATTCGAGTGTAATTTTCAATGATGCATTTTCTTCACTCACTTTTTTATATTTTTTTTGTAATGGTCCAATTGTGTTTTTAAGTGAGTTTTTTTTTTTTTTCTTCTATGGAATTTTTTTCCATTTCATCCATTTTATTTTTTAGAGAGCTGTTTTCTTTTTCCAGCTCACTAATCCTGTTTTCCTTGGAGTTGTTTACCTTTTGTAATTCTGTTATTTTATTTTTCAATGATTTGATATCACTCTTTACCCACTCTGGATAACTTATCCAGACTCTCTTGCCAAGCTTCCCTTTCCTTTTCCCATTTCTCTTCTAGCTCTCTTGTGAGAGCCTTTTTGATTTCCTCTATGAGATTCTTTTGTATTAAGGAGCAGCTCATATCCCCCTTTGGGGATTCCTCTGGGGACAATCTGTTTTTAGTATCATCAGTATTTGAAGTCTGCTCTCTCTCCATACAGAAGTTGTCAATGTTTAAATTTTAAGATTTAAATTTTTTGTTCATTTTGTTAGAGTGGGAATTGAAAAAAACAAATTGTCAAGAGAAACAATTGGTCTGTTTGTGGGGGTGGGGATGGGGCTGGATAGTGTTACCGAGCTTCCTATACAGATCGAGGGAGACAGAGGCAAGGTACTAGGAGGTCAGAGATGCCTGTGCTGCATCTGCACTCTAAGGCTCTGAGAACATGCTGAGTCACTAAGGTTGGGGGTGGGGGTGGCCAGGTTCGAGAGACACTAGCTTTCCAGGGTTTTATTGTTTACCTCTAGTGATTACACCCTCTCCTATGCTTTTGGCTTACTGCCAAGACTGAGTATCTACACGGAGTAAAAGTCTTTTCGATAAAACGGAAGTGATCCTACGCCTCCCCACTCGGGTCCGGGTTGTGTGAGCTGCCTGTCTTGTTCTGGCTGCCTGCCCTCATTCTGTGCCCAGCCTGCTCAATGCTCCCCAAAGCAAACACAGACCTTCTCTGGCAAATTTCAAGGATGTCTTCTGTTGGTAATTATTTGTGGGTTTCTTTTCAAGTCAAGCATTAACTGCTAGGCTGGTCATGAAGTATGTCCTGAGAGAAAACACGAAGCTCAAGCAGCTGTCTGACTCCACGCCACCATCTTGGCCAGAAGTCAATTTTGAGATCTTTATGTCATAATATATGGTCAATTTTTGTATAGGTTCCATGAACTGCTGAGAAGAAAGTATATTCCTTTCTATCACCATTCAGTTTTCTCCAAAGGTCTATCACACATACTTTTTTGTAATGCTCTATTTATCTTTTGAATTTCTTTCTTATTTGTTTTGTGGTTTTATTTGTCCAAATCTGAGAGTGCAAGGTTGAGATGTCCCACTATTATAGTTTTACTGTCTATTTCTTCTTGCAACTCTCTTAACTTTTCCTTTAGAAAGTCAGATGCTATACCACTTGGTGCATATATGTTTAGTAGTGATATGGCTTCATTGTTTATGCTACCTTTTAGTAGGATATAGTATGCTTCCTTATCTCTTTTAATTAGAAAAATTTCTGTTTTTGCTTGATCTGAGATAAGGATGTCAACCCCTGCTTATTTGGGTTTATCTGAAGCATAATAGATTCTGCTCCAACCTTTTACCTTTACTCTGTATGTATCTCCTTGCTTTAAGTGTGTTTCCTGTAAACAATATATTGTACTGTTATGACCTTTGATCCAGTCTGCTATCCGTCTCCATTTGATGGGAGAGTTCATCCCATTCACATTTACTGTTAAAATTACTAATTCTGTATTTCCTGCCATCATATTATCCCAAGATTATCCTTTTTTCCCTTAACACCCCTGAACCCCTTCCCCAATATTTAATTTATAGACCCCACTTGTGATGCACAGCCCTTCATTTTTAGTATCCCTCCCCCCTCCTTTTAAGATCCTTCCCTTTTCTTGTACACTTCCCTTATTCCCCTTTTCCTTTTCCCTTTTCCTCTCCCCCTTTTAATGAAGTGAGCGAGAATTCTCTGAAAAACAAATATGTCAATTATTTACTCTTTGATCCTACTCTGATGAGAGTAAGATTCATACAATATTTCTCCACCTCTCTAAATTCCCTCAGATGTGGTAGATTTTCTATGCCTCTTCCTGGGTTGTGGTTTCCCTCTTTTTAATACTCCTTCCCCTTTTTCTGATACTACCCCCTTCCTTTTACTACTCCCGGTTTTTTATATCAGTAAAATTAAATTATTCATGCAGACTTTCTGTATATCCAGAACAGAGATACAGTTTTCAAGAGATCTTTTTACCTTTTTCTGCTTCTATTCAGTCTTGTGGATGTAGATTAAATTTTTGGTTTAAGTCTGGGTTTTTTTTTTGTTGTTGTTTTGGTTTTTTTTGTTTGTGTTTTTCTTAGAAACAAATGGAATTCCTCTGTTTCATTAAATGACCATCATCTTCCATGGAAGAACATGCTAAATTTAGCTGGGTACTTTATTCTTGGTTGCAATCCTTGATCTTTTGCCTTTCAGAATATCAGGTTCCAGGCCCTTCGATCTTTTAATGTGGAGGAAGCCAGATCTTGAGTGACCCTTATTGTGGCACCTTGATATTTGAATTTTTTTGTAGCTGCTTCCAATATTTTTTCCTTTATTTGGTAGTTTTGCAGCTTAGCTACATTGTTCTGTGGAGATCATTTTTTAGGGTCTTTTTCAGAAGCCGTTGGATGAATTCTTTCAATGCCTATGTTATCTTCTATTACTATTATCTCTGGGCAGTTCTCTTTGAGGATTTCCTGTAAAATAGAACCTAGGCTCTTTTTTTGATCATAGTTTTCAGGAAGTCCAATTATCCTCAGATTATCTCTCCTAGATCTTTTTTCCAGGTCTATAGATTTTACCAGTAAAAATTTGATGTTATTCTCCAGCTTTTCATTATTTTTTTGTTTGTTTGTTTTGTTTTGTTCCACTGATTCTTGATTTCTCAATGAATTTTTCATTTCTATTTGTTCCCTCCTGATTTTTAATGAGTTATTTTCTGCATTCACATTTTTAGTTCTTTTTGTATATGCCTAATTGAGTTTTTATGAATTATTTTGCTCTAACGAATTTTTTCCATTTCTCTAATTTTTTTAGAGTTATTTTCTTTTTCCAATTCAGAAATCCTACTTTCTTGAGACTTGTATATCTTTTCCAATTCAGAAATCCTACTTTCTTGAGAATTTTTTTATGTTTTCCAATTCAGAAATCCTACTTTCCTGTGGTTTTTAACCTTTTCTAATTCACAAATTTTGTTTTCCTGCATCTCCTGTGAATTCTTTATTTTTTCCAACTCAAATGTCAGAATGTTGTTATTCTCTATCTTCTGTTTCCTTTCCCCATTTTTCTTCAAACTCTCTTAACTTTTTAATAGGCTCTTCTAGGAGAGAGTTATGTGATGGGGGGGCAGGTATCATTCCCCTTTAGAGTTATCTACTGAGTCTCAGCTGTTAACTTCCTTGGGTTGGGTACCAGCTCTTTCTCTGTGTAGAAGCTATCAGTCATTCTCTTCAGCTTTTTACCCATGGTTAAAAACCTGTTTCGGTCTGCCCTTGGGGTAAGAAGTTTATTTATTTATTTATTTACCAGCTTCCTCCTAGACTGGATGGATGTAGCAGTTCCTGTGCCTCAGTTAAGAGAGAACTCTGGGAGAGAGTTCCCCTCCCCTTCCCTGGAAATGCCTCAAAAGTGATTAGTATGGCTGCACTGTGAGGGTTGCCCCGTGAAGGACCCCACTGTGTGGCCTAGCAACTGCCCTGAGGTTTAAAGCTGACCAGTAAAAGCGACACAAACTCAGCCAATGGGTCCTGTGGGGCGTGAATATCAGCAGCTGACATGGAAAGCTCCTAGCCTCAAACTGGAAGTGTCTGCCCAGAAACTGAGGTTCCTATTTCAAAGGTTCTGCTTCTCTGCTGAGTTCTGCTTTTCTGGGAATTCCACAGCTGCTAGAGTTCCCCTGCATCAGGCTAAGCCCGGCACTATGTAGATTAGATGTTGCCTCAGGCTGTGTCCCTGCTGTTCATGCTCTTAACTACCACAAGGAGAAGCCCTAGGAACCAGAAGGCGTTTTCACAACAGTGCCGACATCTATTAGGTCACTTCCAGATTGGGGTGGTTCTAGGATCTTGCTTTATATTTTAAAGTGGGTTGATTTCTCTTCTGAACTGCTGTTTTATAAGCAGAGCTATCAGCCTGTGCCAGATCCCTCTATCTGAGTGGCTTCTCTGATCTCAGAGTTCTCCCCAGCCTGAGCAGCACAGTGTGTTAGCACTTACCCATCTGTGCTGGCTTTTTTTCTTCCTCCCCTCAGAACCGACCTTTTCTGTTGAAAGTCCAGATTCTCTTAAGCTGGTAAGTTGTGCTTCTAATCCTTGTGGTTTTTATCAGTCCAGCATTATTTTTGAGGCTGATTTAACTAATTGGTAATGAGGGAAGAGGGGAGCTTACAAATTCGAGTGTATCTTCTCCACCATCTTGGCTCCGCCCCTACCCCTAACTTCTGTTGAATGAAGATTTTATTGCATTGTGATCTTAGAAGAAGGTATTTACTAATTCTGCCTTCCTGCATTAATTTTGAGATCTTTATGTCCCCATAAATGGTCAATTTTTATATAGGTTCCATGAACAGCTGAGAAGAAAGTATACTCCTTTCTATCACCATTCAGTTTTATCCAAAGATCTATCATACCTAGTTTTTCTAATGTTCTATTTACTTTTTTAATTTCTTTCTTATTTGTTTTGTGGTTTGATTTGTCTAAATCTGAGAGTATAATGTTGAGATGTCCCCCTATTATAGTTTTACTGTCTATTTCTTCTTTCAACTCTCTTAACTTTTCCTTTAGAAAGTTAGATGCTATACCAATTGGTGCATATATGTTTAGTATTGATATGACTTTATTGTCTATGCTGCCTTTTAGCAGGATATAGTTTCCTTCCTTATCTCTTTTAATGAAATCTATTTCTGCTTTTGCTTGATCTGAGATAAAGATGTCTACCTCTGTTTTTTTTGGCTTCACCTGAAGCATAATAGATTCTGCTCAAAGCTTTTACCTTTACTCTGTATGTATCTTCCTCTTTTAAATGTGTTTCGTGTAAACAACTTATTGCAGTTTGTTGACTTTTGATTCAGTCTGCTATCTGCCTCCATTTAATGGTAGAGTTCATCCCATTCATATTGACAGTTAAAGTTACTAATTCTGTATTTTCTGCCATCATATTATACCCTGATAATGCTTTTTTTTTCCCCTTGTCGACCCTGAACCCCTTCCTCAGTATTGAATTTATGGACCCCACTTGTGCCATGCAGCCCTCCCTTTTTAGTATCCCTTCCCCCTCCTTTTAAGTCCCTTCCCCTTTCTTGTACCCTCCCTTATTCCTCTTCTCCTTTTCCCTTTTCCTCTCCCCCCTTTTAATGAGGTGAGAGAGAATTCTCTGAAAAACAACTATGTCAATTATTTACTCTTTGAGGCTACTCTGATGAGAGTAAGATTCACACAATATTTCTCCCTCTCTCTAAATTCTCTCAGATGTAGTAAATTGTCTTTGCTTCTTCCTGGGATGTAGTTTCCCTCTTTTTACCTCTCCTTTCCCGTTAATGATACTATCCCCTTTCTTTTACTACTTCCCTTTTTAATTTTATAACAGTAAAATAAAATTATCCATGTGGACTTTCTGTATATACACAACAGAAATACAGTTCTCAAGAGTTATTTTTACCTTTTTCTGCTTCTCTTGAGTCTTGTGGATGCAGATGAAATGTTTTGTTTAAGTCTGGGTTTTTTCTTAGAAACAAATGGAAATCCTGTGTTTCATTAAATATCAATCTTCTTCCATGGAAAAAATGCTAAATTAGCTGGGTAGATTATTCTTGATTGCATTCCTAGTTCTTTTGTCTTTTGGAATATCAAGTTCTAGGCCTTTAGATCCTTAATGTGGAGGCAGCCAGATCTTGAGTGACACCTTGATATTAGAATTGTTTTTTCCTAGCTGTTTGCAATATTTTTTCTTTAGTTTGGTAGTTCTGCAGCTTAGCCACAATGTTCTGTGGAGTTCTTTTTTTAGGGTCTTTTTTCAGAAAGTGTTTGATGAATTCTTACAACATCTATTTTCCCTTCTGGTTCTATTATCTCTGGACAGTTCTCTTTGATGATTTCCTGTAAAATAGAATCTAGGCTGTTTTTTTGATCATAGTTTTTGGGAAGTCCAATGATCCTCATATTATCTCTCCTATATCTATTTTCCAGGTCTATAGATTTTCCCAGTAAATACTTGATATTATTCTCCATATTTTCATTTTTTTTGTTTTGTTTTGTTTGACTGATTCTTGATTTCTCAATGAATCATTCATTTCTATTTGTTCAGTCCTGATTTTAATGAATTATTTTCTTCTTTCACATTTTAAGTTCTTTTTGTATATGTCCAATTGAATTTTTAAATGAATTGTTTTGCTCTATTGAATTTTTTTTCCATTTCACTATTTTTTTTTTTTGTGAGTTATTTTCTTTCTCCAAATCACAAATTCTGCTTTCTTGGGAATTTTTTTTATCTTTTTCAATTCAGAAATCCTACTTTTCTGTGATTTTTAACCTTTTCTAATTCGCAAATTTTGTTTCCCTGCACCTCCTGTGAATTCTTTATTTTTTCCAATTCAAATTTCAGGACATTTTTATTCTCTATCATAGCTATTCTTCTTTCCTTTCCCCATTTTCTTCAAACTCTCTTAACTTTTTAATAGTCTCTTCTAGGAGAGGGTTATGTGATGTAAGGCAGGTATCATTCCCCTTTAGGGTCTTATCTGGGGACTGCCTGCTGTTAGCCTCCTCAGTATTGGATACCTGTTCTTTCTCTGTATAGAAGGTGTCAATCATCCTTTTCAATTTCTTACTCATTGTTAAAACTCTGTGAGTGTCTGCCCTTTGGGTAGGAAATTAACAGCTTCCTTCCAGATATGATGGAAAGGAGCAAAATTATGACTGGGCTATGAGAGAGCTCTGGGAGAGAGTTCCCCTCCTCCCCCAATGACTCAGAGGTGGTTAGCACGGCTGCATTGGGAAGAGTACCCAGTGAAAAACCCCATCTGTGTGACCTCATGACTGCCCTGAGGCTAGAGGCTGAACAGTAAAAGTATCACACACCCCAGCCAAATCCTCCTGTTGGGCCATGGATATCATTAGCTGATGCGCAAAAAACGCCCTGTGCTCAAACAGTAAGTCTCTGTGCGTTTTCTGTTGCTGTGGGAGTTTCACAACTGTGAAAATTTCACTGTCTCAGGCTGAGCTTCACACTATGTGGATTAGAGGCTGCCCTAGGCTGTGTCCCTTGCTGTTCAGGTTATTAACTGCCCCAAGGAAAAGCCCCGGATAGCAGAGGTGGCTGCACAGCCATACTGAGATCAGTGTTGGGTCACTTCCGGTTCTGGGTGGTTGTATTTTCTGGCTTTTTATTTTAAAGTGGCTTTGATTTCTCTTCTGATCTGCTGTTTTACAAGCATAGTAGAGCTATCAGCCTATGCCAGATTCTTCTATCTCAGTGGCTTCTCTGATCACAGAATTCTCCCCAGCCCATTTGGCACAATGTGCTAGCCCCTAGTCTAACACTGTCTGTGCCAGTCTTTTTTTTTTCCTCCCCTTGGAACCAACCTTTTCTGTTGAAATTCCAGATTCTCTTCAGCTGGTAAGTTGTGCTTCTAATACTTGGGTTTTTATTAATTCAGTGTTATTTTTGAAGCTGATTCAACTAGTTGCTATTAAGGGTAGAAGGGAGCTTAGAAATTTGCATGTATCTTCTCCACCATCTTGGTTCCATCCCCCAAGTCTGATTCTTTTTGTACAGCAAAATAAGTATATGGACATGTATACATATATTGTATTTAACTTATATTTTAACATATTTTACATGTATTGGTCAACTTGCCATCTGGGAGAAGGGTTGAGGAAAAGTTGGAACAAAAGCATTTACAATTGTCAATACTGAAAAATTACTCATGCACCTTGTAATAAAAATCTATAATAAAAAAAGAAAGAAAAAAATAAAGTTGAGAAACTTAAACTATTTATATTCCTATTTGGGAAGATAATACATGCAACTCCTAAGAACTTATCATTATTATTATAGTTAGAAGGGATGTATGTATACTGAGGGCATGTATGTGAATTCATTATATTTGGATGATTTCCAAAAAACTGAAGAATGAAGGGGATAAAGGAAGAGGAAAAATGGAAAAAAGTACCTCACAAAAAGAGGGTCATAAGAAAGAATTTTTACAGTGGAGAGGAAAATGAGTTGGTCATAATAGGTACACTTAAACCTCACTCATCAGAATTGATTGACTCATCAAAATTGATTCAAAGACAGAAAAATACACCCATTTACATGCATATACACACATACACACACACACACACTCACATCACACACCACACACATCATATACATTCAGATGGATATACAAATCTATCTTGCCCAACAGTAATGTAAAAAGGGATGAGAATAAAAGAAAGGGGTGGTGGGTAATAACAGGGAGGGTAAGTTAAAGATGAGAGTAGTTAGAAGCAAAACAAAGTTTTGAGGAGAACATAGTATGAAAAGAAATATAAACAGAAGGAAATAGGTGTAAGGAAAATACACAGTAATCATGACTGAATAATCATGATTGTGAATGTGATGAACCCTCACACAAAACAGAAATGGATAAGAGAATGGATTAGGAAATATAATCTAACTCTGTTTTTTACAAGAGTGATTGGTATAAAGTTAAAATAAAAACTTGGAGTAGAATCTGTTATGCTTCCCCTGAAATAAAAAAGCAGGAGTAGCAATCATGATCTCAAAGCAAAAGCAAAAATACACTTAATTTAAGGAAATAATCAGGAAAATTTTATTTTGTTAAAAGTTACTATGGATAATGAACAATATATTTAACATTATATTAAATTTCTCAAATACATGAATTCTCAAATATGAAGGTAACTAAATCAGATTTATAAGAATAAGAACAGTTTCCCAATTAACCAAGTCAAGAGAAATAAATAGACAATTTTCAGAAGAAGAAATTAAAGCTATTTATAGTCATATTAAATGCTCTAAATCACTACTGATTAGAGAAATTCAAATTCAAATAGCTTTGAAGCACCCTGTCACATCTTTAAGACCTGATAAATACTAGAGGGCACAGGGAAAAATAGGTACACTAATATAATTGTTGATGGAGTTGTGAACTGATTTATCATTCTAAAATAGAGTTTGGATCTAAGCCCAAAAATACACTATAAAAGCTTGCACATTCTTTGATTCAGTAATAATACTGCCAGGTCTGTATCCCCCAAAGATCCAAGAAAAAGGAAAAGTGCTTATATACATAAAAATATTTGTAGAACATTTTTGTGATGGCAAAGAATTATAAAAGGAGAGAATATCTGTTAACTGGGAAAGTGATGATGATCCCAGTGCCATTATATTTGTAGAAGACCAGATTGCTTTTACATTCTTGACTTACTGTTCATTTACTAATACAGGTAATTTAAGAATATTATTCTTCTCTCTTTCATTTTCCAGTACAACTCTGAGCCTTTATTTCACCTATTAATGTTGATTTTCACTGACAACAGTTTATGACTCCAAAGTTCCCATGAGTCATGACAGATACCACATGACTTATTAAAATAGCTCAATAGTTTAAATGATATAACAACTGAGAATAGGGAAAGTATACCTTAAGTCATTTTGGTTCCAAGAGGCTTCATAAATAGATGGGACTTAAGGAAAGAACAGATAAACAGAGAGAGAGGAGGAAGTTATTTCTGAGTAGTTAAAATGAGAAAAGGTTGAAGACAAGTATACTATATTCAGGTAATAGTAAAGAGGCTAGAATCCACTTGCCACAAATCTCTCTAGAATAGAAGAATTATTATAAAAATAATATATATATATATATATATATATATATATATATATATATATATATATATGTATATATACATATATACACACACACACACACACACACACACACACACACACACACATATATATATAGCAGGCAGTGATGTGCAATAAGTAAATAGTTGATCTCAGATACCAACACTGGCTTCATGTTTTACTCCTGATAGTTCCTGCTGGCAACATTATTTAACCTCTCTGTGGCAAAAGACATTTTTTTTGAAATTCTAAGTTTACGACTTCCAGCCAAGATGGCAGCATGGAGGCAGACAGCTGCTTGAGCTCCGTGTTTTCTCTCAGGACTTACTTCATGACAAGCCTCGGAGTTAATGCTTGACTAGAAAAGAAACCCACAAATAATCACCAACAGAAGACATCCTTGAAATTTGCCAGAGAAGATCTCTGTTTGCTCAGGCAGGAGCAGGTCAAACAGACTGGGCACAGATTGAGGGCAGGCAAGCCAGAGCAAGACAGACAGCTCACAGAGCTCAGACCTGAGGGGGGAGGGGTAGGATCTCTGCCGTTTCTGGAAAAGACTTTTACCCCAGAGTGGATACACCTTCTTGGCAGCAAAGCAAGAGCAGCAGGGAGGGTGTAAACACCGGAGGTGAAGAATAAAACCCAAGAAAGCTAGCATCTCTCAGGACCATGCCACCCCCAACCCCCACCTGTAATGACAGCATATTCTTAGAGCCTCAGAGCTCAGACCCAGTGCAGCCATCACTGTCCTGTTAGTGGCTCGCTGCTGCCCTCACCCCCAGTCTGTAGAGGAAGCCCATTAACACCATCCAGCCCTACCTCACACCCAAAACAGACTTATTATTTCTCTTGTCAATTTGTTTTCTTCCATTTCCACTCTGACACAATGAACAAAAAATTAAAAAGGACTCCAACCATTGACAGCTTCTGTATGGAGAGAGAGCAGACTTCAAATACTGAGGAGATTAAAACCAGACTGTCCCCAGAGGAATCCCCTAAGAGGGATATGATCTGCTCCTCAATACAAAAGAATCTCATAGAGGAAATCAAAAAGGCTCTCACAAGAGAGCTAAAAGAGAAATGGGAAAAGGAAAGGGAAGCTTGGCAAGAGAGCCTAGAAAAGTCATTCCATGAATTTAAAGACAGAGTGGATAAAGAAAACAAATCATTGATAAACAAAATTAGTTAATTGGAAAAGGTAAACAACTCCAAGGAAAACAGGATTAGTGAATTGGAAAAAGAAAACAGCTCTCTAAAAAATAAAATGGATAAAATTGGGGAAAAAATTCCATAGAAGAAAATAACTCACATGAAACACAATTGTACAATTACAAAAAGATATGAAAAAGTGAGTGAAGTAAATACATCATTGAAAATTAGACTCGTACAAGTAGAAATGAATAACTCAAGGAGAAACCAAGAAGTAGTCAAGCAAAACCAGAGAAATGAAACAATTGAAAAGAATGTCAAGTACCTTATTAGAAAGACAACAGACCTAGAAAACAGATCCAGGAGAGACAATTTGAGAATAATCGGACTCCTTGAAAAATGTGAGGAAAAAAAGAGCCTGGACACTATTTTCCAGGAAATTATCAAAGAGAACTGCCCAAATGTTTTGGAAACAGAGGGTAAAATAGACATTGAAAAAACTCATTGATCACCTACTGAAAGGGATCCCAAAATCAAAACGCCAAGAAATACAGTGGCCAAGTTCAAGAACCATCAGACAAAGGAAAAAATACTGGAAGCTGCTAGAAAAAAGCAATTCAGATATGGAGGAGCCACAATAAGGATAACCCAGGATCTAGCAGCATCCACATTAAAAGAATGAAGGGCCTGGAACATGATATTCCAAAAGGCTAAGAAACTTGTTATGCAGCCAAGAATAACTTACCCAGCAGAAATGAGCAGCGTTTTCCAGGGAAGATGATGGACATTTAACAAAATAAATGAATTCCAGCTATTCTTGATGAAAAAAACCAGACCTACATAAAATGTTTGATCTTCAAATACGGAACTCAAGAGATTTCTAAAAAGGTAAAAGGAAATCTTGAGAACTATACTTCTGCCATAAAAATATGTAAAGAACATATGTATAATTTGTCCTAGAAACTAGAGGTGGAAAGGACATTATATCATAAAAAAGAGTAAAGTGGTGGTACTACATATCATGAAGAGGCAAAGGTAACCTATTATATCTGAAAGAAACAAAGGAGGGAGATGAACTTAGTGTGTATCAATAGAAATATTCGATACTAAAAAGGGAGGGCTGTGAAAAGCAAGTGGTGTTCACAAGTTTAATACTGAGTAGGGGGGTAAGAGGGAAGGACAGGGGAAAAACATAAACAGGGGTTAACAGGATGGCAAGCAATATAGAATTAGTCATTCTAACCATAAATGTGAATGGGGTAAACTCCCTCATAAAGAGGAAGCAGTTAACAGACTGTATTAAAAGTCAGAATCCTACTATATGTTGTTTACAGGAAACACACCTGAAACAGGGTGATACATTCAAACTAAAAGTAAAAGGGTGCAGCAGAATCTACTATGCTTCCGGTAAAGGCAAAAAAGCAGCCTAGCCATCCTCATCTCAGATCAAGCAAAAACAAAAATTGATCTAATTAAAAGAGATAAGGAAGGGCATTATATGCTGCTAAAGGGTAGCATCAATAATGATGCAGTATCAATATTAAACATATATGCACCAAGTGGTGCAGCATCTAAATTCTTAAAAGAGAAAGAGAGCTGCAAGAAGAAATAGACAGCAAAACTATAATAGTGGGAGATCTCAACCTGGCACTCTCAGAATTACATAAATCAAACCACAAAATAAATAAGAAAGATGTCAAAGAGGTAAATAGAAAACTAGAAAAGTTTGATCTGATAGATCTCTGGCGAAAGCTAAATGGAGACAGAAAGGAGTATACATTCTTCTCAGCAGTTCATGGAAACTATGCAAAAATTGATCATATACTAGAGCATAAAAATCTCAAAATCAAATGCAGTAAGGCAGAAATAGTAAATGAATGCTTTTCAGGCCACAATGCAATCAAAATTACATTTAATAAAAAACCAGGGGAAAATAGACCAAAAAATAATTGGAAACTAAATAATCTTATACTAAAGAATGATTGGGTAAAACAGCAAATCATAGACATAATTAATAACTTCACCCAAGAAAATGACAATAATGAGGCATCATACCAAAATGTGTTGGATACAGTGAAAGCAGTAATAAGGGGAAGTTTTATATCTCTAGAGACCTATTTGCATAAAATAGAAAAAGAGAAGGCCAATGAATTGGGCTTACAACGAAAATTGCTAGAAAAGGAACAAATTAAAAACCCCCAGACAAACACGAAACTTGAAATTCAAAAAATAAAAGGTGAGATTAATAAAATTGAAAGTAAAAAAAAAACTATTGAATTAATTAATAAAACTAAGAGTTGGTTCTATGAAAAAAACAACAAAATAGACAAACCCTTAGTAAACCTGATTTAAAAAAGGAAAGAGAAAAAGCAAATTGTTAGTTCTGAAAATGAAAAGGGAGAACTCACCACTAATCAAGAGGAAATTAGTACAATAGTTAGGAGCTACTTTGCTCAACTTTATGCCAATAAATTCGATAACTTAAATGAAATGGAAGAATACCTTCAAAAATATAGCTTGCCCAGAGTAAGAGAGGAAGAAGTAAGTAGTCTAAATAGTCCCATCTCAGAAAAAGAAATAGAACAACCTATTAACCAACTCCCTAAAAAAAATTCCCCAGGACCAGATGGATTTACAGGTGAATTCTACCAAACACTTAAAGAAGAACTATCTCCAATGTTATATAAAATATTTGAAAAAATAGGGATTGAAGGAGTCCTGCCAAATTCCTTTTATGACACAGACATGGTACTGATACCTAAACCACGTAGATTGAAAACTAGAAAGAAAACTATAGACCAATTTCCTTAATGAATATTGATGCTAAAATCTTAAATTATTAGCTAATATTAAATTATATTAGCAAAAAGACTTCAGAAAATCATCCCCAGTATAATACACTTTGATTAAGTAGAATTTATACCAGAATGCAGGGCTGGTTTAATATTAGGAAAAATATTAGTATAATTGACTCTATTAATAATCAAATTAATAAAAACCATATGATCATCTCAATAGATGCAGAAAAATCATTTGATAAAATCCAATATCCATTCCTACTAAAAAGGCTTGACAGTATAGGAATAAATTGACTATTCCTTAAAATAATAAGGAGCATATATTTAAAACCATCAGTAAACATCATATGTAAAGGCGATAAACTAGAACCTTTCTCTGTAAGATCAGGAGTGAAACAAGGTGGCCCACTATCACCATTACTATTCAATATAGTACTAGAAATGCTAGCGTCAGCAATAAGAGCTGAGAAAGAGATTCAAGGAATTAGAGTAGGAAATGAGGATATCAAACTATCACTCTTTGCAGTTGACATGATGGTATATTTAGAGAACCCCAAAGACTCTGCTAAAAAGCTATTAGAAATAATTCAGAACTTTAGCAAAGTTGCAGGATATAAAATAAATCCATATAAATCTTCAGCATTTTTATATATTACCAACACAATTCAAGAACAAGAGATACAAAGAGAAATTCCATTCAAAATAACTGTCGATAGTATAAAATATTTGGGAATGTATCTACCAAAGGAAAGTCAGGAATTATATGAGCAAAATTATGAAACACTTGCCACAAAAATAAAGTCAGATTTAAATAATTGGAAAGATTGAGTGCTCATGGATAGGCTGAGCGAATATAATTAAGATGACAATACTCCCTAAATTAATCTATTTATTTAGTGCTATACCAATCCAACTCCCACGAAACTATTTTAATGACCTAGAAAAAATAACAACAGAATTCATATGG
Organism: Sminthopsis crassicaudata; assembly: GCF_048593235.1. Classification (NCBI taxonomy): domain Eukaryota; kingdom Metazoa; phylum Chordata; class Mammalia; order Dasyuromorphia; family Dasyuridae; genus Sminthopsis; species Sminthopsis crassicaudata. Next base: position 76,418,948 of record NC_133621.1, on the reverse strand, counting down.
AACAACAAAATGTCGGGAATTTCAAGGGAAGTAATGAAAAAAAAAAATTAAATGAAAGTGGTCTAGCTGTACCTGATCTAGAACTATACTATAAAGCAACAGTCACCAAAACTATTTTGGTATTGGTTAAGAAATAGACTAGTTGATCAGTGGAATAGGTTAGGTTCACAGGGCAAGATAGTGAATTGACAATAGATTGCTAATCTAGTGTTTGACAAACTCAAAGGTCCCAACTTTTGGGATAAGAATTAATTATTTGACAAAAACTGCTGGGAAAACTGGAAATTAGTATGGCAGAACCTAGGCATGGACACACATTTAACACCACATATTAAGATAAGATCAAAATGCGTCCAAGATTTAGGCATAAAGAACGAAATCATAAATAATTTGGAGGAACATGGGATGGTTTACCTCTGGGACTTGTGGAGGAGGAAGGAGTTTGTGTCCAAGGGAGAACTAGAGACCATTATTGATCACAAAATAGAAAATTTTGATTACATCAAATTAAAAAGTTTCTGCACAAACAAAACTAATGCAAACAAGATTAGAAGGTAAGTAACAAATTGGGAAAACATTTTTACAGTTAAAGGTTCTGATAAAGGCCTCATCTCCAAAATATACATATAATTGACTTTAATTTATAAGAAATCAAGCCATTCTCCAATTGATAAATGGTCAAAGGATATGAACAGACAATTTTCAGATGATGAAATTGAAACTGTTTCCACTCATATGAAAGTGTTCCAAATCACTATTGATCAGAGAAATGCAAATTAAGACAACTCTGAGATATCATTACACACCTGTCAGATTGGCTAAGATGACAGGAACAAATAACCATGAATGTTGGAGGGCATGTGGGAAAAATGGGACACTGATGCATTGTTGTTGGAGTTGTGAAAGAATCTATCCATTCTGGAGAGCAATATGGAATTATGCCCAAAAAGTTATCAAAATGTGCATACCCTTTGATCCAGCAGTGCTACTACTGGGCTTATATCCCAAGGAAATACTAAAAAAGGGAAAGGGACCTATATGTGCCAAAATGTTTATGGCAGCCCTTTTCATAGTGGCTAGAAACTGGAAAATGAAAGGATATCCATCAATTGGAGAATGGTTGGGTAAATTATGGTATACGAATGTTATGGAATATTATCATTCTGTAAGAAATGACCAACAGGAGGAATACAGAGAGGCTTCGAGAGACATCAACTGATGCTGAGTAAAACGAGCAAAACTTATAAAACATTATACACTTCAACAATGATACTGTATGAGGATGTATTCTGATGGAAGTGGATACCTTCAACATAGAGAAGAGCTAATCAAATTCCAATTGATGATGGACAGAATCAGCTACATCCAGAAAAGGAACACTGGGAAATGAGTGTAAACTGTGAGCATTGTTCTTTTGTTTGTTTGTTTGTTTTGTTTTGTTTTTCTTCCCAGATTATTTTTACCTTCAGAATACAATTTTTCCTTTGCAACAACAACAATTCGGTTGTGCACATATATATTGTACCTAGGATATACTATAAGATATTTAACATGTATGGTAATGCCTGCCATCTATGAGAGGGGGTGGAAGGAAGGAGAGGAAAAATTTGGAACAGAAGACAGTACAAGGGATAATGTTGTTTAAAAAAAATTACCTATGCATATGTACTGTTAAAGAAAATATTATAATTTTAAAAATTAATTTAAAAAATGGAAAATAAATTAAGTAAAATAAAATTCTTCCCGGGTCAAAAAAAAAAAAAAAAAAAAAAAAGAAAGAAATTCTAAGTTTACCATTTAAATAGTGCTGGAGAATTTTTTTCCAACTTGAAATTGATCATGCCAATTATATATATATATATATATATATATATATATATATATATATATATATATATATATATATATATATATATATATTCTATTCATGCTCAGTAAGTACAAATTACAAATTGTATTACAAATATGTATGTATATATATATATATATATACATATATATATCTAGATGTATGTATATATATTACAATTAGATCCTATAAAATTTTCCTTCCATACTTTTCTATGATATGGAGGTTTTTATTACTTTTACTGAACACATTAGCAAGAAATTATAAGCTCTTTTATGGGCCCACTGAAATGAAATGACTTTACATAGATATTAATTACAGAATTTAGTTTGTTATCTAAGGAACAAGTCAAGAAATTCAAAGAAACTCATAAAAAGTTTGGTTGTAACATTAAGATTTTTTTTTAGCTACTGAAGTTCACATATACCATCTAGTAAATGATTTAGAGGATTTATAATCTTAAGGTATATTCACACAAATGAAATTCTGTATATTTGAATGATAAATAGATTTAAAAGAAGGGAAGAAAGAGGGAGGGAGAGAGAGAAGGAAGGAAGGAGGAAAGGAAAATGAACATTATTAAATTTTTACTATGTGCCTGGTAAAGAAGCTACATGATTTAGTGGAGAGAGCAATGGGCTCGAAATCAAGAAGACACATCTTCAGGAGTTCAAATCCGGCCTCAGATATTTACTAAGCTGTGTGATCTAAATTTCCTCAGGAAAGAAATGAAAAGTCACTCTATTATTGTTTCAAAGAAAACCTCAAAATGGGGTAAGAAAGAATTGGACATAACAACTTAATAACAACAACAACATGCCTAACACTGTAGGGATTCCCTGGGGATACAAATATAATAATTTGTATCTACTCTCAAAGAACATATTCCAATAAGGAAAGACAATATATAAAGGAGGCTTAAAGAAGGAGATACAGAAAGAATAGCCTCTTAAAGCAAGTTGATTGGTGACAATTATAGTATACTTACACTGCAATTACAGTACAATTACACTAAAGAGTGAAGAAAAAACATTTCTGGACCCCTTCTGAAATAATGGTCCTAGTAAGGAAGTCATCAATTAGGAGAATGGAGCCTTGATATGCAAGTGTCTTCTGAATAGAGAGGAGGAAAAGTCCAGAGGATTAACTGACGTTAGAATGAAATGTATATTAAATGTAATTTATATTAAATACTACTACTTAAGCTTAATTTAAAATTATTTATTGCAAATTCAATAAGAGAACCATGACCAATGACATAATAAAAACAATTTTGAAAGAAAAATGAATCCAGTAAGAGACACAACCAAATAATGAATGTTGATACAGAATAATGGGTGACCTGGAAAAGAAAATATAAAACTTGCTTCAGGGAACTGAATTTTTAACAAAGGATGATCAGTGAAGGATGCTACAGTTTTTATTAAGCTTTGTCCTGTTTTCTTCTTACCTCCTCAATTAGATGTATTATTGTGAATACATATTGGATATGTGTACTTTGTGTAACAAAATGAAGCTTTTAAAAGAGTTCATTAAATTATTCATGTAATCATTATTGATATCAAATGAATTAGCAAAGAATGTGCTCTAAGTGAGTAAAAAGTTATTCATCTTATTTTAATCATTGAAATTGTTGTCTTACATGATACTAATGAAGAGAGAAAAAATATTGAAAAAGATAATTTTCTCTTCTAATGTTCACCAACACTCATTAGAAATTTGACATATTCACATTTGGCTGAATGACTAGGAATATCTTGATGCAGCATAAAGTTTAGTGGGACTGGTTTCAGAAAGACCTGAAATCAAATGTGACATAAGACACAAACTGCAAGACAAGAAAAAGTCATTTAATGTGGATTTTTTCAGTTTCCACCTCTATAAAATGAGATAATAATAACATCTATATCCCATTGTTAATGAAAATATCAAATGGGATCGTCACCAAAAAGCAATTAGTTATAAAGTATTATGTGGGCCAGTGTTATTATATAAATGTAATATATGTGTACATATACATATATATACACATATACATATACATATTTTTGTGTGTATATAATATATATATATATATGTATATATAGATATATATATAGATATATAGATATATCTATATATATACATATGTATATCTAACCATGGAAACCAATGTTGCAAAACTTTTCAGTGAATTTTAATGACTAACTAGTCCAACTTCATTGATATTAGAGAGGAAGAAAACCTTCAGTTTCCACATCTGTAAAATAGATGAGTTGTTCTCTAAAAATCTCTTTTAGGTTTATAAATAAGATTCTATTGCCATACATCAGAGAGGATGAAATAAGATAAAGCATTATTGTTTTTAAAAGGCAGAATTAGAATACAGTGCCTACTTGTAACAAACATAGAAAGGTAAATGAAAGTATATGGAAGAAGAAAGTACGTGGAAGAAGAAAGGAATATTTTTTTACGCTTGAAATTAATTTATTTAAATACAAACTGTCAAGCTAGCCTAATTATCTGTACTACTGCTTAAAATTTCATTCATAATCAAACACTCAAATGAATCTAGAATATCATTTCTATGATTCAGATAACAATCTATCCATATCTATCCAAATAAATGATTCTCATACATATTTTTTCCAAAGTTTGCCAAACGGTGTCCCTCCTCAAATTGTTGAAGGTTTTGCTTTTGATACTATAAATACCAATGGAATACTGATTCTCTTTCTGGCACTTACCTATATTTCCAACCCTACCCTTCAAATCTATGAAAAAAATTTAAAAATCACAGTTGTGGAGTAGAATAACAAAACAACAACAACAACAACAACAACAACAACAACAACACTATGCTTAAATTAATGTTCCCCTTAATTATCATAGATTAGAGTTGGGAAGAAATAGGAGATTATATAAACAATGAAATATAAGGAAAGTCATAGAATCTTACAATTATATAGCAGGAAGAAATCACAGAGATATATATTTTAAAGTTTCAATTTTATAGATAAGAAAGCTGAGCTTCAGAATGGTTAAGATCTCTGAGGTTTCATAGCTGGTTGCTGTAGAGTTTGCATGCTATTTAAAATTCACACTTAGATGAAAATAACTCTTTTCATATCCAATTTGGTTAGAAGTAGATGGCAACAGAATACCTGAAAAGAACTGAGAAGTGAATCTATGGAGTAAAAGGGAAGAAAAAAAAAGACAAATAGGTACAATAGTAAACTTTCACCCTCACAGTTTTGCCTAGACTGTGTCCTGATCTTAAAATTGCTCATTAAAGCCTGCCCCTTACCTAATAGATGGAACCAACTATGCACATGAATTTCATATATTTTCATGTGTGTGTGGTATATAGCTATTATTCTCTATAATATATACACATGTGTATGTGTATACATACACATGTTTATATATACATATATGTATATATATATATATATAAAACACATATGTAGATGCATATACATATATAGTAGCCTACATGTCAGCAACCTACATGCATACACATATATATAATGCACGAATAGCAACATGCATGCATATATGTATGCAATGTATGCATATTGGATTCTGCATATATGTATGTGTTTTCTTCATATATGTGTATACATAAATATTCACATATATGTACATACACGCAAATGTTCTTTTGCTCTTAAAAGATTGCATACTTTAGACTGCATTGTGAATTAGACAAGGATGATTTATCTCAAGAGGAGTCTTTCTGCTTATGACTATCACATGCCTCCGAAACTCACTCCTAATATTATTAGTCTCCTGATACCAACCAATAATCATTTCAGCTAGTCTTTATCCAATGGGCAGTGAAATGACAGAAGCATTGAATGAGGGGAAAAGGAACAGGGAGAGAAAGAGGTGGGAAAAGTAAAACAAAAGTCCCCAGTAGCCCTGTTTTTATTGACAATTGGAAACAACCAATTAGAAAATATCAAATATTGAAGAAGAGTCATTATACTAAAGGAAGATGTGCCATGGGCCTTTGCTAATTATCAAGGACCAAATGACCTATCAGGTACTATGTTGCTTCTGACACTATCCAGATTAAAAGAACTGAAGAGAGCTAGATGAAATAAAACTATAGGGAAATTTAGCACAAATAAAAATCCAAGATTTTCTTGGTGAGAGTTGCACTAATTGGATTTAATTTCATCATTAAAAGTAATCATTGGGACAAACAGGCTAAAGCTCTGTATGTAATTACTAGCATTGGATGAGGTGTCCTAGTGGCTCAAATAGTAATCTTTCACCTCTGAGACCAAATGCTGCTTGCAACCCTATTTAGATCAACCTAAAATTAATGTGAAGCCTTCATTTTAAAGGAAGGGGAACATGGAATCACATGCCTAACCAATCATTTGAACAATTTAATTCCCACTGCTAGTTTGTTGTTCTTGAAAAAAAAAATGTATCCTGAAATATTCCATCAGAATATTGAAGATTTTTGGATAAATTAATGACTAGGCACCTAGCTGAAATTAAAGACCAATAAAGTGCAGGACTGACCTTAAATACCAAGAAGGAAATTTTGCCTTCAATGGTTTTAACTCCTCCCCACCCTTCTGGTATCTTTTCTCCTTATAATTAGCTATGCTCTGGTTGTCCAGATCTCTCTCTCTTACCTATCCTTTCTTTCTCCTTTTCGCACCCTTTCCTTTCCTCTCTCTTCCTCTTCCAATTCTCCTTTTCTGTACCACTTCCTTGTCTTTATTTCTTCTCCCAATCCCCAGAAAAAGAAAAGACCATTCACTTTTGGGTCAGTGTATGGGAGAAAGTGCCCCAGAGAATTTGCCCCTGAGCTATTTATTTATTTATTTACTTACTTACTTATTTATTTATTTTGCCATGGATAAAGACAAAGATGGCATGTTTATTAAATTTTAAAGTAGAAAAAATCTAGAAGGTATAGCTAAAGCATCTGTTTGAAAAGTGAGAACCCAAAATACCTACTGTAGGCTAGGACATTTAGAAATAATTCGCATACATGTAAAGTATTACAGGAATGTAAAAATTAGGTTCACAGATTCAAGTTAGTTAAAAAGTAGTAAGATTATTTATTCTCAAAAAAGAAACTAATGGACTCTAACTTCAGCTTTGTGACAAGTGATGAAGGAGCTGGTTTTAGAAACAAATAATAATACTTGGAAGACTATATGAACTGATACATTTTAAAAAATACAGAACAAAGAGAACAATTTATACAGTAACAGCAATATTGTAAAGATTATCAACTTTGAAAAACTTTGTTACTGATCAAAACAACATGGAAACACAGTTCCAAAGGACTGATGATACAATATGTTATCTGTCTCCAGATAGAGAACTTTTGGACTCAGAGGGAGAGGGGAGAACAGAAATAATCACTTAAAAGTACCTACTATGTTCCGAACATTGTACTTAGCGATTTTTACAAATATTATTTTATTTAGTCCTCACAACCAACTTGTGTAATAGATACTATTATTATCCCTATTTTGAATTAAGACAAACAGAGATTTTTAAGTGATTCACCCAGAGTCACACAGCAAGTAAATATCTGAGATCAGACTGGAACTCAAATCCTCCTGACACCAAGTTTAGCCATATCTATTGTGCTACCAATTGCCTCTAAGTATAGATCTTTTTTTTTTCCTTTCCTTCTTTCCTTCCTTCTTTCTCTTCTTTTTTGTTTCTCATTGTGAGGTATATGGATAATGCAAGAATATATTTTACATGTCTATACACATTTGTAATGGGTTTTATTATTCTTGCTTTCTTAATAGTGAATGAAGGAAAAAAATTCGGAACTGAAAACATCAAATCAAATTGTTTAAAAGAAAAAGCAATCAAGAAAGGGAACAATAACAGAGGAACAGCTGAAGTTTTGCATTGGTGCTACTAGCAAATTATTCAAACTTGCAATTGCTAGGGTAGAGCCTTACTGGTGGATTTATTAAAGATTATAAACAGCATACACAAGAATAAGAAGAAAACTTCCCAAAGAGTCAGAGGGTGTAGCTGGATTGATATTTGTAATACTGAACAGAGAATAGCCCTAGGCCCAAGGAAATATGGAAATCACAGTTATACATATAAACTACAAAAAATTAGAAATCATTCTGGTTACAAGTATCTAAAGGCCATTCAAATTACATATCATGATAGATTAAGAAATAGAAGGCAGCACATTCAGAGAGTTCTTGGATGACAGAAAATAGACAAGTTAATAAGATTGATTTTTAAATTTAAAAGTTAATTTTAAAACCATTATATTTTAAAATCATTACACATTTTCAAGAGGTAGGAGAGAACTGCTAAAAAAAAAGTCTACTCCCAGTTGCTATGTATCACAATTTCATATTATACCATATTAAATGTTTTCAGGTTTTTCCAGAAAGTTGTACTGACAATTTGCTCACTGCTGTTGGTGATGGTGGCACAGCAGAAAGGCCTGGAGAGACTTGCATGAACTGATATTAAGTTAAATGAGTAGAACCAAGAGAACATTGAACACAGCAACAACAAAATTAAACAACAATAAATTCTGATGCATATGACTCTTTTCAACAATGAGGAGATTCAGACAAATTCCAATAGACTTGTTATGGAGAAAGGCAGCTGAATCCAGAGAGAGGTCGGTGGGGACTGAATGTAGATCACCTTTTTATTGTTGTTTGCTTGCTTTTTGTTTTCTCTCTGATTTTTCCCTTTTTGATTTGATTTTTCTTGTGCAGCATGATATGTGAGGAAATATATATGGCAGAACTGCACAAGTTTAATATATATTGGATTACCTGCTATCTAAGGGAGTGGTTGGGGTAAAGAAGGAAGAAAAAAAAATTGGAATAAAAGGCTTTATTTACTAGGGTGAATGTTGGAAACTATCTTTTCATGTATATAGAAAATAAAAAGCCATTATTTTAAAAGAGAGAGAGAGAGAGAGAGAGAGAGAGAGAGAGAGAGAGAGAGAGAGAGAGAGAGAGAGAATATGGGGCTTGGAGTCAGGAAAACCCAAGTTCAAATTTGACTTCAGACATTTACCAGCTGTATAACCATTGATAAGACACTTAAACTATATTTGCCTCAATTTTTATAATGTATAATAGCAATAATAATAGCAGCTACTTCCAGGATTGTTGTGAGGATCAAGTGACAGATTTATAAAAACAAAAACCTGGAACATAGCAGATGCCATATAAATGGCTATTCCTTTCCCTTCAGCATTGCACTGTATATTTCTTATGGAACGGGATCATGCATTATAATTCAAGTGTAGTACTGGTAATGAGATAAATGTTTTCTTTTTTTTTTTTTTTTTTTCAGTTTTGCTCTTTGTGACTCTATTCAGGACTTTTTCCTCCAACTCATTTTACAGATGAGGAAGTTGAGACAAAAAGTGACTTGCTTTGGGTCACAAAGGCCAAATTTGAACGCAGGAAGATGAATCTTCCTGACCACGGAGATACTCATGGATTAGATTGATACTGATTAATTTTATAATAGTCAAATTTTATTTATAATTATACTATATATTGACTATTAGTTTATGATAGAATAAGTGACCACTGACTAATGATATAATAGTAGGAAAATATAATATACATATTTACATAATTTTCTTAAGATATTACATTGAAAATATTCATTTTATAGAGAATTACCGACACCTCTAATGTTCTCATGTAATGTGATCTTTGGTTTTCTTAGTTTGTCCTTTGTCTCCTATAACCCTGTCACCTATTTCTCCCAGCTAGCAAAGATGACTAGCTTCTTTGCTCATCCAAAATATATAATACACTAACCTGAATGGTAAAATGAGCATTCACTCCTGGGCTGAAACAAGAAAAAGGAGATAAGATTCTCTGTCCTTTCTTTGAATCCAGAGTTACCTCCACTCTTTCCACTCCACTTTTCTTTTCCAATCAATCACTTTTGAATCTTGTAAAATTGCTTCCCCTTTTTCATAACTCAACCTCTTGGCAAACTAATTCAAATCTATACCAATTTCCCCTAGAATTATTCCCTTCTTGTCCTACTTCTGAGTATAGCTTACCAAAAGCAAATTTTGGATCATTTCTGCCATCTCCCTCCTTCCTTTCTATTCATGTTCTGATTAATGGAGCTTGTGAGTTGTGACTGGATCCACTACAAATGAAAATTATTCAATATTTACTATGACTCCTTACATTAAGGCACACACATTTTTTTTTCAGTTCACTATTCTGTTCCTCAAGATTTTCTTTTTTTTTATTAATAATTTTATATATATATATATATATATATATATATATATATATATATTATAATATTATCCCTTGTATTCATTTTTCCAAATTATCCCCCCCTCCCTCTAGTCCCTCCCCCCGATGACAGGCAATCCCATACATTTTACATGTGTTACAATATAGTCTAGATACAATACATGTGTGTGAATATCATTTTCTTGTTGCACAATAAGCTTTAGATTCTGAAGGTACATGTAACCTGGGTAGACAGATATTAGTGCTAACAATTTACATTCACTTCCCAGTGTTTCTTCTCTGGGTGTAGCTACCTCTGTCCATCATTGATCAACTGGAAGTGAGTTGGCTTTTCTTTGTGTTGAAGATTTCCACTTCTATCAGAATACATCCTCATACAGTATTGTTGTTGAAGTGTATAGTGATCTTCTGGTTCTGCTCATTTCACTCAGCATCAGTTGATATAAGTCTCTCCAGGCCTCTCTGTATTCCTCCTGCTGGTCGTTTCTTACAGAGCAATAATATTCCATAACCTTCATATACCATAATTTACCCAACCATTCTCCAACTGATGGACATCCATTCATCTTCCAGTTTCTAGCTACAACAAAAAGAGCTGCCACAAACATTTTGACACATATATGTCTCTTTCTGCTCTTTAGTATTTCTTTGGGATATAAGCCCAGTAGTAGCACTGCTGGGTCAAAGGGTATGCAAAGTTTGATAACTTTTTGGGCATAATTCCAGATTGCTCTTCAGAATGGCTGGATTCTTTTGCAACTCCACCAGCAATGTATTAGTGTCCCAGTTTCCCCACATCCTCTCCAACATTCATCATTGTTTGTTCCTGTCATCTTAGCCAATCTGACAGGTGTGTAGTGGTATCTCAGAGTTGTCTTAATTTTCATTTCTCTGATCAGTAGTGATTTGGAACACTCTTTCATGTGAGTGGATATAGTTTCAATTTCTTCATCTGAGAATTGTTCATATCCTTTGACCATTTATCAATTGGAGAATGGTTCGGTTTCTTATAAATTAGGGTCAGTTCTCTATATATTTTGGAAATGAGACCTTTGTCAGAACCTTTGTTTTTAAAAATATTTCCCAATTTGTTGTCCCTTCTAATCTTGTTTGCGTTAGTATTATTTGTACAGAAATTTTTAGTTTGATGTATTCAAAATCTTCTATTTTGTGATCAACAATGATCTCTAGTTCTCCTCTGGTCATAAATTCCTTCCTCCTACACAAGTCTGAGAGGTAGACTATCCTCTGTTCCTCTAATCTATTTATGATCTCATTCTTTATTCTTAAATCATGGACCCATTTTGATCTTATCTTGGTATATGGTGTTAAGTGTGGATCCATATCTAATTTCTGCCATATTAATTTCCAGTTTTCCCAACAGTTTTTTCCAAATAATGAATTTTTTTCCCTAATGTTGGTATCTTTGGGTTTGTCAAAGATTAGATTGCTATAGATGTACCCTTTTTTGTCCTTTGTATCTAATCTGTTCCACTGATCTACTGGTCTATTTCTTAGCCAATACCAAATGGTTTTGGTGACTACTGCTATATAATATAGCTTTAGATCAGATACACTTAGACCACCTTCCTCTGAGTTTTTTTTCATTAGTTCCCTTGCAATTCTCGACCTTTTATTCTTCCATATGAATTTTGTTGTTATTTTTTCTAGGTCATTGAAATAGTTTCTTGGGAGTGTGATTGGTATAGCACTAAATAAATAGATTAGTTTGGGGAGTATTGTCATCTTTATTATATTCGCTCGGCCTATCCAAGAGCACTGAATGTCTTTCCAATTATTTAAATCTGACTTTATTTTTGTGGCAAGTGTTTTGTAATTTTTCTCATATAATTCCTGACTTTTCTTTGGTAGATGGATTCCCAAATACTTTATACTCTCAACATTTGTTTGGAATGGAATTTCTCTTTGTATCTCTTGCTGTTGCATTTTGTTAGTGATATATAAAAATGCCGAGGATTTATGAGGATTTATTTTGTATCCTGCCACTTTGATGAAATTTTGAATTATTTCTAGTAGCTTTTTAGCAGAGTCTTTGGGGTTCTCTAAGTATACCATCATGTCATCTGCAAAAAGTGATAGTTTGATTTCCTCATTTCCTACTCTAATTCCTTGAATCTCTTTTTCGGCTCTTATTGCCGAGGCTAGCGTTTCTAGTACTATATTGAATAGTAATGGTGATAGTGGGCAACCTTGTTTCACTCCTGATCTTACTGGGAAAGGTTGCAGTTTATTTCTATTGCATATTATGCTTACTGACGGTCTTAAATATATGCTCCTGATTATTCTAAGGAATAGTCCATTTATTCCTATACTCTCAAGAGTTTTTAGTAGGAATGGATGTTGGATTTTGTCAAATGCTTTTTCTGCATCTATTGAGATGATCATATGGTTCTTATTAATTTGATTATTAATATGGTCAATTATACTAATAGTTTTCCTAATATTAAACCAGCCCTGCATTCCTGGAATAAATCCTACTTGATCATAGTGTATTATCCTGGAGATGATTTTCTGAAGTCTTTTTGCTAATATCTTATTTAAGATTTTAGCATCAATATTCATTAAGGAGATTGGTCTATAATTTTCTTTCTCAGTTTTCGATCTACCTGGTTTAGGTATCAGTACCATGTCTGTGTCATAAAAGGAGTTTGGTAGGACTCCTTCATCCCCTATTTTTTCAAATAATTTAAATAACATTGGGCCTGATTGTTCTTTAAATGTTTGGTAGAATTCACATGTGAATCCATCTGGCCCTGGGGATTTTTTCATGGGGAGTTGATTAATAGCTTGTTCTATTTCTTTTTCTGAAATGGGACTATTTAAGCAATTTATCTCCTCCTCTGTTAATCTAGGGAGCCTATATTTTTGGAGGAAGTCATCCATTTCACTGAAGTTACCAAATTTATTGGCATAAAGTTGGGCAATGTAACTCCTTATTATTTCTCTAATTTCCTCTTCATTGGTGGAAAGATCCCTCTTTTCATTTGTAAGACTAACAATTTGATTTTCCTCTTTCTTTTTTCTGATCAAATTTACCAAAGGTTTATCTATTTTATTGGCTTTTTCATAAAACCAACTCTTGGTTTTATTTATTAATTCAATAGTTTTTTTTTTTTACTTTCAATATTATTGATTTCTCCTTTTAATTTTTGTATTTCAAGTTTAATTTTTGGTTGGGGGTTTATAATTTGGTCTTTTTCTAGCCTTTTAAGTTGTAAGCCCAATTCGTTAATCTTCTCTTTCTCTATTTTCTTCAAATAAGTCTCTAAAGATATAAAATTTCCCCTTATTACTGCTTTAGCTGCATCCCAAAGATTTTGGTATGATGTCTCATCATTGTCATTATCTTGGGTGAAATTATTAATTGTTTCTATAATTTGCTCTTTCACCCAGTCATTCTTTAAGATGAGATTATTCAGTTTCCAATTACTTTTTGGTCTATTTACCCCTAACTTTTTACTGAATGTAGCTTTTATTGCATTGTGATCTGAAAAGAAGGCATTTATTATTTCTGCCTTCCTACATTTAATTTTGAGATCTTTATGTCCTAATATATGGTCTATTTTTGTATAGGATCCATGAACTGCTGAGAAGAAAGTATACTCCTTTCTATTGCCATTCAGTTTTCTCCACAGGTCTATCATACCTAGTTTTTCTAATGTTTTATTTACTTTTTTTAATTTCTTTCTTGTTTGTTTTGTGGTTTGATTTGTCTAAATCTGAGAGTGCAAGGTTGAGATCTCCCACTATTATAGTTTTACTGTCTATTTCTTCTTGCATTTCTCTTAACTTTTCCTTTAGAAAGTTAGATGCTATACCACTTGGTGCATATATGTTTAGTATTGATATGGCTTCATTATTTATGCTACCTTTCAGCAGGATATAGTTTCCTTCCTTATCTTTTTTAACGAGATCTACTTCTGCTTTTGCTTGATCTGAGATAAGGATAGCTACCCCTGCTTTTTTGGCTTTACCTGAAGCATAATAGGCTCTGTTCCAACCTTTTACCTTTACTGTGTATGTATCTCCCTGCTTTAAGTGTGTTTCCTGCAGACAACATATTGTAGGGTTCTGATTTTTGACCCAATCTGCTATCCATCTACATTTGATGAGATCACATTTACAGTTAAAATTACTAATTCTGTATTTCCTGCCATCATATTATCCCCAGATTATGCTTTTTCGCTTGACCCCCCTGATCCCCCTCCCCGATATTTAATTTACAGACCCCCTTTGTGATGCGCAACCCTCCCTTTTTTTTAAGTATCCCTCCCCCCTCCCTCCAAGTCCCTTCCCTTATTCTCCTTTTCCTTTTCCCTTTTCCTCTCCCCCCTTTTAATGAGGTGAGAGAAAATTCTCTGAAAAACACATATGTTAATTATTTACTCTTTGAGCCTCTCCTGATGAGATTAAGATTCACACAATGATTCTCCCCCTCACTAAGTTCCCTCAGATATGGTGTATTTTCTATGCCTCTTCCTGGGATGTAGTTTCCCTCTTTTTATCATTCCTTCCCCTTTTTCTGAAACTACCTCCTTCCCTTTACTACACCCCCCCCTTTTTTTTATATCAGTAAAATCAAATTATCCTTGAGTACTTTTTATATACCCACAACAGAGTTACAGTTCTCCTGGGTTCTGTGTACCTTTTTCTGTTTCTCTTCAGTCTTGTGGATGTAGATCAAATTTTTTGTTTAAGTCTGTTTTTTTTCTTAGAAACATATAGAATTCCTCTATTTCATTTAATGACCATCTTCTTCCATGGAAAAAAGATGCTAAACTTAGCTGGGTAGTTCATTCTTGGTTGCAGTCCTTGATCTTTTGCCTTACGGAATATCAGGTTCCAGGCCCTTCTATCTTTTAATGGGGAGGCAGCCAGATCTTGGGTGACCCTTATTGTGTCACCTTGGTATTTAAATTGGTTTTTTCTAGCTGCTTGTAGGATTTTCTCCTTTGTGTGGTAATTCTGCAGCTTAGCCACAATATTCCGTGGTGTTCTTTATTTAGGGTCTATTTCAGAAGGAGTTTGATGAATTCTTTCCACATCTACTTTCCCTTCTGTTTCTATTATCTCTGGACAGTTCTCTTTGATAATTTCCTGTAAAATAGAATCTAGGCTCTTTTTTTTTGGTCATAGTTTTCTGGAAGTCCAATGATCCGCAGATTATTTCTCCTAGATCTATTTTCCAGGTCTATAGATTTTCCCAGAAAGTATTTGACGTTGTTCTACAGCTTCTCATTTTTTTTTTGTTTTGTTTGACTGATTCTTGGGTTCTCTGTGAATCATTCATTTCTATTTGTTCCATCCTGACTTTTAAGGAGTTATTTTCTTCTTTCACACTTTTTAGTTCTGTTTGTAAATGCCCAATTTCATTTTTAAATGAATTATGTTGCTCTATTGAATTTTTTTCCATTTCCCTAATTTTTTTTTTGAGAATTATTTTCTTTTTCCAATTCAGAAATTCTATTTTCTTGAGACTTTTTTATCTTATCCAATTCAGAAATCCTACTTTCCTGTGATTTTTTAACCTTTTCTAATTCACAAATTTTGTTTCCCTGCATCTCCTGTGAATTCTTTATTTTTTCCAACTCCAATTTCAGGATGTTGTTATTCTCTATCATAGCTTCCCTTTCCTTTCCCCATTTTTCTTCAAACTCTCTTAACTTTTTTATAGTCTCTTGTAGGAGAGAGTTATGTGATGGGGGGCAGGAATCGTTCCCCTTTAGGTTGTTATCTGCTGTCTCTCTGCTGTTAACTTCCTTGGGGTTGGATACCCGCTGTTTCTCTGTGTAGAAGGAATCTATAGTTTTTCTGGCTTTTTTGTTCATATTTAAAAAATCTTTTGGGGTCTGTCCCTGGGGTAGGAAATTATTTATTTACTTCTTTACCAGCTTCCTGCCCGACTGGATGTATGCAGCCGCTCTAGCGCCTGAGGTAAGATAGAGCTCTGGGAGAGAGTTCCCCACCCCCTCCCTGGACGTGCCTCAGAGGTGACTAGCACTGCTGTCCCCCGAGGGCGCTGTGTTTTAGTGGCTTCCCTGAGGTTGAGACTGAACATCAAAGGTGACTCAAAGCCTAGCCTATGTGTCCCGGTGGGGTGTGGATGTCTGCAGCAGGTGACGTGAGAAGCCCCTGCGCTCAAACTGGAAGTGTCTGCCAGAAACCGTGGTCCCTAGTTCAAAGTTTCTGCTTCTCTGGGACTTCCGGATCTGAGTTCCACTCCCTCCAGCTAAGCTAGGCAGTGTGTGTTGCCTTGGGCCGTATTCACCCACTTGTCAATCTCTTAACTATTCTCAGGTGGGAGCTGAGGCCACACCCACTGGTGCTGAGATCTGCTGAGTCACCCCCAGGGTCCTGGAAAATCTAATCTATCTGAATTTTTTTAAGTATTTTAGCTTTCTCTTCTGAACTGCTATATTATAAGCAGAGAAGAGCTAACAGCCTGTGCCAGATTCCTTTATCTCAGTGGCTTCTCTGATAGCAGAGCGCTTCCCAGCTCGATCGGCACAGTATGCTAGCACCCAGCTGTCTGTGCTGGCCTCTCTTCTTCCTCCCCTGGGAACTGACCTTTTCTGTTGAAACTCCAGATTCTCTTCAGCTGGTAAGTCGTGCTTCCAGTCCTTGTGGTATCTATCAGTCCAGTGCTATTTCTGAGGCTGATTTATCTAATTGGTTGTGAGGGAGTGAGGACGTTCACAGAGTCGTGTGTTTCTTCCCCGCCATCTTGGCTCTGCCCCTGTTCCTCAAGATTTTCGTGGTAGCACTGACCACACTATCTCTGCCTAGGACCTCACCTCTTTACTCTGACCTTCCCCCAAATTTAACAAAGACCATTCTCCAAAAAGTATCTCTATCCTCCTCCTCATATCACTTTGCTTAATATCTTTTCTTAATATTTCCTCTCCAATCTAAAATGTATACCTTTTCTCCTGGAGGCCAGTACATGCTCCTTTTCATCATCTCTCATCTTTTACAGCAGATTCCCTCCTTACTGACATCAATGTCGGCTATTCAAATTTTACTTCTCAGTGATTCTTCACATGCTCTTTCTA